>NC_136498.1:16243679-16493679 GCF_053919585.1 Euprymna scolopes
AAAGCTGGAAATGGAAAGCAGGTAAGGATGTTATGGATTCCCTTTCAATG
Source organism: Euprymna scolopes (assembly GCF_053919585.1). Classification (NCBI taxonomy): domain Eukaryota; kingdom Metazoa; phylum Mollusca; class Cephalopoda; order Sepiida; family Sepiolidae; genus Euprymna; species Euprymna scolopes. The sequence continues at coordinate 16,243,730 of NC_136498.1, forward strand.
CATTTGAAATTAAGGTTACGTCAAAACATAAACCCTAATCAAAGAAAGCGCTTACTTTTTTTTTTTAATGGAAATTGCTCAAGGCAAAGCATGAAGCCACTTAAAGAAAAGAGCTAACAAGAACGAAAGATGATTATCACAAAGACAGGATATGCCTATTGACCTTAGTTTTGAAAAGACCAAGGCTGTAGGAAAACAATAAGCAGGTAAAGAGTTCCACAACCTTGCAGTCCTTGGAAAGAAGATGCTGGAATAGGAAACTGTGTGAGATATCAAAACAGCAAATTGGCGAAGACCACTAGACCAACGAGTCAAATGAACAGGAATAAAGGAAGCAGGGAATAGATCAAACAATTCCGAAGAACACATGCCATAATAGTATTTATAGAAAAGACTGAGACTAACATCCAGAGATCATAGATAAGTTTAAATCTGAAATGGTAGAACTTAAGTGAATGATTAAATCAGGTTTATACTGTAGACAATAAAAGTTGTGAGTTATTTTTTTAATATGGTGGGTGACTCATGTGAAGCGGTCTTAGTCTTTTATGATTCTACAATGTGATTTGTTTGCAAAAGTATTGCAGGCCTATGTGCATACAAGTAACAAATCATATTTAATATAAATCTCACCTGTCTGTTAAAATGTGTGTGTGTATGTATGTATGTATGTATGTATGTATGTATGTATGTATGTATGTCTAAAACTTTCGACAGAGGTGACGGATTTTCACAAGATCAATATCATTTTGAAGCTTGACCCTTCCGACAACAAATATCAAAAAATTGGCTAAAAACATGAAGAGGTCGTTTTTTTTTCGCCGATATTTTCGAAAGTCATTCCCTCTTTTCAGTTGACTAGCCTTAATTTAAACCTTTGCCACCTCCAGTTTGGCAATGGAAGCAACGGCAAAGACGTTTTTCTTTTTTTTTTCATGTTTTTTTTCCTCCTTCGCACTCCGGGTTTGAACCTGCCTGCCTACTACCATTTTTTTTTTTTCTTAACACACACCTCCAAACACCTGGGCAACACCAGGCACCCAAGCTAGTATTTCATATTTGTCAAGTGTCAACTTTCAATAATGTGCTACATTAGACTCTAGCTTGAAGTGCAAGCCCAATTTACACATGATTTTTAATCTTTATTAGAAACCATATACAAAGTTGATATTTTCCTATGTCTGTTCTCCATTACTATTGTCATGTGCATTTTTAAGAATGACAAAATGCACCAAGAACAAAGAAATATGCAAAAATAACACATTAATCTTGGTCTTTTTCTTAGGAGCAAAGTGTAGTATCTGTTCTGATGCTATAATTGTTTTCTTTTTCTGTCTTCCATCAGTGAAGGAGACATCATTCTAGAATGAGGTAATTTTTATTTTTGTTCTAATCCAGAGTGTCCTTTTGTGGGGGGAGTTGGATTTTCTCTAATATATATACAGGCAAAAAAAAAAAGCAGCAAAAAGAAAGTTCGCACATGTAATTTTTTCAAAAACTGCAAATTTCAGCTAAATTTAATGTAACTGTTTAAACAAACTATACCTCATTTGATTGGCCTTTTATTCTTCTATAATTTGACCTGTTCATATTTGACTTTTAATTGAAATATTCTAATGTTCACGTCAATTTAAAAAAAATAACTTCAAATTGAGGAGGCAAAAAGAAAGTCCGCACGATGGAAAATTGTTATTTAAATATAACTTTAGGACATTAATGCAATACAAATACAACAAGAACACAATGAACTAGTTAATATTTAGTAGCAGAGCCCTTTTGCAATTTGACAGCCTGCAATCTTTTGGGAATTCCTTGAATTAGACTGCAGCAATACTCCGGGGAAAGGGCATCGCACTTTTCTTTAATTTTTGTCCAAAGTTCTTCCAAATTTGAAGTTTTATCATTGCATAGCTGTTGCTTGATGTAATGCCATACGTTTTCGATAGGATTGAGGTCTAGAGATTGTGCAGGCCAATCCAAACATGGAATATCATGCTCTTCCAGGAACCTCTTGACATTGCCAGCTGTATGAATGGGAGCATTATCCTGCATGAAGATAAGGTTATCATCCAAATTCCGACCAAAGTAGGGTAGAAAATGCTCAGTCAACATATTAGTGTACTTGGTCGAATTAATTCAACCTTGCAAGCGAACTATATGCCTTGGACCATTGGTACTAATAATGCTCCACACCGAAACTGAACCTCCACCACCTTAAAGTGTTAAAACTGAGCACCTAAAATTAAATTCTTTGTCTTTCCCCTGACAGATATACTGCCAACCATCACTGCCTAACCTATTGAACTTGATTTTGTCGCTAAAAAGCACTTTTGACCGATATGAAGAGTCATGATCTTCATTACATCTGATGAATCCAGACGGTGCTTTCTGTTCTTTACAGAAACTATTGGCTTGCATCTTGCAACATATCCTCACAAATTAAATTCCTTTAATCTGTTCTTGACAGTAGAAAGAGAGCACTTTTTAACAAAATTGCACTGTTGTTGGATTTGGGGAACCTATTTCAAATCTGTTTCTTAGGCTATGGATCTTGATAGCATTGTCTTCCCTGTTAGAAGTAACTCTAGTATGACCAGATTTAGGGACATCACAAACACTGCCGGTGTTTTGGTGCTTTTGCACAGTCTTTCGTACCATTTTCTCATCACATTTCAATCTGCGGCTAATTTCTCGATTGGATAAACCAGAAAGGTGGAGATTAATGAGCTCCTGACGATCACTAAGAGAAAGTCGTGGCATATGGACTAAATGTTACGTTGTATAATCTGGAACAACAATAATTACGATTAGAGATGCTTTGTTGCCTGTTAGTGAATATTTTAAACTGATTAAGTGGCGATAATTTAAGCTGGGTTTAAGCAAATTTGTTGCTGTGGACTTTCTTTTTGCCTCCTCAATTTGAAGTTATTTGTTTAAATTGACTTGAACACTAGAATATTTCAGTTAAAAGTCAAATATGAACATGTAAAATTATAGAGGAATAAAGGCGAATCAAATTAGGTATAGGTTGTTTAAACAGTTACATTAAATAAGTTTTTGAAAAATTTACAATTGCGGACTTTCTTTTTGCTGGCATTGTATATACATATATATATATATATATATATATATATATATATATATATATATATATATATATATATAATATATATATATATATATATATATACTGGCAGTTCAGCCCGGCTTTGCTCAGGCCCTATATACTGTTCATAACTTTATGTGCATATATATATATATATATATATATATATATATATATATATATATATATATATATATTCAAAAGTTTGACTCATGTCCAGGTAACCTACATCTAAAATTTCAAATTTAAATCCAACATTGGCTGAATAGTTTGCTAGAGACCGCAACAGTCAAATCTTTTGAACTTTGCCTCCTTGGCAGCCAAATTTTCGGCCAAAAACCGATTAAAAAGCTTGCCCTATATCTGAATATACTTTATGTAAAATTTCAAATGTTTAAACCAAACATTGGCTGAGTAATTTGGTAGAGACTGCAGAGGTCAAATTTTTTTTTAACTTTGACTCAAATTTTGACCCCTTAACATTTACTGATTTGGGCTCAAATCAAATTAAAAAGTTTGGTCTATGTCTAAGTAACCTACATCTAAAATTTCAAGTGTTTAGACCCAAAATTGGCAGAGGAGTTTGGTAGAGTTTTCAAAGGTCAAATCATTGAGCTTTGACCCCTTGACAGCCAAATTTCTGTCTGAGAACAGATTAAAAAGATTTTTCCAAATCTCAATACCTTGTATATTAAATTTCGAGTCTGTAAACTGAAAATTGACAGAGTTATTTGGTAGGGAAATGTACACAGACAGACAGACAGACAGACACTTTCACTTTTATATATATACTAGCATTTCACCCCAGCGTTGCCCGAGTGTTTGGAGGTGTGTGTTGAGCAAAAAAAAAAAAAAGTGGTAGTAGGAAGGCAGGCTCAAACCCGTACCACAAAGGAGGAAAAAATTGGGACAAATATGTGACGTCTTTGCTGTTACGACCACCACCAAACCAGAAGTGACATAGGTTTTAATTAAGGCTAAACAATCGAAAGGAGAAGATGACGTTCGAAAATATCGGCGAAAAAAGCGACCCCCCCCCCGTAGAAAAGTGCCCAGTTTAAGGTGAAGATATTAATGTTTTTAGCCAATTTTTCGATATTTGTCGTCTGAAAGGTCGAACTTCAAAAGAATACTGATCTTGTAAAAATCCGTCGCCTCTGTCGAAAGTTTTAGGCAAACGTGCCAATATACATACATACATTTATATATTGGTAACTCAAGTTTTCGACCCAAACCGATTAAAAAGCTTGCCCTATCTCTGAATACTCTTTATGTAAAATTTCAAATGTTTAGACCAAAAATTGTCTGAGTAATTTGGTGGAGACCGAAGCCGTCAAATTTTTTTTACCTTTGACCCCTATTATGACCCCTTAACATTTATTGTTTTGGGCTCAAATCAAGTTATTAAGTTAGATCCATGTCCAAGGAACCTATATCTAAAATTTCAATTGTTTATACCCAAAATTGGAAAAGGAGTTTGGTAGAGTTCTCAAAGGTCAAATCGTTGAACTTCGCCCCCTTAACAGCCAAATTTCTGGCCGAAAATGGATTACAAAGATTTCCCCAAATTTCAGTACCCTGTATATCAAATTTCAAGTCTGTAGACTGAAAATTGACAGTTATTGTGTAGGGAAATGTACACAGACACACACACACACACAGGCAGACACTTTCACTTTTATAGATATATAGAAGATAGATATATATATATATATGAGAAATTACCAGATAAAATAGGCCTTTTCAGTTTGTCTATGAAGCGTTTGCAAAGAGAAATAACATTGATTTGTTTTTCTTTTATCGCCATTTTGATCATTTTTCTATGTGGCTTGCCTTTTTGTGCTTCAGAGATAAAACTTGAACTCATTATTGATTAATGCGTGAAGTAGGCTTGCTTATTCTCTGAACCAAAGCCTTGCCTTGAAAAATTGTTATCAGCAATTTGGTGACATTCATACATATGCCAAAAAGTTTATCAACATCACTTCAAACACTGATGAGGGTTAAAATATTTTAGTCACTGGTTATATATATATATATATATATATATAAGTGAAAATGTTTGTGTGTGTGTCTGTCTGTCTGTCTGTGTACACTTCCCTACCAAATAACTCTGTCAATTTTCGGTTTAGAGACTCGAGATTTGACATAACGGGTATTGAGATTTGGGAAAATCTTTTTAATCAGTTTTCGGCCAGAAATTTGGCTTTTAAGGGGTCAAAGTTCAACAACTTTGAGAACTCTACCAAACTCCTCCGCCAATTTTGGGTCTAAACACTTGAAATTTTAGATGTAGGTTACTTGGATATGGATCTAACTTTATAACTTGATTTGAGCCCAAAATAATAAATGCTAAGGGGTCAAAATTGGGCTCAAAGTTTAAAAAATTTGACCTCTGCGGTCTCTACCAAATTACTCAGCCAATTTCTGGTCTAAACATTTGAAATTTTACATAAAGTGTATTCAGAGATAAGGCAAGCTTTTTAATTGATTTTTTTTTCTGAAAATTTGGCTTCCAAGTGGTCAAAGTTCAAAAGATTTGACCTTTTCGATCTCTAGCAAACTATTAGCCAATTTTTTATCTAAACATTTGAAATTTTACATAAAGTGTCCCCAGACATGCTGCAAGCTTTTTAATCAGTTTTTGGGCGAAAATTTGGCTGGCAAGAGGTCAAAGTTTACAGAGCTGACCTTCGCAGACTCTACCAATCTCCTCTGCTAATTTTGGGTCTAAACACTCGAAATTTTAGATGTAGGTTATTGGGACATGGGGCTAATATTTTAACTTGATTTGAGCCCAAAACTATAAATGTTTAGGGCTCAAAATAGGGGTCAAAGTTTAAAAACTGCGATCTCTAACAACTTTTCTCTATGTTAGTTAAGGAAGACATTACCGTACATATTCACACTTTTTAATATATACATATGCACATAAGATATGAATAATACATAGGGTCCGAGCAAAGCCAGGCAGAACTGTTAGTATATATATATATATATATATATATATATATATATATATATATATATATATATATATAAACTACTTCATTTACTCACATAAAATTAATATAAAAAAGTATAAATTTATGCGTGAACTTTAAGTATTTACTTCAAAAGTGCTCAATATATAAGTAGAGCTAGTTAGTAATTTATAAAATATATATGGCGATTAAGCTACACTGAATATTCCGCGTTTCATCCACTATAGGATTCGTAAGGCTTATGCGCTTAATAATAAGCCTGAAGAATCCTATAGTGGATGAAACGCGGAATATTCAGTGTAGCTTAATCGCCATATATATTTTATAAATTACTATATATATATATATATATATATTAAATCCCCGAAACAGTGTTTCATGGTAAACAACTGATGATCCCTTGAAAAATAAAAAAAAATTGGTATTATAGTAAATTCGAGAGAGTTGATGCAGTGATTGCAGGTGATTAAGTGACTTACTGACTAGATGTTTTTTTTTTTTAACGAATGATAAAAAGTAATTTTTTGTATAGTTTCAAATGTTAAAAACTTCAAAGACTATATATATATATATATATATATATATATATATATATATATATATATATATATATATACACACACACTAGCAAGAAGACCTGACGTTTTCTGGGATTGAATGAAGATCAACAAATCCCCCCCCCTTCCCATACTTTTATTTTCATCGAAATTTGTGAAATCGTCAACTTTTCTATCAAATCGATTGATTGCTTGTTCTAGTTGGGGACACCCTACCTCGCAGTGTACCAGGAGGAAATTCATATGCCTCCCCATAGTGACTTAGTCCACAATACATTGTAGTCGACATTGCACTGTAGAGCATCTACTGTTGATTTCATAAAATTATCTGTAAATAATAACTTCACTTAAAGTTTAAAAAGCCAAAGTAAAGTTTCGTAGTTCAATTGTGCTTTATATAGAAACATTAATTTTGAATGCACCTCTGTCTTATCAAAGAGCCTTCTGTGAAATTATTTTTATATAATTACTTGAATTAAAGTTAAACGTACAAATTCCAAGTATCATGGTTCAATTGTGTTCTAAAAAGAAACATTCATTTCAAACAGGCCTCTATCTTATAAAAGAATCTACAGTTGATTTTATTGGCTGGGCCTTTTTGCTTGTGTGTTGATAAAACTTCTCAAATACACTTGTGGTATTAGACTGTATAAAATTCTTAACTTTAGTAAAAATAGGACTGTCTTTAATTGGATTGTTTCGATTATCGATTTTCGATACTTATCAGAAGCATTTTGATACAAAACCTATATAGGAACACTCCCAGACACATCAAGTGCATTTGGGTCAAATAATAATGTGTTTCAAACTTAGGTTCGCATCAGTGTAGGAAAAGATAATTACTGCTGTTACATGAACAAAGCTTCTTTCTTAGAAATGCCCACCTGTGGAATTCTCTTCCGTTTGCCTGTTTCCCACCTGACTACAACTTGGATGTCTTCAAGTCCAACATAAACAAATTCCTGATGAACCGCCCTCTTAAGTAAGACACTTTATCAAATCTCCAATACTAACGATTACTATGATACTATCCCATTGATTACTGTACACGCAACAACCCTTATCCCCGAGTGGCCTCCAGGCCTTGATAAATGTTGACTTCCTTGTAAAAAAAAAAAAAAAAAAATACTATATAAAATATATATATATATATATATATATATATAATGCTCCCTATCTTAGGTTGAGCATTTGGGAAGTGATATACAAATTACCATTAGCGTATGAAATGATGCTCTTTGTGTAAACAAATTGAACTTAGGTACTTTGGACAATGTCAAAACATTGTTAATTTACTGCCTGGATAGCAGCAGCCGTATAGCGCAATGATTAGAAGCTCCGACTGACGTTTGGGTAATCGAGTTTTGATCCTGGCTTGAGATAGTTGCTTGTCTAGCAGCACTGATGAGCTGTGAAACAGCGAAACAGTACTGTATGTGGATGACTACTATATATAATATATACTATATATAATATATACTATATATAATATATGCTATATGTAATATATACTATATATTTTTTTTTTTTTTTGCACAGTGATCACCACTTATCAAGGCCCGGAAGCCACTCAGGGATAAGGGTTATTGCAAGTCCATTACGTTAGTGTGGAGATTTGATGAAGTGTTTACTTAAGAGGGCGGTTCATTAGGAATTTGTTAACATTGGACTTGAAGACATCCAAGTTGTAGTCTGGTGGGAAGCAGGCAGACGGAACAGAGTTCCACAGGCGTGCAGTTCTAAGAAAGAATATATATAATATATATAATATATACTATATATAATATATATAATAATATATATAATATATACTATATATAATATATAATATGTATATAAAAGATATACTATATATAATATATATATTATATATACTATATAAGATGAATACCTGTCCTAGGATAAATAGAATTAATTCCTTATATACCTTTATACATCTTTACGAAGATTAAAATCAAGATATAATGGATTCATCAGACTACTGTTCTCATCTTTAGTGTTATTTTCATAACGTTTCGGTCGATGTAACCTCCGATCTTCTTCAGGTGTATCATGTTGAACTTGAGAATGTTTCTGTTATACTCTGGAATTTTGATGGAATTTCGAGCGGAACCCTTTATTTACTTCATGGGCGTAGCATGCTTTTGTTCCGCCAGCCATGACTGGATAGAGGTCTTAAGTAATTCGCTACCTCCGTGAAGTAAATAAAGGGTTCTGTTCGAAATTTCGTCGAAATTCCCAAGTTCGACAAGTTATACCTGAAGAAGGTTGGAGGTTATATCGACTGAAAACGTTGTGAAAATGGCACTCAAGATGAGAACAGTAGTTTGATGAATCCAAATAATACGAATAACCAATCGTCATCTCAAAAATTCAGAAACGTCATACTCACATCGTCTTTCTGATAAAAGTATATGGGTGAAGAAATGACTTTACCAAAGAAATTAATATGGTATATGAACCTATTGAAAAAGATATATTAACAATCCTCGGTTAAATCTCGAACAACGTCAGGTCTTCTAACTAGTAGTTTTTAAAATAGATTTCCTATTCTGGAATCGCTAAGATTGCCTTCTATATCTATACTATATTCGATAAACAATTTGTGTGCATATTGATTGGTCCAAACACTCTAAAAGCTTCTTTTGTTATTGATTTTTTTTGTGCTCATTATTTGTTTGCCATATTTTTTTAATTAATGTGCTTTTTGTTGTTGTTTTTTCATTTTTTTTTCTTTCTTAGTTTTAGTCGAGGCCGCAACTTTAAACTGTCATTGACTTTTTATTTCCATTAAAACTAAAAAATATTCATTCTGAAAGAGAAAATAAAAAAAAATGGCAGGTTTTGTTCAGAGATTAGATTTACAGTTATGCAAAAATTCACTAATTGACAAGAGCAATATCATTAAATGTTCAGAAGACAATATCATCAAGCAAACACAATATACTGACATCTTCTTCGTCACATTCTATAACAGTATTTGGATCAATTAGGTTTCAAGAACCGAAGAAAATAAGCAACATGAGAGGAGAGATGACTTCGGGTCCACACTGGGTTCTCCCGATGGACCGATACACACTGTAAACAAATGTCACAAGGTTGATTTTTAATATAGAGAAACACGAATTTAAGATGCTTAAAAAGTAAAAAATGCTATAAAAAAGAATCTTCAATTTTGACAAATAGGGACAGTGATTCATTTATTTAATATAAAAATTTGTAAAAAAAAAAAAAAAAACACACTACAAAAAACATTCAGTATCCCTCCCCATTTTTTTTCTCAAAATATATCTTTCCTTATATTAAAAATCAACCTTCTAACGAAAAATAAAACAACTAAGGTTTATTATCTATTTGTTTACAGTTCAGGCAAAAAAAAAAAAAAAGAAAAAAAAGAAAAAGACGGTGTAGACCCGAAATCGTCACTTTCCTTTTGCTTATTTTTTGGCGTCCTTGGAACCTAAATGATCCCAGCATTTGTATTAACTATCAAAGTCCAATACCGGGGTTTTATTGCAAACTCAGCCTCTACATTCTTGACTAATCTTGGTCCTTCCTCACTAGACAAGAAGAAATACATAAAAAAATATACAATACGAGTCTCTAACTGCATTAACATGAATATGAAAATCTCATAGACTTATGACAATCTAACGAAATTCCGTCCAAATTTCCAAGTTCAACAGAAACATTGCTGGTAGTATCGTGAGATATGATGCTCCAACTCATAAACCATGCTCGAACATAGAATCTTAATCTAATGAAGACTGTCGGAAGCAATGTTGCTGTATAAACAATAACTAAACGCTTTAGCATTACCCAAGATTAATAAATCTTGGGTAATGGTCAATGAAAAGAATATCAATAACAGTGTGCAATAAATTTCAGGTTAAAAAAAGTACATATCACATAAGACCTGGCTCTATGTAAGACAAATATCCTAGAACTAAATCTGTTGATTTATGTTGAGTGCCATCCTCCTTTTTATATTCCAGCAGTAGTTTACCAACAAGCCAGGGTTCCATTTTCCTTTAAAACGTTTCTCCATCATTGAAATATCCTGAATGGAATCTCTTACCATGCTCATCACTCACATCACTAAGATTCTCAACAAAATTCTCGAAAGTGACTATTTTGAAAAAAAAAAAAAAACTGTACGTAGTTCGACAAAAAGAAGGTCAGAAGTAGATTTTTTTTTTTTTTACAAATTTCATAGATTTATGACAATCTAACAAAACCTGCTAGTATCGTGAGAAACTTATGGAGCATTATGATGCTTGAACCTAGAATCCTAATCCAATGAAAACTGTTAAAAGCAATGTTGTTGTATAAACAATAACTATAAACAGCTTGGCGTTACCCAAGATTTATTAATCTTGGGTAATGTTCAATATCAATAAAAAAAATACCATTAACAGTGTGAAATACATTTCAGGTTAAAAAAATAAATGTACATATCACAAATGGATTTGCATATAAAAATGGCCACATATGTTTTTTTTATTTTTTGAGTGTTGCACAGTGTAATCAGTGTTATATGTACATCAATCGCACATCCTTTATTTCTGTAAACATGAAATCATATCACACGTGTTATGTTTTCGGTAAAGAGAGATTGCACATGTTTGTTCTTGCTGATGAGCGATCATGTATGGCAACCATTCGCTCATGTATGGAGTATTTTTGTCACATTTGGGCTGGTGCATCTGTCTCTCACTCTTAGACAGTGTTCAAAAGAGAATTATCAAACTAATAGGTCCCACACTGTCAGCTAGGCTTCAACGTCTGTCCCATCAATGAAATGTTGCATCTCTCTGCTTGTTTTGCAAATATTTTAATGGTAAGTGCTCCGACAAACTACAAGCCCTGGTACTGCCTCAACGTAAATAGCCCTGACAAACCCGACAAGCAGCAAAATCCCACCCCTACACAATAGAGATCCCTAGATGCCAGAAAGCCTCCTACTCTAATAGTTTCTTCCCTCAGACTGCTAAACTTTAGAATTCCCCTTTGCGTTCCTGTTTCTCTGATTGTGCTGACATGCAGACGTTCAAGTGTAATGTAAACAGACATCTTGCTGCTCAACTCCCTACAAATTATGTCCCTGTCACTGTACCATTGTTTGGTGTGTAAATGCAATAAATAAATAAAAAGAATCAGATTAATCGAATAAAGTCTTGTGCAGCGATTTACATGTATTGGCCTTTCTTTCATCGTTATTGTTATTTCATGACTCTGAGATCGTTCAGTGCTTGACAATCGGTTGTTTAACTAAGATGAATAAAATTTTCATTCATGAGTGGCACAAAGAAACTTTGTTAAGTTTTCAATGTTTTATTTGAAGGGAGAATTTACTCATGGAGAGAGAGAGAGAGAGAGAGAGAGAGAGAGAGAGAGAGAGAGAGCACTATTTCTTAGAAAACTAAATTACAATAAACTAACTTGAGGATTGAGAAACGAAATAAGCAGATATTGAAGTGACGTTCACCTTATTATTGGGCCGTGTTCCATCACCATGGCTTCCAGAATAAACATTTTTATAAAAAATCTTTTTCTTTCTTTCACTCGAAAGCATGACGTCATCACCTCCTCATATCGTTGGACTATATTTTGCCCAATGCGTTTGATCTGTTGACCCTGCCCTGTCACCCTCTTCTAGTAAACTCTGAGAACCATCCTAGATTATCCTAACATGTAACCCTCGTCAAAAATTCATACTAGTTAACTTAATTGCTAGGGTCCCAATAAATAACACTACTGCTCCAGTAGGTATCTCACTGCCGATGCAGTTCGCTATCTGTATAAGGGCCAGGTATGCCCTAAAATGGAGTACTGTTGCCACATCTGAGTAGGAGTTGCTCGGCGCACCCTATCCAACCTTGATAGAGTTCAAAACTGGTTTCGAAACCTAGTAAGTGATGCCTTTTTCTCTTCCCTGCAACCTCTTTCCCACAGAAAAGATATTGCAAACCTGTTTCTGCTCTGTCGTTATTTTCATGCCAAGTATTTGACTGAACTCCAATCTATGGTTCCCTCCTTGTCAAATTTTCACAAAAAACACCAACTAACTATAACCACTATATACAATTTCCCCCACTCTCTGTCTGTGCCTAAATGTAAACACATATTCCATGAACAAAGTTTCTTTCTCTAAACAGCCCAACTGTAGAACAATGTTCTGCTTCCCGGTTGAATGCAACATGGTAGCCTTCAAATCCAATGTAAACAAATTCTTATTGAGCCGTTCTCATAAATAATCAAATTCTACCTAATTTATACCATTAACGATTACTATACTACCACCTTACATTCATTAACCTTTATCCTCGAGTGGCCTTTGGGCCAAGTAAAAAAAAACAACACTCATATTATTTGTACCTCCAAACGCACCGCATGTTTCCTCAGACTTTTTTTGTTGACTTTCTCTCAGATATATAATACCTACTAATTCTCACAGTTAAATTAATTTCATCCTGGGCCAGTGAGTTGACCGCTACTGACATTTTTCCTCCCTCACTTATTATTCTCAAAGAACTCATTAACCCAGCCTTAACTAAAATATACACGAGTTGATCCACTTATTCAATATTTAACATTGCTTTCTAGCAGTTTTAAAATTATGGATGTCTGATCAGAGATTGATCAAGTTGAATAGTACAATCGGGATTAATTTTTATTTGCTAAGGCAAATCATGACATTTTTATTTATTCTTAACTTAAGATGTTATTTTATTTGAATATGAATATTAAGTGTGAACACTGGCGAAGCATCATTTTTTGCTTATATATTGACTCATTTCTACTATAAAAGCAACTTTGTCTGTGCATCTGTGAGTTCGTTCCTTATGGACTCCAAAACGGCTGGGTTGTTTTTATGTTATTTTTTAAAAAATTTTACTCAAAGGCACTTTAGTTACCTGGCAGTGTTCTTAGATAGGTTTTGTATTAGAATGTCTTCAATAAGTATCGATAATCGAAATAATTTGATGAAAGAAGGAACAGTAATTTACACCAAAGTTAACACCTTACACAGCCTAACATCACAAGTGTATTTGAGGAGTTGTATTACCATACAAGCCGAGAGGCCTGACATATAAAATCAACAGTAGGTTCTTTGATATGACAGGAGCACGTTCAAAATGAATGTTTCTGTTTAGAGCACAATTGTACCATGATACTTGACATTTTCGTTATAAACTTTCATTTATAAAATTTATAAAATCTACAGTAGTTTCTCTATTGTGCAATGTAGTTTCTCTATTGTGTATTGTAGACTAAGTTACTGCTGGAAGGCATGTGAAGTTTCCTCTTGGTGCACTGCGATGGGTCCCCAACAAAAGCAGGCAATCAATCAATTTGATTGAAAAATAGTTGATTTCACTGATTTCAATGACAATAAAATATGGGAGTGTGAAACATTCATTGATCATCATTCAATCCCAGGTAACGTCTGGTCTCCCTGCTAGTTTAAAAGAGTTGATATGACATAAAAAGAGACAAACCAAACTATCTTCTCTCTCCTAATATTTATTTTATACTAGCACGTTGGCTGAGATCTATTAGATTCAAACTTGCCTTGTAACTATAACCTTATGTCCTCTGGGTTGTATTTGTCACAATCCTGATTCACAAGACCATATTTGTGATATACCCTTGGGCAGGTTCGTCGATCCAGGCTCACAGGACCATAGATGCAACCCAGCAGGGCTACACTCTTAACTGTCTCGTGGTGGACCTCTCAAAATGTAACCAGACGCTTACTGGTTATTCAAACCTACCGCTCTGATACTCTGGGCATGCAAAATGTGCACAACCCTAAGTCTATGTGGCAACACTTATCTTCAGCTGGCCGTTGATTGTTAGATGCTGTGGTTGAGTTCATCCCTCGTAGGTGCTCTGATGAATGGCTTGTATTTTGTTCTTCTCGGCTGCAACTTGGCATCCGTGCTGTAATAAACTGTGTTTCAAGTCAACAATTACAAAAATAACTCTGAGATCAGTTCTTATGAACAAAAATAATTATTTAAAAGATCTCTACGGTAAACTTTGTACAAGGAAAGCTAAGTTTCATGATGCATGTTGTTACAATTTAAATTCATTTAGTCAATTACCCAGCTAGGAACAAAAGCCTTTCAACTTAGCTCCTGTGGGGGTTTCTGCCCTTGGGCAAGAGCCCAGGGACGATGTATTCTTTTCAATGTCAGCCAGCCAAATCCCATGTTTCTCAGAACACAATGGTTTTTATCAAACACTAATTCCAACCACCTATCTTCTGAGATCATTCTGTTTTCCTCTCTAGAGAATTCTCTTTCCTTTCTCTATCCCAATATTTTATGTTCTTTTTCTTTTCTCTTTTCCTGTGAATCTCTTCTTTCTCTATCTTAACCAAATTATTTTTCTCTGTGTTATCAGTTTACACTCTCCGTCTTCCAATTTCGTTCCCATCACTTACTTGGTGGTCTGTAACTTAAATATAACAGGTGGGCCTATGAAAAAATTTTCTAGATAATAAAGCAGATCTCTCATTGCCATGTCAACTTCACTTTTCTTTTCTGTTCACCATATCGGCAATAAAGACATATTCTAGACTTTGGAGAAAAGAATGAATTCCTCAAACCCCATGTCAAACACCCCACCCAACTCTTAAGCAAGGTGAATTGGTGTTACCCGGGCATGCAACATCGTTACAATAACTATTTCTATGTTCTATAACCATGTCTTTTTGTTAAGTTCAGTATCTAAGCTAAAATTGCTAAGGAACACTAATAGTATTATTTAGATTCTTCAGATTACTCATCTTGAATGTTATTCTCACAATGTTTCGCTCAATGTAACCTCTGACCTTCTTCAGGTATATCTTGTCGAACTTGGGAATCTGCATGGAGTTTTAGATAGAACTTTTTATCTAATCCTCAGAGGTAGCATGCTCTCATTCCATCAGAAGTCCTAAGTAATTATATTTTTTGTTATCCACACTGAGAATTGAATCTTCAACCTCCAGAAGCTAGCAATTTTTTATATATATATATATTATAATTAATGTGTTAAATTCTATACTAAATTTACTTAGTAGCTGATCGTTGCCAACCACATGTGCTGCTTCTTTGATTTGTCTTACTTTCCATCATTCTTCTCTATCTATAATTTTTAGTTCATTCTATAAGTGTAGATGGTTTCCTTTTTCCCTTCATATATACCCGACTTTTCAATCTCTCCACATATTACGGTTTTTCGAGATTCTTCTAAACTCACTGGACAACATATATGGCAAAACCAAAAACAACAAGAAGGAATAACTTCATATTTGTATTTTTTTCAGATATTATAATTGTTTCGACATAAATCAGACAATTTTAAATTTTATATCATTTAAAAATTTTCATATTTACATCTCATCAGATATGATTGAAAAAGAATACAAAATTTGTATGTATCTTGACATATTTTTCTTTTCATTAAAAACTACATATATATATATATATATATATATATATATATATATATATATATATATATAGTAATAATATGTGGAATAAATAGTGATATTTACATCCAGAAGCAAACCCGGTTTAAGGTTTTTAAAATGCATTCTAGAATTCAATCTAGAGTTCAATCTTTAGTGCAGGCGACACCTAATAAATACAATTGCAAATTATTTAGGACTTCTACTCAGTCATGACAGTATGAGCGCATGGATTAAATAAAGGGTTCCATTTGAAATTTTGCAAAGATTCTCGAATTTGATACAATACACCCGAGGAAGGTTGGATGAAATGTTGTGAGAATAACACTCAAGATGAATACAAATAATCAATCCTCATCTCAAAAATCCAGAACATTAACTCTTAATAAAATCCCAAGAGTTATCTCTTTAGCTCATATGTTTTTAAGTGTTTAAGAATGTCTCTATATGAGCAAACTTCAGAATAGACTAGCAGGGGTACCTGGCGTTTTCCGGGTGTTTTGGAGGTGTAAAAGAAATTTTTAAAAAAGTTTTGATAGGAAGGTAGGCTCGAACCTGAAGCCTTGATGCGAAGGTGGAAAAGAAAGGGAAAAAAAAAGATTGCTATCTTACCCGCTCGGCCACAGAGGGCAAGGAATGAAAAACGTTTCAATTTAATGATTAAAAACTTAATGGAACAGGTGCGTGAATTTAATGAGGTCAAACATCACGCCATAGAGGGAATGAAGTCTCGCACTTAAGGTGTTTTTTTTGTTTTTGTTTCCACAACTTTAGCTGCGCGGTTCCCCAGGACGTTGGAGGTGGGGACAGCTCCCCATAAAAAAGGGAGTAGCAATTGTTTGATATAAGGGGTTTTCTGCGGATTGGTAAAACCTCATTGCTGTGTGGACATGTCCCTAGCACGAGTGCCAGGGAGTTTGTTTATGCTACAGATTCAGTTTTGCTTTGTTTATACTAAAAAGCCAAAGAAACATGTGTAGACCAAGAAATATTGCGAAAATAGCGTGTAAAAGTCGTTCAAATAAAAGATAGATGCAACCTCCCTTTGTAAATCGTAGATATTATAATTTAGACACTATATAAAAGGTTCTAAGAAAGAGTGACCATCCCAGAGTGTCCCCCTGCCCTCAAAAAAAAGCCTTTGCCGGACATAAAGAAAAAATGCACACACGCACACACACATTTTGCCTTTTATATATATAGATTAAGCGTTTTTTTAATAAATAATTTTAGTATGTTATTTTATTGCTAATAATATGGTATAGCAATAATAACTAGAAATTGACCAGTCAGAATCAAAGTTTTATATGTCAGCTTAAATACTATTTAGCTCCAACTTTTAAAATGCGCCCAACATAATTTTTATATTAAAGGAAAAAAATATTTAGGGCTTAGATTCAATAGTCTAAAAATAGTTTGTGGATTGTATTCATAAACAGGCAAATGTTTGTCAGTATTTAAGATAAAAGGAAAACTAACTCTTATTAAAAGAATAAAAGCTGTTTCTTTTAGTTGATTTTTCTTTGTAGGTGTTTGTTTAAGAATATCTTCACATTCGCAAACAGCCAAACCATATTCCATTTTATTTTTCCGTAAATTGTAGTGAAGTATGTTAGAATAACATGGTGCAACAATAACAAATGAAGATCAATTAGTTAAAATCAATGTTTGATTTTTCAGTTTAAATATTATTTAGGTCTAACTTTAAAAATCGGTCAAATATGAGTTTCTATATTAGAAAAAAAATTATGTTCCTAGATTCAATAGTCGAATAAGTGGAAAATCAATTCTCGATTGTACCGTATTCTGAGGTTCATTATGTTATTACGTTATCTTTATGTATTTCCAGATATTTCGGAGATATGCTTACAGCAGCGCATTTGCAATGGCAATTCCTTTGCTGACATATAGTAAAGATTAAAATGATTCAGTTTTAGTGCTAATGTGAATATTGGAATTCTGGGCAGTGATTTTATTATTTGTTTTTGAATGTTTGTCTAAATGACCTCAGGTAATTTCCAATTCTGTAATGTATGCCATACAAAGTTGTTTGAAAATTTTTAGATAAGCATTGATAATTTTGATAATTTGGACTATTGTTCTCATCTTGAATGTTATTCTTACAACATTTCGGACGGTGTAACTTCCGACATTTTTTAGGTGTGTCTTGTCAGAACTTGGAAATCTATAGAGAATTTCAAACAGAACCCTTTAATTTAATCCATGGGGATATCTTGCTCTTGATCTAAGTGACAGTGTCAGATGTTTGTCATGGATTTCAATTCTTTAATTGTTCCTGATTAAAACTTTTGAGTAAAATATTTTTGTTGTTGATGTGACCTTGTCGGTTATTGAAGTGAGAAGCACAAAATGAATATATGAAAATGAATTTGGATGAAAAATTTCAGTTATAAATCAACAATAATATTATTAATATATTTACAACTGAAAGAATTTATTTTTATAATTAGGACATTAATTGAAGCCACTGTACCTGCGCACGTCTGTTGAAATCTGCTCTTTGCATAATACAAGGGGTGTTGCCCTTCTTAAAATATCTTTGAGATGAGGGAGACAAGAGTAAGAGTTATTTCCCTTTATTTTACAAAAATGTTTTTATATTTAGTTATCTGTCTCAGTGCAATGTTTTTCATGGATTTCAATTCTTGAATTGTTTTTTATTAAAGCTTTTTAGTAAAATATTTTTGTTATTGATGTGGCCATGTTGGTTATTGAAGTGATACTGTGAAGCATTAAACAAATATATGAAAATGAATTTGGATAAAAACTTTAAGTATAAATTAGCAATAATATTTATTAATATATTTACAACTGAAAGAAAAATTTATTTTCATAACGAGGACATTAAATGAAGCCACTGTGTGATGCACGTCCATTAAAATCTGCTCTCTGAAAATGCAAAGGCCATAACTCTTCTCACAATATCTTTGAGCTGTGCGAGACAAGGGCAAGAGTTATTTCCCTTTAAAATACAAAAAAAATGTCCCCTCAACTTTTTTTTTTTTTCTTCCATAATTGAATTTACTGATTTTATGAGTACATTTCCATTAAATACTTTCTCTTTCTTTACAGGACACAGCTGGCCAAGAACGGTATAGGACCATCACAACGGCCTACTACAGAGGTGCTATGGGATTTATACTAATGTATGATGTTACCAATGAAGAATCTTTCAATGCTGTGCAAGATTGGTAGGTTTCTTTTCATATTATATTGATTTTATATATATATATATCTATGTTAATAATCTTCGTCTTGGGTCGTCCATCATATGATGGTGAAACAGGCGCAGTATTTATTTCTCTATATATAATGGCAGTTGCATAGTAATAATATGTGCTGAGAACAATCTGTTTTGGATAGACTCTGTCTCAGATTTTGTTTAGATAGTAAAAGCAATATCGATATTGAAATAGAAAATCGTTCTCAATCATCATTGGTCTAACATCAATTTTATATGCATTGAATAACTTTAAGAAATTGGCTTCCAAACTAACCTATCTCTGGCCAAGTCTGTATTTATCCATCTTTCCATCAGGTCAATTTTTTATCATTTCCACCCATGTTTTCCTTGGCTTTCTATTCCAATATTTTCCTTGGCCTTCATATGTCGACTGACCCTGCTACCTCAACTGTTCTACATCTACTAACCCAAAGTTTACTCTTCTGCACACATCTTTTTGTACTGTCCAGATTTAATCTTTCTCTAGGGTCATCAGATCTAAGCTTGTCTTTAAGACCGGCATTACACATGAATTGTATTATTCTCATATCATTTATCTTCATGCAACACATGTTATCAACTCTCACTGGCCAGATTTTACTTCAATACACCATTACGCTGTGTACACATGTCCAATAGACTCTTCCCTAGGTCCACGCTTGTAAATGTAATATGTAGAAACCAAATATGCATTATATTCCCCCACTCTATATCTGTGCCAAAATCAAAACGCGGATTCCATGAACAAAGCTTCTTTCTCAGAACTGCACGCCTGTGGAACTCTGTTCCGTCTGCCTGCTTCCCTCCGGACTACAACTTGGATGTCTTCAAGTCCAATGTTAACAAATTCCTAATGAACCGCCCCCTTAAGTAAACACTTCATCAAATCTCCACACTAACATAATGTACTTGCAATAACCCTTATCCCTGAGTGGCTTCCGGGCCTTGATAAGTGGTGATCACTGTGTAAAAAAAAAAAAAAAAAAAATATTCAAGATTATAATTACATACACAAAAGCAATTTCATGTTGGTGTATACGTTATCATCCGCCACACCTTTTTTTTTTTAAGATATAATTGTCTGATTTCTAAAGATTGGATGCAATTAAAAATGTAATTTAAGAAATTTTATAGGTTAGGATCAAAGTGTTGTTACTGTAATTAATTTAATAAAACTTTTTCAATGTAGGTTTTTCTTAAGTAGGACAGCTCCTGAAGTGAATGCGGTATTGTGGTGATTGAGATATTTCTAGTTAAGAGAAGGATAGACAATTTTTAGTGTTTAAGACCAAGGATGACCAACGATACCCATTATCCCCACACTTTTGAATGGCCTTGTGTCTAATTTGTTCATTATATATTTTTATATTTTGTGCAAATAAATGTTTCAAGGTGTACTTGTTCTGTTAAAAAATGATAAACATTCACACCAAACCTCCATAGAATGGAAACATGTCAAAAACTCCTCAAATGTGTTGAAATTAGATCCCATATTCTAAAACTACATTAACCACAATACTCAGATAAATATGTTTCAGTTTGAACAAACATGGTACAATAATATCATGGGGTCTGTGTTCATGCTGGACGACTAGAGAATGGAAATATGTCACAAACTTCTACAAAGGTTTTGCAGATAGACGCCTCCCCTCATAACATAGCAGCAGTATACAACTGACAAAGGATACAATTGTGAAATTTCCACAGGTCCCGTTAATAAAGATTGTTATGCTTGGTTGGCTGAAGTTACGTCTTTAAAAATTAGAACATTTTCTTTTTAATGGAAATCACTCCAGACAAATCATGAAGCCACCTGATGTAAGGAACTAAAATAAAAATGCCATTTTAAGATTAAAAAGTAGATAACAATAAATGTTATAGGAATAGATTCCAACCCAGAAAATATCAATTCTTTCCTCTTCTATTCTCATGGAATGTGAGGACTACAGGACAAAATAAGAGAAGCGAGAGTTTCGAAGTTGCCGAAAGTAAACCCAAGGTCTACTTTCTACTCTCCTTAAATGACCAAACCCCTCTGAGCTACCGAAGGTCTAAAAAATTATTTTTCATCTAAAAAAAAGTCAACAACAAAAAGAAACCAAGTTAGTTGAAATCTTCCCACATAAAAATCAATTGCATACGTATTTGACATGGCCGAATAATGCAAATACTGAAGCCATTGATGTGAACTGAGATACGTAATAGCCATTGCTTGCAGCAGTGGTCTGTTCGATTAGATTCAGAAAGGCTTATGTTTCTTCAGCTCTAACTACTGCTCTTCTCTCCATCTCTTAGCCCCACTCTTTCTCTCTCCACCACCACCACCACCACCTTAGATACATTTGTTTAATATTACTGTTATGTTAAAATGCCTCCCAAACAAATTAACAGATAACATAATCAGATTATTCAAACATTTAATTGTGATTGTTTTCAGCCTATCAGAGTAATCCTCAACCCCGGGCGTGAGGGATGGGGGGGGGTAGAGGAATGATCCATATAAAAAGAACAACAACGACAATGATAATCACCTCACACCCCCTCTCTCTCACCCAGCCCCCCCCCCCAAAAAAAACAGAACGTCAAATAATCAATATATATTTTTTTAATAGTATTTTTTTTAATTTATTTGCTTTCCTTTTGCTTTTGTCAATCTCAAACAAGTCATACTCCCACTGAAGCATAAGGAGTTACTGTGATAAGGGCCATATTTATAGAAGGTAACTTTGATGGGGAGTTAAACAACAAGATGTCTTTGCATGTTACATTTAAATTTCTGAACATTGATTGCTATATCGGGGACGTAAAGAGCAAGAAGGGAATTCCAAAGGTGTCGCTATATTGAATAAGCATTTTTTTTTTCAATAAATACAAAAACAATGACTAAAATACAGTAATAGTGAAAATACAACTGGAAAACATAGTACAAAACTATATAAATAAATATACATTTAATTTTGCACAGAAAGTTTTTCAAAAACAAACATACATGTGACATATTCCACAAAAAAATATGGTGATGCAATTTATCAGAGATAATTACCAAGAAAAAAGTTTACTTTAACGAATTCTCTAAACATCATCGAGAATAGACATGAACTGCCAGGGTAAAAAGGGAGAATCTGAAGCATGTAAAATAATATACAACTTAATTGTACAGAGGAGGTGCCATGTTGAAGTGACTAACTTACATATTGTTGTATAACTTTTGTTCACTCCAAACAAGGCATATCGTCACTAAAAACATTAAGCCTACTGGGATATGAGCCAGATTTATAGGAGAAGGCACAATCTTGGTAAGAAGTTTGATATCATGATGTTTGTTCACGTTACATTTAAATTTTTGTATGGTGGTATGATCGAGGAAACAGGAAACAGGGAGGTAATTCCAAACAACAACAACAACAGGCTTTTCTCCCTACCAAATAAACAGAATGTCAAATAATTTGTACTATTAATCAATGTGCGTATTTCGTAATGCTATGGAAATGATTTTGTAACAATAAAGAGGAACACTTACCATCTGAAAAAAGAATGAAATGCTTTGCATGTTGTGTGTACTCATTTGCAAAAGTTAAAAAAAAAAGGCTTTTCTTCACAATTGTACAGTTTTATAGTTTGGAATGATCTGCACATTTGAATAATTTCATTTCATTTTGGAAACCAATTGACAAAAATGAAAGGACGAATGGAAAGTAGTACTTCAATTTTCACAGAAAAAGCAGATAGAAAGTTACTGGAATTGTTTGAAATTTTGATTGCCTTTGTAACCTTTTTTTTCTTTCTTAAAATCAGATTATATTCCTATGTGGTGTAACGTACAATGTTGAATTGAGTGTTTGATTGAATGCAAATTTTATTGAAGAGAGCAAAAGACAGAACATCTGCTCACTTCAATCTTATATCTCACTCTGACTTTTTCTGATTCTCTTTTGATCGGTGACATTAATCTAAAAATTGATTTTAACACATTACTCAAATTGGCATACTCCAAAATACAAATAATCAAGTATTTCTACAGGATCGACAAGAAGTCACCAAGGGATTTTTAATTTTAATAGATTCTTTATTTTTAAGGCACCTTAATGGAAATTTAACATAATACGATGAAGACAGTGGAGATTTTTTTTTTGCAAAAAAAAAAAAACAAGGGCAAAAATGAAAAAATTGATTATGTCAACCGACCTTCATGTTTCCTATGCTTAACTGGCCCTGATTTGTTCTTGTGGAGTTATCTCAAAGAAAAAAATTCACATTAACAAACCTGAAACTGTGGAGAAATTCAGGAATAAAGTCAGAGAATTAAATCATAATTGAATGATCTTGCAACCTGTCATGGATTATATTTTAAAAAAGGGCACAAATTTGTGAAGCTGAAAGTAGAAACTATTTAAAAGATATTATTTTTTATAAATAAATTTCTTTTCATTTTTACTTCTCCATATTGTATGAAGTATTCCTCAAGTTATGTCATAGAAATTTGTTATCTGATGCGGCTGAAATTTTGAAAATTGGTTACTATCCAAAATATCAAAAATTTCACCCATGATCACATACTGGTTTGTATATGTCCCTTTCCTGCACCTAAATTAACCAAGAGACTAATACTTTCATAAATTAATTAAAGCATTTCAAATAAGAACATGAGTCAATCGCAAGACTGCAAACCTCCACCCGAAAATGTAAGGATGGGTTAAAGGCTTTTTTGAACTTTACTTCTCCGTATTGTATGAAGTCTTCCAACAGTTATGCTATGGAAACTCTAATAACTCAAAAATTAATTATCTGATCAAGTTGAAATTGCACATTGTGGTTAATGCTATCAAAAAGCATACATCAAATTTAGGACAAATCGAAAGTTGAAATTCTGTCAAAATTTTGACCTTGACTGAACTTTTCAAGATCAAAGTTAAAAGTGAAGACTAGAGAAGATGTGAGACTTCTTTAGCTACACTATGAGTGAAGTAGAAAATCTCTATGCTTAAGTTATCATCAAAAGTGTGACGCTCACTATTTATATGATTTCGACCTTGATAGTGACCTTAACCTTCATTCAGGATATTCCAAAATTAAATTAGTTTTAAGTTAGACCATAACAAATATTTTAACCAAGTTTGGTGACGATTGGTCAAGCGATGCAGATGCTAGTTTGTGCGCAACATAGTTGCAAACTCAAGCAAAAACATAATTATTGTGGAGCTAACTATGATGTAACCTTTTCAAAAATTTGACATTAATTTTTCTTAGATTAATATTTTACTGTTTAAATTTTCTTTTTTTTCTTTTCTTTTGTTTGTATTATTTTTTTAACTGTTTCTTCCAATCATTTTTTTAACTGTTTCTTCCAATCATTTTTTTAACTGTTTCTTCCAATCATTTTTTTAAACTGTTTCTCCCAATCATTTTTTAACTGCCTCTTCCAATCATTTTTTTAACTGTTTCTTCCAATCATTTTTTAACTGTTTCTTCCAATCATTTTTTAACTGTTTCTTCCAATCATTTTAAACTGTTTCTTCCAATCATTTTTTTAACTGCTTCTTCCAATCATTTTTTAACTGTTTCTCCCAATCATTTTTTTAACTGTTTCTTCCAATCATTTTTTTAACTGTTTCTCCCAATCATTTTTTTAACTGTTTCTTCCAATCATTTTTTTAACTGTTTCTTCCAATCATTTTTTAACTGTTTCTTCCAATCATTTTTTTAACTGTTTCTTCCAATCATTTTTTTAACTGTTTCTTCCAATCATTTTTTTAACTGTTTCTTCCAATCATTTTTTAACTGTTTCTTCCAATCATTTTTTTAACTGTTTCTTCCAATCATTTTTTTAAACTGTTTCTCCCAATCATTTTTTTAACTGTTTCTTCCTATCATTTTTTTAACTGTTTCTTCCAATCATTTTTTTAACTGTTTCTTCCAATTATTTTTTAACTGTTTCTTCCAATTATTTTTTAACTGTTTCTTCCAATTATTTTTTAACTGTTTCTTCCTATCATTTTTTAACTGTTTCTTTCAATCATTCACTCGATTTTTTAATCTATGTTCCTTCTTTCTTTTCCATATTATTTTTCTTGCTTCGCTGTGTCAATTGCATTTCTGATGCTATTTCTCCCTTTCCGCTCCCACTCTCTCTCTCTCTCTCTCTTGCTCTTTCTCTCACACACGCTCTCTCTTTCTCTGTTATATTTTTCTCTACCAACTTGTCTTTTACTACCATTCTCTCTTTATCTCTTTTTCAATCCCTCTCTTATTTTTTCTCTCTCTTATTCAATCTTTTTCTTATTCACTCTCTTACTTAATCTCTCTCTCTCTCTCTCTCTCTCTCTCTCTCTCTCTCTCTCTTATACTCAATATCTTCTATTCTTTCACTTAATCTATATTTTGTTCTCTTGCTCTCTCAATCTCTCATTCTTTTTCTCTTTTTCAATTTCTCTCTCTTCTTCTTCCGTCTTTATTGTTTTCTGGCTGATTTAAAGGTCTATAACTTGTGTAAATACATGTGTATAAATCTGAAAACCAAGTGCCATGGATCAAACCAAATCTTGTGAGTGAAATTGTGTAGTTAAACTGGTCAGATGGCATGATATGTATGAGTCAGTTTACCATTGGGTTTGTTATTAGATTTTTTTTTTGTTTTATCAAAAGTAGCATTGAGATTTTTTTTGTTTGTTTATATATAAAAAAAAAAAAAAGATGTATCCATTCGTGATTATCGAAAGGAAAATTTTACCATTTTGTTTTTTTTTATTATTTTTCATAGTCCTGTTTTATAGACATGTAAGTTTGTGTGGTATAAGTTTTTTCCTCATATACATTCATTTGGCAAACACGGCCTAACAGGTTATAATGTGCTTTAAAATGACAGAATTTTGTTTTTAAGCATGTGATGAAGCTCTTTGGATTATGCACATAAGTTATGTTTTGTGCCCCCCACTTCCAAGAAAATAATAAGTTATAACTTTCAGCTCTTGGCTTAAACACATCTTCACCAAGTAGTATTTGTTTTTTTTCTGATGATGAGGTATACCTCGAAAATTCAAAGAACATAATACCACTGCTCCCATCCTGGTTCGACATATCACGTTGATAAATAAATAATTAATAATCGAAAATTCTTGACGTCTTTCAATTTCGTCATTTATTTTGTTTACTTTGTTTTCGTATCCAACAATGTTTTTCTACAAAAATTTCAAACACAACTCTTTACACACTATGCATAATGCTTCAAGCAAACTAAAACATTCTCCTTCTAATAATAAATACAAGATGAAAATCAAATTTATAAAATTATTGAATGTAAATGGCTTCTAAAATTTTCAATGTTTTAATTAAATGAAAATTTGTTCACAAATTCTAAAGCCAGTTTAAAGGACCTTCTATTCGAAAGTTTAAATGCTTCCAAATTCCTTTCAAATGTCGAGAGATCACAATTTTTTTCTAAACTATTAACAAAGATTAAAATGGTTGACTTATTTACAAAGAAATCGAAATGCATTATTGTAGATTTAATTTCGTAATTAAACTCCATCTTGAAAATGACATAGTCAAAACCATCAGTGTCCTCGAAATTTAGTGTTCTCAACTAAATGACTGGAGAGCTGTTGTTAACTGCATCAAAGCTGCAAACATGGTTTTAATGCATTGCATCGGAGCAACAAGAGCAATTGACAATCAAATGAAAAAAAAATATCAAAAACCTCATTGAAGAATAATTAGTTTTCTTCTTGAAATTCGAGAAAAAAAATCTTGGATTTTTGTTCTTCCAATTGTGAATTGATTCTTAATAGTTATGAATTCATTTCTATTTTTGTTATCATCTTTTTGTTTTGTTTGCTTTTGTGGTTAAATTACGGAACGAAAATAATTTTCGAATGCTATAACTTTAAAGGAAAAAAAAGTCTTTGAAGGAATTTTAATCTCTTTGTGATCCAACCTACTTCAAGTGAAAATCCCACTATGAGAAGAAGAGAGAGAGAGAGAGAGAGAGAGAGAGAGAGAGAGAGAGAGAGAGAGAGAGAGAGAGAGTGTGTGTGTGTGTGTGTGTGTGTGTGTGTGTGTGTGTGTGAGTGAGTGAGAAATAAAGGAAGAGAGATGTAGAAGGAGAGAGAGAGAGAAGAGACAAAGAGAGAAGAGAGAGAGAGAGAGAGAATCCACCCTTGAGTTCTTTGGATTTCTATTGAAAATATTGATTTTGATTCCCTCTTCCCTTTTTCTGTATAATAGGAAGATTTTAATTTCTATCTGTATAATCTCTCTCCCCCCCTCCCCCCTCTCTAATTAATGAAAATTTTTGCTAGTATGCTTTGGAATTTTTTAGATAAGGATTAATAATCTATAGTATTTGTATTATTCAAACTATTATTCTCACCTTGAATATTAATCTCACAACGCACCGAAAGAAGGTCGACAGAGGTTACATCGGTCGAAACGTTGTGAGAATAACATCCAAAATGAGTCCAAATAAGTCAACACATTTTTGCTAGAATGCAACTCTCCCCACTACTTAAAAAGATGGAGAAGACAATCATTGGGAGGACGGTGTCATGACCATAGTTTAGATACTACACTCCCCTCCCCCGATAAAAGAGGAGGTAATGCCTGGGAAGATGTTATCATGACCACAGAATAGATACTATACAACTCGCCTCCCCCCGAATATAAAAAAGGAGGTAAACTTGAGAGGATGGTATCATGAGCACAAAATGGATACTACATGACTCCCACTCTGAATCAAGCATTAAAAACTGGTACATTAGTGCAATTAATAGAAGCAATAGTACAGGTTTGGCTTCAGACAGACAGATACCAAATCATCATTCGTAATAGATTCTCTCTCGTTAATAAAGATTTTTATTAAAAAAAAATGCTTATTTTCTATATTAAAATCTCTATATGAATAAAATAGCGTTGCTACTTGGGTGTATCTTGTTTGTACGTGACTTTTACACATCATTTTTTTTTATCTAGTAATCGATTACTTATTAAACTCAGAAAATTAAATGGTATAAATAACTCGTACGAACTTTTAAAAAAATCCTATTCTAAAAAATAATTTAATTACGAAATTAAATGAACCACAATGCATTTCGGTTTGGATAAGTAAACCATTCAAATCTCTTGTTAATAGTTTTAAAATTTTAAAAACTGAATTCGTGATTTATAGTTTTGAATTGTTCGGATTTACTATTCTCATCTTGGATGTTATTCTAAAAGCATTTCAGCCAACGTAAACGCTGACCCTCGTCGCGTGTGTCTTGTCAAACTAGGGAATCTTTATGGCATCTGAAACTGAATCTTTTATTTAATCTACAGGGGTAGCTTACTTTCGTTCCGTCAGCCATAACCGGGTAGAAGTCTTAAAATAATTCACAATTGCATTTGTATCGCTAGTACTGAAGATTGAACTTTCAAACTCAAGAATACTGTCACTCAGTGCTGTTATCCATTGCACTACTCTCTCTCTCTCTCTCTCTCTCTCTCTCTCTCACACACACACACACACACTGTCTCCTTCTCTCTCTATTTTTTCATATTTCTTTTCATCTCTCCCTTTCTCACTTTCTTTCCAATTTTTCTCCCCCCCACCTTTCTTTTTCTATCTCACTCTCTCAATCCTCTCCCCTTTCTCTTTCTCTTTTCGTCCATTTCTCTCTTTTCATCTCTCTCTCTCTCTCTCTCTCTCTCTCTCTCTCTCTCTCTCTCTCTTCGTGCCTTTTTCCATATATTTCTTTCGTTCCGTTTCTCTGTTTCTGGCCACCCTTTCTTCCTTCTCTCTTCCCCCCCCCCCCCATGATAGTCTTCTGATTTCTGTTGCGGGGGTGGAGATCAACTAACAAAGAGAAGAAAAAAAAATCAATATTTTCTTCTGTTCAGTAAAATACTGAAGAAACGAACAGCACGCAGCAACAGCCAATCTCTCTTCCTTAGGATGACAAGCCAAGAGCTTATGGCCGATGCAATTGCGGGTGTGAACACACACACACACATTCTCTCTCTCTCTCTCTCTCTCTCTCTCTCTCTCTCTCTCTCTCTCCTGTAGGCCTTTAAAATCCAATTTCTTCCCAACAAAGCAAGTCTTACTCTTCTGTCCAAGCCACCTGTCCATGTCCTCTGCAACCCTGCCCTGAATGATATTATAGATTTATTGATTTTGTTGAGAAGGAATCCGGCTGAAAATAAATCAGCTGACTCCTTATCACAACTATTAATACTGCTACTACAGTCGCTGCTGCTGCTGCAATCTCATTATCATTGAAACTCTTCATCATCTCCTTCATCATCATAAACCATCTTTGAACAGCGCTATCAGTAATAGTTCCCCATCACGAAAAACTTTGACAGATCACAAAACCATTGTACAATTAGTCTGTATTTTAATTATTATTTATTTTTTTTTTTTTTTGCAAAGTAGTAGAACCTAATTAAAAGGATTGCATGTCAACTAGCATTTTCAAATATAAAAATAATGGAAGACAAAGCGATAGAGTGAAATTTTATTGAGAGCTGAAGATATGCGTTGCATGGAGGGAAATGATATGCGAATCAAATCGAGGTTATTTTTACGATTAGTATTTCCACTTCACTTTCAGTTGCCCCTGCCCATGTTAAGAATAGTTTTCTTAAATTATAACCTTATTATTTAGAAAGATCCTTCTTAACATCGGGGTGGGGGGGGGGGGCTTCCTTTACCTGTTCTGTACTTTCACCTATCAATTTAATAAGCAAATGATACCATAAGAAAATCAATAAAAAAACGAAGGAACAACCGGAAGTGAAGTGGAAACAGAAATCGTAAAAAAAAATGAATCCAATCCGTGTGCAACAAACCATTTGTCTTCCCTGGTTAATTTTACATAAGAATGCACCTTTAGATTTTATGTAGATTTTGTAATCTTTCTTTCTATAGGGAACACACAAAGATTGCATAAAAACACACATAGGCATCATCATCATCATCATCATTATTTATTCACTCTCTAGTAATCACACGGGCCATCATCAAAAATTTCTCTTTGAGAACAACTTGTGGCGTTCTCTGGAGTCTGGGTGACAACAAGTTTCCCCAGATTTCCAGTACACTCCACCTCTTTCAGTAACCATTACAGATGAATTTGCATTATCATAACAGCCGCTTACCAATGACTTCTCATTGGCAGCGACCATTGGTCTTCACTGGAATCTGGGCAGCAAAATGGTTCTCCAAGGTCCCAGTCCTCTTTGCACTCATCCAGCAGAGGTCTGGCTAGTGCTTTCTCTTCTTGGTTTTTCCATCCTCCTTGATCCTCCTCACTTTTTTGGTGCGGCATTAGTTTTTGGTGACACACACACACAAAACAAAAAATAGGGGTGAAAGGTAGAGGCACAAGTGGGGGGAGGTAAGCTTACAAACATACAGTTTCAATTTTCATGATTCCATGTGATACTCATTTGTGTTTTACGTCTCTAGCATTTTCTGTATGTCCCGTTTGTGCCTGTAGCTCATGTGTGGTAGTCTCTGCATTTAAGGGGTTTCCTTAATATTTCATCCGTTTTTATTATTGTTATCTGCTGTATCTTATTAGCTATCCCTCCCAATCTAATCTCTCTCATTCTCTTTTCAAAGTTTTTCAGTATTTTTCCTAGCGCTCCTACTATTAGTGGTGTTATCTTGACTTTTTTCATCTTCCATATTCCTTTGAGCTCTCTGGCCAGTTCAGTGTATTTGCTCCGTTTATCTGTCTCCTTGATCTTCACTCTGTGGACTGCTGGAATGGCAAAATTTACAATCGAGCAGGTCTTTTCCATTTGTTAACTAGTATTATTATTATTATTAGTATTATTATTACAATTACATATTAAATTTCAATGAAAATCAGTTGGTGTGATCAAAATGCATAAAATGACTCCAATCAAATCAAATTTCACGTTTCTGAATTTTTTAGATGACCCGTGACGCAGTGGTTAGAGTACTTGAAAAAATCAATTGTAAAAATAATATTCTCCTGAAGATTGAAGGTTCAATTCTCAGTGTGGGCAACCAAAAAATACAATTGCAAATTACTTAGGACCTTTATCCAGTCATGGCTGAAGGAACAAGAGCATGCTACCCCACCTCCGTGAAGTAAATGAAGGGTTCCATCCGAAATTCAGTCCAAATTCCCGAGTTTCACAGAAACATTCCCGAGTTCAACAAGATACACCTGAAGAAGGTCAAAGGTTACATCAACCGAAACGTTGTGAAAATGACTCTCAAGATGAGAATGGTAGTTTGATGAATCCAAATTATACAAATTATATTCGCAAAAAATAGCAAAATGCAACAAACCTGTTTTTCTTTTGTTTTTTTTTACTATGGGATTACTGCTTATCAAGGCCGAAGGGCCACTCAAGAACAAGAGTTAATGAGTGTTGGGTAGATTGTGCAACAACACTGTGATGATCAGTAATGGTGGAACTTGAGTAGGATTTGACTATTTAAGAGGATGGCTCAACAAAAACTTGTTTACACTAGCTTTAAAAACAACCGTGTTATAGTCAACTGAGAAGCAGCTTAGTGGTATTGTGTTCCACAACCGGATAGTTCTAGGAAAGAAACTTTGCTCTTGGAATTTTTATTTAGTTTAAGCCACTGACAGAGAGTAAGTGAAATTATTGACAGTTGTTGTAGCTAGACGAGTTGTTGATGCAAATATTTTGCAAGGAGAGATCATAGATTGAAGCTCAGTCGAGTACCTGCCATGAAAATAATAATAGAGCAGAGACAGATTCTGTGGGAAAGAGGTTGTAAGGAGTCAAAAAGGCTTTCGCTCACTAGATATTGGATACGGTTTTGTACTCTATCAGGCAAGAGAGGGCCTGTGGAGACTATGAGTTGGCGCTGGCATGAAAAATATCTAAAAAGGTATGTTTAAATTCTGGTTGAGGATCTTCCGATGCTCAAATGATGGGTAATTATTCAAAGAATGATACGATGGGTGTATAATGTGAGTGCTAAAGACAGGTTTAGATCTGATGACCTCAGAAGAAGATTAAATCTGGATAATATAGGGAGATGTGTGCAGAAGAGTAGACTTTGATGGGTAGTCTTTCAATATGCAATCTACAAAATGTTCAGGGTTAGGTAGTGAGGATAAAGACATTCGGTGGAGCACATGTTGAAAGAGTATCCCTGTGATTGTATGATGGAACAAGAGCATGCTATCCCCCCCCCATTCCCAAGTTACACCTGAAAAAGGTCGGAGGTTACATCGACCGAAACATTGTGAAAATTACACTCAAGATGAGAATGGTAGTTCGATGAATCCAAATAATACAAATCAAATTTATTGGCAAAAAAATAGCAAAGTGCAACAAACCGTGTTTTATTTTTTTTATTTTTACTATGGAGTCACTGCTTATCACGTATTGAAAGAGTATCCCTGTGATTGTATGACCACATTAAAAAAAATCGATTAGAGTTCTTGGGTTAGTAGATGTAGAACAGCTGAAGTAGCAGGGTCAGTTCGCAGGGGAAAGCAAAGGAAAACATGAGAGCAAGTGATAAGAATGGTAAGAAGGGTAAATAAAGACTTGGGCAGAGATACGGTTGTTTGCAAAGCAATTTCTTAAAGCTGTTAAACACATGCGAGCATGTAAAATGGATGTTAAATCGAATATTATCATTCACTCATTAGGAGTTTTCACATAGGTCAACATCAATGATTTCTCTTTAAGAACAATCTGTGGTGTTCCTTGGAGTCTGAGTGACAACAAGTCTCCCTAGATTTTCACTACTCTCCACCTCTTTAGATAACATTTTTTTTTTTTTTACAAAGGAGTCACTACTTATCAAGGCCCGGAGGTCACTCGAGGATTAGGATTAATGAGTGTGCAGTAATCAATGGGAAAATATCATAGTAATCATTAGTAGTTGGAATTGGATTATTTAAGGGGATGGCTCATCAAGAACTTGTTTACTTTGGACTTGAAGACGACCGTATTGTAGTCAGTTGAAAAGCAGGAAAATGGAACAGAGTTCCACAGGTGTGTAGTTCTAAGAAAGAAACTTTGTTCATGGAATCTACATTTAGGTTTAGGCACAGATAAAAAGTGAGGTAAATTATTGATCGTAATTTCAGCTAGATGAGTGTTTTTCATGAAAGTCAAGTCAAGGAAGAACCATAGATTGGAGCTCAGACAGGCACTTGCCATGAAAATAACGATAAAGCAGAGACAAGCTTGCAATGTCTCTTCTATGGGAAAGAGGTTTCAGGGAAGAGAAAATGGCATCCCCTATTAGGCTACGAAGTCTATTTTGAACTCTGTCAAGGCAGGACAAGCTGCTTCTAGCAGCTCCTGCCCAGATGTGGCAACAGTACTCCATCTTTGGATGTACTTGGCTCTTATACAGGTAGAGAATTACATCAGCAGTGAGATATCTACTGGAGCAGTAAAATGAACCCACCATTTTTCCAGCAGCCTTGGCAACAGATTTGATGCATATGTTCCATCTCAGATTAGGAGTATAGGTCAAACCCAGAAGCTTGTCAAAACATGGAGCCTCCCCAAGACGAGAGCTATTCATTTCAGTTGATGCTAGATGGGGATCAGAGTGTTGATGATGGAAAGATAGAAGCTTGATTTTAGATGCATTAAAATTAACCAGTCACCTCTTTCCCCATTGCACCATGTGCTCAAGATCAGAGAAGAGAATCAGAGAGAACTTGGTTGTTTACGGCCTTTAAAGTGTTGCCATAGATGGTAGTGTCACCAGCATAAATGTCTACGAATGATCTTAGAATGTGATTTGTGAAATCATTGATGTAGATCAGGGAGAGAGTTGGGCTCAGGATGGACCCCTGAGAGAATCCAACATTAATATTGTGAGCTTCTGATTTCTGCCCATCAATCACTGCTCTTATGAATCTAGCAGAGAGAAATAATTCATAATTGAAAAAACATTTCCAGTTATACTGTAGCTAGAGATTTTGTGAAGTAGAACTTTATGCCATACTCTATCGAAGGCCTTTGATATGTCAAGGGCAATTGAGAGATTCACTAATCCATGAAATATAACTGTTAACACATCTGCTGTAGATCTAGCAGAACAGAAACTATATTGCATGTCGCTGAGGAGGTTATTTTTGCTGAGGGGGTTGACTACTTCTCTACACAGATTCCAGCAACTTACTCATGACGTATAGGAGACTGATTGGTCTGTATTGAGAGGGAGCTCCAGTATGTCCTGTATTTAAAACTTTATCCGAATTTTTAAATGCAGGACATACTGATGAGGTTTTCCAGGATGTTGGGAAGCAATTCTCCTTAAAACAATGCTTACACAGCTTTGTAAGTATTAATTTGCATTATTGAAACGGCCGTTTACCACCGATTTCTCATTGGTAGCGACCGTCGGTTTTCACTGGAATTTGAGTGGCAATAAGTCTTCCCAAGGTCTCAGTCTTCTTTGCACTCATACAGTGGAGGTCTGGTTAGTGCTTTCTCTCCTCGGTCTTTGCATCCTCCTTGACCCTCCTCATGTGATATCAGTTGATGCTGTCACTTTTTTTTTTTTGTTCATCATCACATCAGCATCATCATCATCATTCATTCATTCGGTAAGAGTTTTCACACAAACCATTATCAAAGAACACTCTTTAAGAACAACTTGTGGTATTCCCTGGAGTCAGAGTAACAGCAAGTCTCCACAGATTTCCAGTATTCTCCACCTCTTTTGATAAGATTTGCAAATTAATTTGCGTTACTGCAACAGCTGTTTACCACCGATTTCTCATTGGTAGTGACCATTGGTCTTCACTGGAATTTGGGTGGCAATAAGTCTCCCCAAGGTCCCAGTCTTCTTTGCACTCATCTAAGGGAGGTTTGCTTAGTGTTTTCTCTCCTCGGTCTTTCCATCCTCCTTGACCCTCCTCGTGTGGTATCAGTTGATGCTGTTACTATTTTTTTTTTTGTTATTATTTTTATTATTATTGTTATTTTTATTCAATAGCAGCAGCAACATCATGCATCAGTTCTAGATTTAAAAATGTTATACCAACACTAGATGTTTTTTTAATGGAATTTGATTCACATAAAGTCCCTATTTATTTGCCTCCCCACGAGGGTAGAGTAGGACACAATGTCAATTTTTAATGAGGAGAAAAAACCAGCTTCTCTCAAAAACTGCCACAATGGATTGGAACAAAAATTAAAATTGCCTGAGTTTAGGAGGACTTTTTCCTTCAGTGATCGAGGGCCAGAAATAAGTGAAGTGTAGTATCAGAACAGATACTACACTTTTATCTTATTCAAAAGACTAAGAATTCCTATTTATTTTCCTCTTCACAAGGGTATTTAGACACAAGGTCGTTTTTTTTATGTAGGAAAATTCAGCTTCCAAAAAAGGGGTACTCCGGATTGTAACAAAAATAATAATTTGACCTTAGTTTGGAATGATTTCTCGTTAACTGAATGAGGATAGAATAGATTAAATGTACGGAACAGATACTACACTCTGCTTCTAGCCAAATGGCCAAGGTCTCCGTAATATGCCAAGATTCTCCCAAGTAGAGCTGACACTATCTATTTCACTCATTGAACAAGAATCAGGAGGTTAGAACCTGATTCAACCTATATTATGTTTTACCCACTTATTTGAAAATGTAATTTCTAAAAAATGTTATTTTCTAAAAAAAAATTTATTTCTAAAAAAGTGTTATTTCCTTTAAAAAAATGTTATTTCTAAATAAATGTTATTTTCTAAAAAAAAATGCTATTTTTAAAAAATAGTGTTATTTTCTTTTAAAAAATGTTATTTCTAAATAAATGTTATTTTCTAAAAATTGCTATTTCTAAAAAATGTTATTTTCTAAAAAAAAATGTTATTTCGAAAACAGTGTTATTTTCTTTAAAAAAATGTTATTTTCTTTTAAAAATGTTATTTTCTAGAGAAGTGTTATTTTGTAAAAAAAAAAGTTATTTTCTTAAAAGTGTTATTTCTAAAAAAGAGTTGTTTTGTAAAAGAGATGTTATTTTCTAAAAAAATGTTATTTCTAAAAAAAAAAGATGTTATTTTCTAAAAAAAAAATGTTAAAGGCACTCGAGTATAGGGGTCAAAGAGATAGTTGGATTCTCAGTGAAATAATGAAGAATATTATTAGATAATTCTGGTCTAAACTTAAATTTGGTCAAACCTCAGCTCTTTCTCATACAACTTCTTACACAAATCTTTATATATTTTTTTTCTTTTTCAATCAGATTGGAATGTTATTCCCATAATATCATTATATATATATATATATATATATATATATATATATATATATATATATATATATATATATATATATATATATTATTTTTAAAAACCGTAATCTACGGACATGTGTGTTTTGGAGCCCTACTCCTCTTCAGCGTAGCTTGACTGTTGTTAGGATTCGAACCCCGGACCTTATGTATTTCAGTCCAGCGCCCTAACCCATTATGCTATGATGCCATAGAAAATTTACTGTTTAGTTTTTTATCGTTTATCTGTTTTTATATATATATATATATATATATATATATATATATATATATATATATATATATAGGTATGTATATATATATATATATAGGTATGTATATATATATATATTTATATATATATATAGGTATGTATATATATATATATTTATATATATATATATAGGTATGTATATATATATATATTTATATATATATATATAGGTATGTATATATATATATATTTATATATATATATATAGGTATGTATATATATATATATTTATATATATATATATAGGTATGTATATATATATATATTTATATATATATATATAGGTATGTATATATATATATATTTATATATATATATATAGGTATGTATATATATATATATTTATATATATATATATAGGTATGTATATATATATTTATAT
Organism: Euprymna scolopes; assembly: GCF_053919585.1. Lineage (NCBI taxonomy): Eukaryota > Metazoa > Mollusca > Cephalopoda > Sepiida > Sepiolidae > Euprymna > Euprymna scolopes. The sequence goes on from NC_136498.1 coordinate 16,280,978, forward strand.
ATATATATATATAGGTATGTATATATATATATTTATATATATATAGGTATATATATATATATATATATATATATATAGGTATGTATATATATATATTTATATATATATATATATAGGTATATATATATATATATATATATATATATATATATATATATAGGTATGTATATATATATATTTATATATATATATATATAGGTATATATATATATATATATATATATATATATATATATAGGTATGTATATATATATATATTTATATATATATGTATGTATATATATATATATAGGTATGTATATATATATATATATATAGGTATGTATATATATATATATTTATATATATATGTATGTATATATATATATATAGGTATGTATATATATATATATATATAGGTATGTATATATATATATATATATATATATATATAGGTATGTATATATATATAGGTATGTATATCTATATATATATATATATATATATATATACTCGGGTTTTTTTTATATTCAAAAGTAATGGACTAATGAATTCAACGAGGTTGTTAGATAGTGCTCAATAAAAAGAGCTGATAATACTTGTTTATTGTTATATAAACATGCTCACATCCCGCTGCTACAAACAGCCACTTGTTTCAATCAAACAACAGATATCATCAGGCAGCGACTTGACTATTCAAAAGTTCAATGAATAACCTATTATTATTCATTGAACTTTTGAATAGTCAAGTCGCTGCCTGATGATATCTGTTGTTTGATTGAAACAAGTGGCTGTTTGTAGCAGCGGGATGTGAGCATGTTTATATAACAATAAACAAGTATTATATATATATATATATATATATATATATATATAGGTATGTATATATATATATATATGTATATATATATATATAGGTATGTATATATATATATATATGTATATATATATATATATAGGTATGTATATATATATATATATATATATATATATATATAGGTATGTATATATGTATATATATATATATAGGTATGTATATATATATATATATATATATATATATATATATAGGTATGTATATATGTATATATATGTATATATATATATATATAGGTATGTATATATATATATATATATAGGTATGTGTATATATATATATATATATATATATATATATATATATATATAGGTATGTATATATATATATATATATATATATATATATAGGTATGTATATATATATATATAGGTATGTATATATATATATATATATATATATATATATAGGTATGTATATATATATATATATATATATATATATATAGGTATGTATATATATATATATATATATATATATATAGGTATGTATATATATATATATATAGGTATGTATATATATATAGGTATGTATATATATATATATATATAGGTATGTATATATATATAGGTATGTATATATATATATATATATATAGGTATGTATATATATATAGGTATGTATATATATATATATATATATAGGTATGTATATATATATATATATAGGTATGTATATGTATATATATATATATATATATATATATATAGGTATGTATATATATATATATATATATATATAGGTATGTATATATATATATATATATATAGGTATGTATATATATATATATATATATATATATATAGGTATGTATATATATATATATAGGTATGTATATATATATATATATATATATATATATAGGTATGTATATATATATATAGGTATGTATATATATATGTATATATATATATATAGGTATGTATATATATATATATATATAGGTATGTATATATATATATATATATATAGGTATGTATATATATATATATATAGGTATGTATATATATATATATATATATAGGTATGTATATATATATATATATATATATAGGTATGTATATATATATATATATATATAGGTATGTATATATATATATATATATATAGGTATGTATATATATATATATATATATATATATATAGGTATGTATATATATATATATATATATAGGTATGTATATATATATATATATATATATATAGGTGTATATATATATATATATATATATATATATATATAGGTATGTATATATATATATATATATATATATATATATATATATATATATATATATATAAATTCATCCACAGACAGAATGTATCACTATATCATTGCCATTCAGTGTGGCTACTTAGCACCACTCCTTAACCAGGTATTGAACATTAACCATCAGGTTAAAAGTCGTCAGTTCTTACCACTAGTCTATGAGATACGCACTAGTAATTGATATCTACAATATTTTTTTATATAAACATTGCTCGCCGCTTTAAAATGCTCAATGTACAAAGAGCTTTGATTTAAGGTAAGAAGAAGCAGATGATATTACCTAAACAGAGTGAAGAGGGGGGTGAACTTTTTTTGAACATTAGTATCTCCAATTATTTGGCCATCTAGTTTATTGTATAATTCTCTGATGTTGAGGATTAAAAATTTTTTATACTTTTTGTTTATTTGTATTTTAGTGATCTCTCTTTTACCATAGATACTGGGTGGACCCCTAGTGCCGGCTTTGAGTTTGTACAATTGGCATTCCAAAAATAATTCCTCCTATTTCTTATTCTATCCGAATGGATCAGGGGAGGATTACAAATTGCATTGTTATGATGAATGAACATATGTATTTATAACCTGAAAGTTTCATTTCTCTGTTGCAGATATTGACGGTGTGAGATTTTAAGAAAGCAACTCCTGTCATGGATGTACCTTAGAAGCAGAGATGCATTATTGAATTCTTGGCAAAAGTATATTAGAATGGTGATAACTATGTAAAAAAATAAATTCTGGAGCAAAAACGGTTACTTGTTTTAATGGTACCATTCTTGTCTTTGTAGCTCTTCAACTTTTTAGTTAAAAAAGCAAAATAAGAGATTTTACTTTTGGAACGATCCTTGTATGTAAACTTCAACGATTTTGTTGTCTGGATGGTTCCTAGTTCTGTAAGAGGAGCATAGAACTGGCCAAACAGTATGATGACCTCAGAAGAAAATTATATCTGGATAATATAAGGTGTATGTGTGCAGAACAGGACGTTAGGGTTTTCATTTAAAAAGCATTTATAAATTATATTATATTATTGAAGCATTTATAAAGTATTATACACGTGTAGTTGTCAGGAAACCAGGTTCTTAGTCATCTGCAGACAAAATCACTCAGATGCTATTATTAATTGTTCCAAAGTCTGGAATGGGCAACATCAAGCAATATCCCACACACTCTCCATACAGTCTGATCCGAAGTGTTGATAGCAGTCACGCTGCATACAGTCAAATCACATCTTACAGCAGTCAAGTCCGGTTTTCCTTGGTCTACCATGCTTTCTAATGCCTGGCATATTATATATTATGGAGTTGATGCAGGCATGAGTTTGAAAAATCCCACACAAAACGATATCCAAACAATAATACGAATAAATAAAAAATAAAATAGACAATGTTTGAAAAGAGAAAATCAATAAAGAACCCATTCAAACGAAAGAAATCATTTAAAACAAAATAGTTTATTTGTGTTGTATCAGTTTGTAGTCTGTAATAAAATTGAATGGAAAAGAAAACAGAAAAAAAGAGTTCAGTGTTTGCCTCAGTTCAGTTTTTGTAAGAAAATGTTTTGTGTACATGTTATTTTAAGCCAAAGTTTTCTTTCGTAAAATGAGCAACAGCTTTTTATATTTTTCTGTTCTATAGAGTTGTAATCTAAATAGAGATTGACAACATTCCTTTTCACTCACTCTGTAGTTTGCACTACCTCTTTAATTCTGACGTGTTCTTTTAGCTGCCAAATACTCGACTCACTGACCTCCAAAATTTTGTTCTTAACTCAACCACTCCTCACATCTGCAAATTAATGTTGTTATATTTTTAAACAACACGTCCCCATGATCTTTAAAAATCTTTCCACATCACATAGTCCAATGCCTAGATCAACACTTACATCTCTAGCCCTTCATACAATAAATTTACCAAAATGATCCAAGATGGTAAAATTAAAGTATTTTGGTAAATTTAATTGTAATTTTTATTTTATTTATATATATATATATATATATATATATATATATATATATATATATATATATATATATATATATATATTCCGGGGTTTTTATTCAAAAGTAATAGACTGGTGAATTCAAGAAGGTTGTTAGATAGTGCTCAATAAAAAGAACTGATAATACTTGTTTATTGTTATATAAACATGTTTACATCCCGCTGCTACAAACAGCCATTTGTTTCAATCAAACAACAGATATCATCAGGCAGCGACTTGACTATTCAAATGTTCAATGAATAATGGATTTTTTTTTTATTAGGTAGGAACTCTTTAAAGGTTGGAGTTAAAAAAATCTTAAAACACAGAACTTTAATTATGTACAGAGGGAGGGGCAATCTAAAGAAAACTAATAAAAAAAATATAATGGAGAGAGAATGATAAGGAGGAGAAAAAAGAAATAGAGAAAGAAAAAAAAATATGGAGAAGGAAAAGAAAAAACCGATATAAAGGGTTATTATAAAGAAAACAAGGGCTAGGAGAGAAAAGAAAGAATGATGAAATATAGTTAAAGAGAGAAAGAGTGAAAGTAAGAATTAATAGGAAGGGAAGTTTAAAATGTTAAGATAATAGAGAAAAAGAGAAAAAGAATTGCGTGTCAACTAATTTATGGACAATTATACATTACAATGACGAGACGCGTTATTACAACAACACAAACAAAAAACACAATCTTAGCGTTAAAAGCATACATGTCAAAAGTGACAGCGAATGTAAGCAACCAACATATTTATCATCTCACATACGTCCACGAGTAATATCAACGCAGTTTAAACATACGTCTACAATTAATTAAGCCCTTTATACTTAATAATATAAGTTTAAAGTTTTCACGTTTTTTTAAATAAATATATAAAAATAATGATAAAACAATATATTAAAATTATTAATAATAATAATAGTAATAATAAAAATAATAATAATAGTAATAATAATAATAATAATAATAATAAAACAGAATAAAATTATTTATTATCTTTTTTATATAACATATTTAGCCATAAAAGGGGATTGAAGAAAGTAAATAAGACTAATAATTAGAATTAACTTAAAACAAACCTAGGAATGAAAATTCTTAAACTTAATTAAAAAGCACTTCCCTATTAGTAACATATTACATAAAATTTTCAATAAAAATACAATAAAACTTAGTTATAGCTGTAATGAAAACCTTGAAAAAATAATTAAAAAACATAATAACAAAATATTAAACAAAAATAACACACCCATTGCTACCGAAGGATGTAACTGTAGAATTAAATCGAAATGCCCTCTTAAAGGAAATTGTCAAATTACTTCTGTAGTGTACCAAGCAACTATTTCTACTAAGGAAAATCCGAATGAAAAAAAATATTACATAGGAATGACAAATAACAAATTTAAAGAAAGATTTACCGGTCACAAGTGCTCTTTTGAAAATAATGAGTACAAAAATAGAACTTCCTTGTCTAAATATTACAATGAACTAGTAGAGCAAGGTTACTCCCCAATAGTAAATTGGAACATTTTAAAGAAAGCTAAAACCTGTTCATCTTTAAACTCACCTTGCTACCTATGTCTTTATGAGAAATTGTTTATACTTACGTTTAGAGAAAGAGATAAATTATTAAATAAGAAGCATGAAAATTCAATTAATTGCAAACATTATAAAAGCCATCTTTTAAATAATTTAGTTTAGATATAAAATTTAAATAAATTTAAAATTGTCACTGATTTCTATAATATATTAAAATCCTATTAATATACTTTCTCCTCGCCTGATTTCATTCATAACTTCTCCTATCTTATATACCTGTGTGTCTATGTGGATATGTAAGTGTCTATGTGTTTATTTTATGATTGTGTGTACTTATGTATATATATATATATATATATATATATATATATATATATTTTTTTTTTATTTTGTACACCCTCCTTTGTTGTGTATTCCCCTAATAATGTTTATTCAATCCATTTATATGCATTTATGTGTGTATGCATCTATCTGTACTCTTGTCAAATAATGTTTATTCGTTTGTATTTATATATGTGTGTTATGTGAATATACATATTTATGTGTGTATATATATATATATGTGTGTGCGTGCGTTGTTGTATATTAGTATATGACTGTGTGCGTATATTTGTGTATTTTTATGTATGTATGTGTATACATATGATTATATATATATATATATATCTGTATGTCTGTTGGTTATTTGTGGGTATATACATATGTTTTTTATTATTTTTTAATTTTATTACTATCTACCTGTGTGTTGTTATTTTGAGTATTTTGTCGATTTAATTACTTCTTTTTCCTGAATATATTTATATATTTATATGTAAGTGTACTTGTATCTATGTTTTTATTCATACTGTCTTGAATGAGTTAAATTGTGTTTTAATATAACTTTATAATTATACTTAACTAGCTTAAACTTTCAACTTAATAGTATAGAGTTACACCTTTATATATAGATATATATATATATATATATATATATATATATATGTATTGTATTCTTTTTATCTACATAAATATTAGTAGATTATTCTTTCTAATTATTAGTCTTATTTACTTTCTTCAATCCCCTTTTATGGCTAAATATGTTATATAAAAAAGATAATAAATATTAATTTTATTCTGTTTTATTATTATTATTATTATTATTATTATTATTATTATTATTATTTTTACTATTACTATTATTATTATTTTTATTATTACTATTATTATTATTAATAATAATTTTAATACATTGTTTTATCATTATTTTTATATATTTATTTAAAAAAACGTGAAAACTTTAAACTTATATCATTTAGTATAAAGGGCTTAATTAATTGTAGACTATGTTTAAACTGCGTTGATATTACTCGTGGACGTATGTGAGATGATAAATATGTTGGTTGCTTACATTCGCTGTCACTTTTGACATGTACGCTTTTAACGCTAAGATTGTGTTTTTTGTTTGTGTTGCTGTAATAACGCGTCTCGTCATTATAATGTATAATTGTCCATAAATTAGTTGACACGCAATTCTTTTTCTCTTTTTCTCTATTATCTTAACATTTTAAACTTCCCTTCCTATTAATTCTTACTTTCACTCTTTCTCTCTTTAACTATATTTCATCATTCTTTCTTTTCTCTCCTAGCCCTTGTTTTCTTTATAACAACCCTTTATATCGGTTTTTTCTTTTTCTTCTCCATATTTTTTTTTCTCTATTTCTTTTTTCTCCTCCTCATCATTCTCTCTCCATTATATTTTTTTTTGTTAGTTTTCTTTAGATTGCCCCTCCCTCTGTACATAATTAAAGTTCTGTGTTTTAAGATTTTTTTAACTCCAACCTTTAAAGAGTTCCTACCTAATAAAAAAAAAAAAAAAAAATCCATTATTCATTGAACATTTGAATAGTCAAGTCGCTGCTTGATGATATCTGTTGTTTGATTGAAACAAATGGCTGTTTGTAGCAGCGGGATGTAAACATGTTTATATAACAATAAAGATTGTTCAGGAACCTACCCGTGTGCCCGATAATGACGGCCAGTATGCGAGCCTACTAGACCTTTTTCTCACAACTTGCCCTGAACTATGTTCAGTTTCTGTTCTGTCGCCTCTTGGATCTTCCGACCACTCTGTTGTATCAATTAAGATAAAAATGAAATGTAATAAGTCCCCAGACGTGCCACTTCATCGTACAGTATATCGATACACTAAGGCTGACTGGGATAGCTTCCGTACATTTATATCTGATCTACCTCTGCATTCCATGTTTAAAAAGGATGTGTCCTCTATAGTATTAGACCTAACTGAATGGTTAATTGTAGGTATTGACCATTTCATACCCTCTAAAAAGTTTCAGCAAAAACCTAACAGCCAGCCATGGTTCTCTCCAGAATGTGCTGCTGCCATTGCGCACAGAAATCACTTTTTCCACTGCTTCAAACGTAATAGATGTATGGAAACTAAAGCCGTTTTCAGGACTGCCAGCAACCATTGTAAGAAAGTAATAAGGAACGCAAGAGAGTTGTATGCTCAATCTGTTAAGTCCAAAGTAGCTGAGCAGCGGCTTGGTTCCCACCAGTTTTGGCAAATAGCAAACAGAATCCTGAACAGAAGCGTGTGCTCCATCCCAACTATTATCAATGGACCTGAGGTAATCTCGTCAGCATCAGACAAAGCCAAACTCTTTGTCAAGAACTTTGCAGCTAATTCTACCCTTTGCGACCAAGACCGCCAACCCCCAATATTTCCTCCTGTATCAGAAAACACGCTATGTGATATACGTATATCTGTACGTGATGTTGCCAAGCTAATCAAAAACCTTGATTCCAGTAAAGCAACTGGCCCTGATGGTATTCCAATTATAGTACTCAAAAAACTTCAACCTGAACTAGCGCCCATACTTACAAAACTGTTTAAACGTTGTCTTAAGGAGAATAGTTTCCCATCTCCCTGGAAAATCTCATCAGTATGCCCTGTATTTAAGAATTCAGGTGATCGCTCATCCCCCTCTCAGTACAGGCAAATAAGTCTCCTGTGCGTCATGAGTAAGTTGCTAGAATCTGTGTTAAATACAGAAGTAATCAAACATCTCAACAAAAATAACCTTCTTAGTGACACTCAATATGGTTTCCGTTCTGCTAGATCTACAGCAGATGTCCTTACAGTTATATCGCATAGGATTAGCAAATCTCTCGACGGTGGCAATCTTTCTAGGGCAATTGCTCTTGACATATCTAAAGTCTTTGATAGGGTATGGCATAAAGGTTTACTTCATAAGATCGCTAGCTATGGTATAGCTGGAAAAGTCTTCTCAATTATTAAATCATTTCTTTCTGATAGGTTCATAAGAGTAGTAGTTGAGGGGCAAAAATCAGAAGCTCACAGTATTAATGCCGGTGTCCCTCAGGGATCCATCCTGGGCCCAACTCTTTTCCTGATCTACATTAATGATCTTCCAAATCATATCCTTACATCATTTGTAGACATTTATGCTGACGACACTACCATTTATGGTACCACATCTAAGACAGTAAACGAGCAAGTACTCTCCAATTCTCTCTCCTCTGATCTTGAGCATGTAGTACAATGGGGAAAGGAGTGGCTGGTTACTTTTAATGCATCTAAAACCAAGCTTCTCTCTTTACATCATCAACATTTTAATCCACATTTGTCATCAATTGAAATGAATGGCTCTCGTCTTCAGGAGGCCTCAAGTTTTGACAAGCTTCTGGGCTTGACCATTACTCCTGATCTTAAATGGAACACGTATATCAAATCTGCTGCCAAGGCCGCTGGAAAAATGGTGGGATCTTTCTATCGATCCAGTAGATATCTCACTGCTGATGCTATTCTCTATCTATATAAGAGCCAGGTACGTCCAAGGATGGAATACTGTTGCCACATCTGGGCAGGAGCTGCTAGAAAGGACTTGTCCTGCCTTGATAGAGTTCAAAATAGACTTCGTAGCCTCGTAGGAGATGTCCTTTTCTCCTCCTTACAACCTCTATCTCACAGAAGAGATGTTGCGAGTTTGTCTCTGATGTATCGTTATTTTCATGGAAAGTGTTCAACTGAGCTTCAATCTATGGTCCCCCCTCGCCAAACTTTCACAAGAAACACTCGTCTAGCTGTAAACACTATCAATAATTTCCCCCACTCTTTATCTGTGCCTAAACCTAAACATAGATTCCATGAACAAAGCTTCTTTCTTAGAACTGCACGCCTGTGGAATTGTCTTCCGTTTTCCTGCTTTCCGGCTGACTACAATATGGTTGTGTTCAAGTCTAAGGTAAATAAGTTCTTGATGAGCCGTTCCATATAAGTTATTAAATTTACCAACTTTTCATTACTAATGATTACTATATTGACCAACTTCTACTGTACACTCTTTAACCCTTATCCTTGAGTGGCCTCTGGGCCTTGATAATGTGGTGATACCTTTGTAAAAAAAAAAAAAAATAAATAAATAAACAAGTATATATATATATATATATATATATATATATATATAAAATAAAAATTACAATTAAATTTACCAAAATGATCCAAGATGGTAAAATTAAAGTATAATATAAATATTAAAGAATTAATATTTATAAAGTTATCTCAGCCAGATGTAAAAGCTTGATAAAACCAAATAGGAGATAGAGCTTATAATACGAGCAAACAGTTAATAAAACATGTTAAAAAACACTTTGAAAAATCTTCCAATTACGGGATTTCCTTGGATTTTACTTGTGCAAATGGAAACTCAATTAACTTTCTTGAAGTTATATATTTGGATTTTACCGTCACTGGATTATTTATCTTCCACCAGACTATCCATTCACGTGTATTTACCTTTTTCTTCACCATATTCCCTCTGCTTCACTTTTTTGTTATCAATTAAGATCTTTGACTTACTTGTTTCATCAAATACTTTTGCATGCAAAATCCGATCCTGCATTTTGCTAATTCCTACCCTCTGATGAGAAGGAAAGTATTTCTTCGAAACTCCGCGGATTAAGGACTATCTACTTATCAAGTGTTTCCTTTTCAGATTAAATATGTTTTTAACTCTTTTTCAAAGTGTTTTTTAACATGTTTTATTAACTGTTTGCTCGTATATATATATATATATATATATATATATATATATATATATATATATATATATATATATATAAATTCACCTGTCATCCCTTTTTTAAAAGATGAAATCGCTCAATCGTCCAAGGTCCACAGAGTTTTATAATTACAGTAGTAAAAATTAGTAACAAAATACAGTACAGTATATAATACACATGTATATAATCAAATAACATTATGAATAACATCATAAGGCGTAGCTAGGGACCGGAAAAACATCATATTCTACATCCTAGCTTGAAAAAAAACGTATCCTACGGCCACCGTATCCCAGAGTTCTACTGTATATAGATTAACATTTTATTTTTGTTTACCCTTGATTTTTGCATGCCTCATATTAAAGCTATCTTCTTGGGTGACATGTTAAATGATTTTTTTTTTTTTTTTTTTTTTTTTTTTGCAAAGGCATCACCACTTACCTAGGCCAAGAGGCCACTCGAGGATAAGGGTTAAAAAAGTGTTCAGTAGACAATTGGACAATAAAGTAATCGTTAGTAATGGAAATTCAGTAAATTTGTTAACTTATATGGAATGGCTCATCAAAAACTTGTTTACGTTAGACTTAAAGACAACCATATTGTAGTCAGCTGGAAAGACAATTCCATAGGCGTGCAGTTCTAAAAAAGAAGCTTTGTTCATGGAATCTACGTTTAGGTTTAGGCACAGATAAAGAGTGGGGGAAATTATTGATAGTGTTTTCTGCTAGATGGGTGTTTCTTGTGAAATTTTGGCCCGGGGGACCATAGATTGGAGCTCAGTCGAGCACTTACCATGAAAATAACGATAAAGCAGAGACAAACTCGTAATATCTCTTCTGTGAGAAAGCGGTTGCTGGGAAGAGAAAAGGACATCTCCTACGAGGCTACGAAGTCTATTTTGAACTCTATCAAGGCAGGACAAGTCCTTTCTAGCAGTTCCTGCCCAGATGTGGCAACAGTACTCTATCCTTAGACATACCTGGCTCTTATATAGATAGAGAATTGCATCAGCAGTGAGATATCTACTGAATCGATAGAAGGATCCCACCATCTTTCCAGCGGCCTTGGCAACGAATTTAATGTATGTGTTCCATTTCAGATCAGGAGTAAAGAAGCTTGTCAAAACATGAGGCCTCCCCAAGACAAGAGCCATTCATTTCGATTGGTGGCAGCTGGGCAACAGAGCGTTGATGATGTAAAGATAGAAGCTTGGTTTTAGATGCATTGAAAGTAACCAGCCACTTTTTCCCCCATTGTACCACGTGCTCAAGATCAAAGGAGAGAGAATCGGAGAGAACTTGGTCGTTTACGTTGTGGTTTGCGAATTACTGTGTTGCTTGGAAACGGTTTGGGAAGCTGCTGCTAATGTTTACTTCTAGGCATACTTAGTGTCTCTTTTAGTCTATGTTCACTTTACCACCTTGCATGGTAGTGAGACATAGTCCTTAAATGCTTCTGATCAGCAACAGCTTTGGTATTAATAACTGTGGTATTGTCAAGTCAATGTGCAGCTGCAAACTGGAAGGCGGAATCCCTTCAACCTATTGTATACCTCCCTTCTCAGGGAAGACTCAACGTCTTCTTTTTCTTTTTTTTTTTTACAAGGTGGTTACCACTTATCAAGGCCCGAAAGCCACTCAGGAATAAAGGTTATTGCATGTACAATACGTTAGTGTGGAGATTTAATAAAAGTGTCTACTTAAGGGGGCGGTTCATCAGGAATTTGTTTACGTTGGACTTGAAGACATCCAGGTTGTAGTAAGGTGGGAAGCAGGCAGACGGAACAGAGTTCCACAGGCGTGCAGTTCTAAGAAAGAAGCTTTGTTCATGGAATCTACGTTTTGATTTAGGCACAGATAAAGAGTGGGGAAAAATTTTGACAGTGGTTTCAGCTAGACGGGTGTTTTTCGTGAAAGATTGGTGAGGGGGGACCAGAGATTGGAGTTCAGACGAGCACCTGCCATGGAAATAACGATAAAACAAAGATAGGCTCGCAACGTCTCTTCTGTGGGAGAGAGGTTGCAGGGAAGAGAAAAGGGCATCCCCCACTAAGCCACAAAGTCTATTTTGTACTCTGTCAAGGCAGGATAGGCTGTTTTTAGCAGCTCCTGCCCAGATATGGCAGCAGTATTCTATCCTTGGACGTACTTGGCTTTTATATAGATAGAGAATTGCATCAGTAGTGAGATATCTTCTGGAGCGGTAGAAGGATCTCACCATCTTTCCAGCGACCTTAGCAACAGACTTGATGTACGTGTTCCATTTCAGATCAGGAGTAAAGGTCAAGCCCAGAAGCTTGTCAAAACATGGGGCTTCTCCTAGACGAGAGCCATCCATTTCAATTGATGCCAGATGGGGATCAGAGCGTTGATGATATAAAGATAGGAGCTTGATTTTAGATGCATTAAAAGTGACCAGCCACTTCTTCTCCCACTGTACCACACACTCGAGATCAGAGGAGAGAGAATCAGAGAGAACTTTGTCACTTACAGCCTTTGATGTGTTGCCATAGATGGTCGTGTCATCAGCATAGATGTCAACGAATGATTTAAGTATGTGTTTAGGGAAATCATTGATGTAAATCAAGAAGAGAGTTGCGCCCAGGATGGACCCCTGAGAAACTCCAGAATTAATACTCTGGGCCTCTGATTTTTGTCCATCGACCACTACTCTTATGAGTCTATCAGAGAGAAATGATTTAATGATTGAGAAAACATTTCCAGTTATACCGTAGCTGGAAATCTTGTGAAGTAGGCCTTTATGCCATACCTTGTCAAAGGCCTTTGATATGTCAAGAGCAATTGCCCTAGAAAGGAAGCCTTTGTCAAGAGATTCACTAATCCTATGAGATATAACTGTTAACACATCTGCGGTAAATCTTGCAAAATGAAAACCATATTGCGCGTCACTAAGAAGGTTATTTCTGCTGAGGTGGTTGACTATTTCTCTATTTAATATGGATTCCAGCAACTTACTCATGACATACAGGAGACTTATTGGTCTGTACTGAGAGGGAGATGACTTTTCATCTGAATTCTTAAATACAGGGCATACTGATGAGGTTTTCCAGGGTGTTGGAAAGCACTTCTCCTTAAGGCAACGTTTAAACAGTTTCGTAAGTATGGGAGCAAGTTCTGGTTGAAGCGTTTTTCAATTTGAATATATCATCACATGCCGATCATCATCCTCTTACTGCGTCAATCATCTTCATTCTATGACTAGAAACACCTGCAATTAATTGCTTTACAAGAACGTAAAGGATGAAGGAATAAACGATTTGAAGAAAGAACCTTTTATTGACTGAGTTTGTGGACTTTTTATCATGCATGCAATAAGAAGGGGGGGGAGCTATGAAACCTCTCCACCCACTGATCTCTCTCCCTCTCACCTCTGATGTCATGTCATCTAGTTTCACCTTGTGTCATCCATTTCTCCATGACTTGGGACACTTGCGATTAATGTTTTGCAACAGCACTAAGAATGAAGACATCGTCGATTTGAAGAAAGAACCTTCATTGACAGTGTCGGTGAGCTTTCTTTTCTCCCAGCAGCAAGGGGGACGTTCTTGGACTATAGGGTTCATTGTTTTAATGCAACCGTTCCCTCCTTCCCTTATCTTTCTCACAGGTAATGTCACATCCGTTTTCAATAAACGGCAGGGTTCAGATAGCATTTGAATGCGTTCACTGACCCGTGTCGACATCACCCCATGAACTAAAATCACAAGATGAATACTAGCAAACATAATCACTTACTATTTAATAAACTGTGCTTCATTGGAAATTTTTTATTGGTGGATACATTAGGGTTTTATATGCTCGGTATCTCAGATGGCTTTGTCCTGTACAGTATGCCATCTCTTGTATCAACTCCATAACACACCCAGATATATCAGGCCGTTGGGTGCATGGTAGAGTAACAAAGATCTGGCTTGAATGACTGATATGCAGAAATGACTCGCCCTTCCAGCCACTCCCAGCTGACTACTAATCTTATTTTCGCACCCCCTCTTTTTTCAGTGAATCCTTATCTTTTCTTCACATTATCCGAAGTCTTAGCTGGGGTGTGGGATTAGTCATAGTATCATATTAGGAAACGCTTCTTACTTTGTTTTTTTTTCTTTTTTTTTGATAGGGGGGGGGGTGTTGATTAAATCTATATATATAAAAGCGAAAATGTGTGTGTGTATGTATGTTCACCTTTTTTGTGTATGTCCGAGAAAAGCTTTTTTCCGAGAAGCGATCGATCGACTCACTTCTTAAAACTTTTTATATCACGTCTAAATGATAATATCTATGAGTTAACAACGGAGGTCGCCTGTCTATTTAATTTGCTCGACTTTGAAAAGATAAATATTCAACATTTTTCTATTGCCGCATGTGCATTAAGCTTTTTCGTATAATAAAAGCAAAACTAATTCTGGCGGCATTTTTCCGGTCATGATCGCCGGAAATGTCCGAAAGCAATCAGCTTTGATCAATGTGGAGTTTCTCCTTATATCAGACGATTGCTATTCAATTTGGACAATCTCCTTTTTATGGGGAGCTGGTTTTCCCCACAACATCTTGGGGAAACAAAAAAAAAAAATTCTGCCCTGCAGTAAATAAAATACTGCCCCGCAGTCAAAGTTGACCTAATTAAATATGGGCACCTGCCAAGTTTTAATACTTAAATAAATTTAAACATGTTTCCGTTACTATTTCGTGGTGGCCCAGTGGTTAACGTCGCAGATTTTTTTTCACAATTTAATTTCCAACTTCGACTCAAGGGTTCGAGTTTGATCCTTCATATTTACATATCAAAGCTTTTTTTTTTATTTTACCCCCCCTCCCCCCCCTCGACACAAACACCCGGGTGTTTTGATTTACCTAAAACCACACACACTTCCAAACAACCAAGCAATGCTGGGTACCCCCCCCCCCGCTAGTATTAAATAAAAATAAAGGCAGGACGTTAGTATGATGCTCACTTTATCTTAGTATAAAACTCTGTGTATATGTAATATATGCATAACAGTAAGAAACATAGGTACTACGGAGTATTGTAGACTGAGGAAGACCTGCTTGAGTGCGTAAAAAGTGACTTAACTGTATCCATATTATCTGGAGTCTTTGGGTGGGGGTGAAGGAGCACTCTCTAGTATCACAGTAGGAGGTGCTTCTTTCTTTTTTTTGGTCATTGATTAAATAAAATCGGGACATCAATACCATGTTCACTTCACTCTTACATTAAACTCTCACGGTATATGTGCTTTCATTCTGAACCTTGATTGAAGTGAGTGTTCCTAGCGATGGCGGACTGAACAGAGCTGAAAGAGAGAAACAGACCAAATACCAAGGTCTCATGTATGATATGAAATTGGAATCTTAAGGAGATATCAATCATACCAGTTATTATAGGTGCTACAGGGCTTATGAAGAAGAACCTGAAGTCCTACCTAACTAATATTCCTGGTGAACCAAGTGCAAAAGAGATCCAGACAATTGCACTTAAGGGAACAGCGAGGATACTAAAAAGAGCTCTCGGTTGGTTTCAATAAAAAGCGGGGCAATGTTGGCAGCTGGTTTGGCTGCCCCATACCCAGCATTACAATCTTCAAAGGAAGAAAAATGAAACAAAAAAAAAAAAAATGTCATAACAATAAGAAATTAGGATGTACAACAGGTCTGGATACACCAGGTGCTGGAGAGTGTGGTAGATTAAGGAAGACCCTAGACTGCTATCAACCTTTTTGATTGAACTGCATAAAGAGCAGGTGTAGGATGCTATAGGGTGTTGTGTACCCTGGTGTCTGGGACACTTGCAGCATCTTAAATACTAAAACATCATCATTATGATGATGATGATCATCATCATCATATGTTTAGAAAACAATCTTCTTCATCATCACAATCATGATGATAAAGAAGAAGATTGTTTTCTGAATATTTAATGATGTTATTTGTTTTTTTTTTATACTAAGGAGTCACTGCTTATCAAAGCCCAAATGCCACTCGAGGATAAGGGTTAAAGAGTTTATCAGGTGGATGGTGAGACACTGTGACGATTGGTAGTGGCGTAAATTGGGTAGAATTTATTATTTAAGAGTACAACTGAACTAAAACTTGTTTACATAGAACTTGAAAACGACCATGTTATTGTCAGCTAGGAAGTAGCCCCACAATATTGTGTTCTACAGGTGAGTAGTTCTAGGAAAAAACTATGTACATGGAACTTTCATTTAGTTTTAGGCACAGTAAGACAAATTGTTAACAGTAGTTGTAACTAGTCTGTTTTGATTTTTCACCAGGGTGGGGGGAGGGAGGGACTATATATTGAAGCTCAGTCGAGCACCTGTCTTTTTTTTGTTTCTTTATTTTGTGTGCCATTTTTTTTTTTTTTTTTACATCTTTTTTGTTTCTTTTTCTTGTGTACCATTTTTTTCACATCTTTTCTTCTTCTATTTTTACCAACAGGTGCACACAGATCAAGACATACTCTTGGGATAATGCACAAGTAGTGTTAGTGGGCAACAAATGTGACTTGGAAGAAGAGCGTGTTGTGTCCACTGAACGAGGTAAACAGTTGGCTGATCAGTTAGGTAAGTCTTTCAAGAAAACTTGAAAATATATCAAGACACAACTTAGTGTCCAACTAAAGGAGCTATTAAAGCTCAATTTACCTGAATAAGTATAAAAATAATAATGGAATTTGTATTATTCTTATTGTTCGCACTTATCTCGAGTGTCATTCTCACCATATTTTGGGCTCATGTAACCTCTGACCTTCTTTAGATGTATCGTGTCAAACTTAAATATTTGCACAGAATTTTGAACAGAACCCTTTATTAAATCCACGGGGGTAGAATGCTCTCATTCTGTCAGTCATAACCAGGTAGAAGTCTTAAGTGATTACTAGGCTTATGACATGAGAATATTCTTATCCTTGTTTTGACTCTCGAGTATATACCTGACACAGTTAGACACAGTTAATCAATCGAGGACCACATCACTCTACCTAAAAATATATGATATTAACTGATATATATTCAAGAATCAAAATAATGAAAAGAATATTCTTTTGTCATAGCCCTAGTAATTAATAATTGTATTTTTAATATCGTCCATATTGAAGATTGAACCTTTAACCTTCAGAAAAGTCTCATTTAGGGCTGAAATTACCTAGTATTTTATCTGTTACGCCATGGGTCTGCAATGGAATAATGCAGTTCAAAATCGCTGAACATTTTCTCTCACTTCTCTCTGCTTCTTTCTTCACTTTCAGTCCTAAGTCAGCATATTTTCAGATATTAAATAATCTTCATTAATTCTTTTTCGTCAATGAAAATATATATAATACATAGGTTCACGTTTTCTTATTGAGATAGATTTGCTTATTGCACTGCAATAACCACTCGTTCTGTTTCTCATAGATTGTGAGTTTGATCCTCACCAAATTTGTGATTTCAGCATTTCCTTAATTTAAAAGATGGACCATTTTTATGACAGAAATAAAGCAATTCAGGGTCACATCCAGAATCATCATGTCTACTATGTGATATTATAAAGTGAACTTGAGATGGACTTGAGTCCCTAAGTGATGAGGGGGGGGGGATAGACAAAGGAATAGGAAGTGTTCTACAATAAACAAGAGATAGGAAGTAACAAACAATGAATCTGTAGGTATTTTTAGATCAAGCCTGCAGATTTGACAGTGACAATACAAGCCTACAGATGAGAAGGGAAGAGCAGCTTCTGGGGGGTGGGGGCGACTTCAGATACCAACACAGAGAGTTAGTTGACAACTAGATGCCCTTTGCGGCGGATGGGAGTTGACTGCGACAATGGTTGGACAGTTTTTAGAGTTGACTCCAAAACAGAAATAGAGACGAATTGCGACTAAATGACGATCCGGCCATGAGAAGAATAGTTGAATGAAAAATCCACGACACACAACGTTGGGAGTTGGCGATCTCTCGGGGGCCACACACGTTTGGTCACAACTACATAGGTCTCCACATTGTCACATCTGAAAGTTTCATGCACCCTTAGGCATAAAATAGAAAATATTACTATTCTCAACCTCTGGATGGGCAGTATGATCTTTTTTTTTTTTAAGACTAATGAATCACCACTTACCAAGGACTTGAAAATGACCATCTTAGAGCATATCTGACTCATATTCCAGTAATTATAGTCACAATTAGATTCATGAAAAAGAATTTCAAAATGTCAAATATACCCGGTGAACCAAGTGCATTAGAGATGCAAACAATTGCACTTAAAGGGACGGTTAGCATCTTAAATCGACATTCCAGTTGGAATGTTTAAGATAGCGGATGAATATCTAGCAACTAATAGAATGCCCCTTCCTCAACTTGAACAAAATAATAAGAACATTTTTAAAAAGTCAAGGATCACACCATTTTTCCAGCAACATTTTTCATAGCAAAAGCTGCCCAGTATCTCCTTTGTTAATTAATATTTTTCCAACATAAATAATTTAAATATAATTATACGTCCGACTAACAGATCAAGCCCTTCATTGTTGAGGTTCCTAGATCTTGGAAAACCTTCTAGTTTAATAGTTTGTTTCCTTGGCTGCTAGACTTTGGAATTCCCTCCTTATGCCCAGCTTCCCTGTCATTAATGCCAGAAAGCCTTCTACTCTAATAGTTTCTTCCTTCAGACTGCTAGACTTTGGAGTTCTCTCCCTGTTTCTTGTTTCCATGACTGTACTAATCCGCAGTAGTTTAAATGTAATGTAAACAGACATCTCGCTGCTCAACTCCCCACAGTTCTTTGTTAGAGACGACTCCAAATAGTAGCCCCCAAGTTGCAATGTGCTTTGTTTGGGGTGAAGAAGAGTAAAATAAAAAAAATGAAAAAAAAATCACTAGAGTTCATAGTTTAGCAGCCATCCCTTGCTAAGACAACCTCCTTACTTTTTTCCACATAAAATGTCTAAAATACATGTAAAATGTATAAAAACCTTAGAAAAGGCTTTTGAAGCAATAAAAAGAAATGTTTAAAAATTAAATTTAAAAAAAGAAATGTAAATCTCTTTCTTTGATCTTTTGAACAAAGATTTGTGATTGGATTTATTATTTGTACACTTAATTTGTTTTACTAATTCCTTGTAGTCACCGAGGCTTTCCAGGTGAATAAAATAGTTTGGATTCTTAAAATAAACTAGTTTTTATCTGTTTCCCTCTTTACCTAGCTTCTGCCACTGTATAGCTAATATAAATATATTTACCTATTGTTTTTGTTGGCAAAAAAACATTAGAAATTATGTTTTTAAGTGAAAATAATTTGCTTTGAATTAATGCTGATTATCATATTTAAAGTGAATGTTTCATGTTTTTTACTTTTTCTCATTTTCTTAAGAATTTTTCCTCTTTATTTTGCTTTGAACAATATGTTTATATTTGTTTATATTTATTGTTTCTGATAAGCAGCCAGATAGCCTAAAGACAATGCTTTTAATCATTGCCTACAAAACAAGACAATAAAGAAAGAAATATGTACTTGATTTTTTTTTTTTTTTGTGTGTGTGGGTATGGATTATGCCCCCCCCCCAAAGGGTCACTTAGGTTTTTAAACAAAAAAAAATGTAATGATTTTTAATGTTATCTTATATAGCCTTCTTTAAATTTATAAAACACATTATTTGTAATATTTCATTACCTTCAGTTAGACAAGATTGAGCACTGACGTGAAAAGGTACTTTTGATTGATTCCGTTTTTTTTTTTTTTTGTTGTTACATAATTAAATTGATTTAAACTTAACTGTAACCTCCACCTAGATGTTATTACGCTAGCATTTGCACAATCTTCATCATTTTCTATCATTGTTTTCTAGGCATATCTTAGATAATTCATTTTCAAACCTTTTGATATACCCACAGAGTTTTAGTACCTTGCTCTTGGTTACTGGAGTGACTGGGGTTAGAAACACGTATCCAGTTAAAAAAAACTCCCTTAGACATGCATGAGATTCAAACAGTGGATATGTCCATGATGTTATATTTCGGGATGTCTTTCTTTTGTCAAACATGGGTTCGACTTTGAAACGTGCATGGCAGATTTTTACATGGCAAGTAAGAACATTCTACATGTAAAATATTTTATTATTGGAATCCTTTTGAGGTGAGTAAAAACGTGGTGAGAAAACAACTATGGAAGGCAGTAATTACTGCGGATGCAGTTACGAGACTCAGTATGTGTCATGGTTTACCACCTGACTAAGACCACAGGAATAGTTGGCCGAAACTTTGTGAAACAACAACTATGGGATGAGGATGACAGTTCACAAATAAATAAATAAACAAATAAATAAATAAATATACAAATTACTCATCTCAAAGAATTCTAATAATAAAATAATATACCATTCGACGATGGAAGATCAGATAAGAACGAAAAACTTGGATTTATAAGGAAAAAAAATCCACTCTTGATTGCCCTTTAGGGCCCGTGTCGCAGTGAATAGAGGCTTTGAATCTCTACGGTTCCTGGTGAGCATTGTCTGGAGATAGCAGTTTGAATCCTACTCAAAGTTGGCCAGAAGATTTGTTGGCCGAAACGTGTTGAGACGACAACAACTATGGAAGGCAGAAATTACTGAGGACGCGGTTAGCCATCTGACTAAGGCCGAAACGTCGTGAAACAACAACTATGAAGATAGAGATAACAGTTTGCAAATAAATAAATATTCTTATTGGATACTTAATAAACTAGAAAACTTCCGCTCCTTTGGGGGGGGCCAACATCTTCAATATAACCGGTTTTATATTTTAATTTTTAGAAATTTCAAAACTTGTCCCGCATAAAAAAAAAAAAACATATCAAAGAGGTACACAAAAAGAATTTTCATGGTAAGCGTAGATTATATAAATATGAACAAAAATAAAAAAATAAATAAACGAACTGATTAGAATGTTTACTTTGTATTTTTGCTTTAGAGTTATTCCCCTTTGATCTGGTAAATAGGAACTTCTAAATGCTAAAGAACTCATTTTTTGCACGGAAGTTAAATCTGCCTTTTCATGGTAATTCAACACTTTACACAATAGACGCATTATCTATTTTATATACTACTTATGTATATGTGATATAAGTCGCAATATTAACTTATCGGTATTATTATACAAACACCGTGACAGCGTTAGGGTTAGGGTTAATTCGCTGTCACGGTGTTTGTATAAATTTACCAACTTATCTGCATATTAATTTTAAAAAGGGATATTTTATTAACTATTATTTATTGTTTTTTTTTTGTTTTTATTATTGCTTAATGATTGTTTTGATTTTAATATTACAAATAATTCTATTTCGTAATAATGTTTTATTTCCTGGATATTTGTGTTCAGATGTTCTTTGCTTTAGAAGGATAAACTTGATTTTCAACATAAAAATCAAATTGGGTTTTCACTTTCAAAAAATAAAATTCATCGAATTCATCGAGTTTTATTGGTTTCTTCTACTGCGGCCTGTTCCGTATGAAAACTGATTTATCTCCCTTGTTGTCGGTTAACTTTCGCTATTTAAAATTTATAAAATGGCGGATTGATAATAACAATGTTTTACTTTTTGTAAAACATTGTTTTTGCAGATTATTTTGTGTCAGCTTCTTTTTTTTTTTTTTTTTTTTTACTACTTTTGACATGACACGTATTTATGTAATTGCGTTTTGCTTCAAGGAAAGTAGAAAGTGTACTCTGGGTTTAGTTTCATCAGCCTTATAATTTTCGCTATCCTTATCTTTGTCCTTATTTTCTCTCACATTCCATAAGTGATGTTTCTGACAAAGAGGGAAGAATTGCTGTTTTCTCGGCCAGAATCTATCCATTTAACACTTATTGTTGGTTTGTTTTTGACCTTGAACTAAGGTTGTTTTTTTTTTTTTAACTCCTTACATCAAGTGGCTTCATGTTTGTCTGGAACAATTTCCATAGATAAAAAAATAAATTGATTTCTTCCTTTTTTTTATGTGACCATTAAAAAAATAAATAAATAAATACATATCAAAAGTACCAAGACGTTAATCTATATAAGTGAGAAAAAAATGGGGTGGGTTAGAATTATGAAAATTATGATTTACAATATTTATTGTTCATACAACAAGGAATACAATATGAAATGTATTATTTTCTTATTCTATGAAGTTTCAAAATTTGCTTTTTTTCTTCAAAGGAAAACGGTTAGCAAAAGAATTTTATATAGACTTGCTATGATATTGCTGATTAGCAAAAAACTGAAAACTTCAATGTTCGAAAGAAAGTAATATTCGAAAGATTATATAGAAATATATACAGCTGCAAACAAGATAGGATTAATCTATAAATTTATTTACATTTCCTTTTTAAAATTTTATATATTAAAATATATGAGTTTGTATAAAAAATATTTTTTAAGTTTAGTATCCCTTATAATATTGCCCAAATTGTTTCAGATAACAAACTCAATGAAGTTATGCTTCTAACTTACGAGCATATGTACTGGTTGGTTGCAAGGACCAAAGGAAAGAATCAGTTCACGATCATAATTTTTTTTATTTCGATAAATGCTTATACTACTTTATTGTCTTACACGCGTTTTATAGCCAACGATGGAAAGCTATGTCTTTAGTCTATCTGGCTGCTCCTCAGAGATAATCAAATATAAATAAAAACTGACACAGTGTTTAAAACAAAATAGAGGAAAGAAAAATATTTAAGAAAGATGAGAATGGTAAGTCAAAAACATGAAACACTTTAAAGATGATAATCAGAGAAAAGACCTTCTCAGCCCCCCAAAAAGACATCTGATACCATGTTGGAAGGTTCTCAAGCTGCCATTTTTAAAACCAATTTCTCATCCACTCACACACATAATATTGGACTAACCCATTTACATGCGGCAATGCTTAACATAGCGGATAAATGAGGCCAATATAAGCAAGCCCTATAAAACAGCATTAACATATGACTAGAAGAGATAATTTGTATATCATGAAAAATATGTTCTTGAAATATGCAAAAACAATTGTTAGTAAATAAAAATGTTTTCCGGTGAAATATGGAATGTTTCTTTGAGTAAATAAGATTTGTATGCTGTCAAACATTCAACATTATTCATTGTTTGGTGGGTAAAAACTAGCAGATAAATCCATTTCACGTGTTTAGATATAGGGAAGAGAAAAATAGTAAGTCATACACACACCACCGTTCCACCCTTGCTGCGGTCATGAATTCAAAAAGAAATCCTTCCAATTTTGAGGTGTGGAAAAGAAAAAGAAAGAAAAATTTTCATTATGGTGATGAAAAGTTTTCATTTTTTTTCTTTTCTTCTTTCTGTATCAATTGATATTTTTTTCTTTTTTCTTTTCAACACCCATAATAGTGGAATAACGTGTCTACATACAATACTTTATATAAGTAGATAAATACGGCTAATGTAAGCAATGCCCTGTAAAATAGAGTAGGGGAGACAAACTCAAAATAACACCGGTGGGTTATTCCCCTTGGTTAAACTAAATAAAGAGAGAGAGAAAGAATGAGAGAGCACCTGAGTGTCCGGAATCTCTACAAAGTTACTATTTGCCCATGCATGAAGTATTATTGCCACATCTGGGTTGGTGCATCTGTTACTAGTCTCTCGCTCCTAGACAAAGTCCAAAGAAAGGTCACTAACGTAATAGGTCCCACACTAGCAACCAAACTCCGACCTCTGTCCCATTGCCGAAATGTTGCATCTTTGTGCCTTTTTGACAAGTATTTTAATGGAATATGCTCTGATGAACTCAAAGCCCTTGTACCCCCTCAACATAGATACCCCCTCAACATAGGTACCCCCGACAAACCTGTCAAGTAGCAAAATCCCACCCCTACACTGTAGAGATCTCTAGATGCCATAAAGCCTTTTACTCAAGTAGCTTCTTCCCTCAAACTGCTAAACTTTGTAATTCCCTCCCTGTACCCTGATTCCCTTAGTGTACTGACACGCAGAAGTGTAATGTGAATAGATATCTCACTGTCCAACTCCCTATATAGTATCCCTGTAAATTTGGTCCTAAATAGCAACCCCTCTTGACAAAGTGGCACTACTGTGCTTTGTTTTTGGTGAAATAACAGTAAAAAAAGTCGAGTTCACTATGGCTGAAGTTAATTCAATTCCATGTGGCTCCTGATATGATGAAGCTTTGGCCTTTATAGATATTCGTAACCTACCATGCCTGGTAGAATTTCAACAACTATATATATTTTATGTTCCTTTTTATGTCCATTTGCATTTGTTAATGTTTAAATAAATGTCTAAAATTGTATTTGGTTGAATTTCCTCTTCTTTTTTGTGCTCAATAGCAGTAGACTTAGCATATATATATATATATATATATATATATATATATATATATATATACAGTAGAACCCTGGGATATGGTGGCCCTAGGATACGTTTTTTTTTTTTCCAGGTTACGATATGGAATACAATGTTTTTCTGGCCTCTGGTTCTGGTATTTACCTTGCTTTACGGTGTTATTTATAATGGTTTATTGATTATTGTACTGTGTTTTGTTACTAATTTTTAATGCCATATACATTCTACTGTATAATTATTTTCACAGTCAAGCAACATTGCAGTTAACAAGTGCCATAAACGCCAACAAATCAAAAGTCCAAGACTTGAGTTTCGTCCTCATTTGGGCTCATCAATTAAACATATCCAAACTTGGGATTCAAAACCCGAATCTCTTGCATGCATAGCGAGTACTGTGCCACTTGGACAAATGCACCATACAAAAGAAAATCTATTTACTAACACAGCTCAAACAAACCACAGTGAAACCCGACTATGGAATGGGCCTACTTCGTCTCAAACAAGGGGTGTGGTCCAATCAACGAGAACCCTAGTAGGATTTTTACACTCACTAGGACGATGCCATCCAACATGCTAATATAGTGAGAAATTAGTAATAGCATTTTCAGCGCATGACAAATGATAAAATTATTTCCACAGTCAAGCAACATCGCAGCTCAAAAGAGCCATAAAAGCCAACAACCAAAGATTCGAGTTTTGGTTTGTTGGCTTTCATGACTCTTATGAGTTGTAATGTTGCTTGGCAGTGAAACTAATTATATCATCTTTCATGCTCTGAAAATTATATATATATATATATATATATATATATGAAACACTAGTGTCTGTAGGTATTTAATAATTATTATAGTAAATAATAATGCCAGCCTCTTTAAGAAACTTTTTCTTATCGTTGAGCACTTTCAGTTGTAATAAAGTCGGTCAACTTAGCTCATACACGCAG
Organism: Euprymna scolopes; assembly: GCF_053919585.1. Taxonomy (NCBI): domain Eukaryota; kingdom Metazoa; phylum Mollusca; class Cephalopoda; order Sepiida; family Sepiolidae; genus Euprymna; species Euprymna scolopes. The sequence continues at coordinate 16,306,982 of NC_136498.1, forward strand.
ATCGTCATATAATGATCAGATCACTCTGACTGACCTTAAAAGCATTTAATAAGAATAAATGTTTAATTTCAACTGTATCTCTCACGGTTGATGGTAACCAAATGGTTCAGGCCCTTGCTAATGAAGCCAGACATGACTTCTGTTGCTGGGGTTCGAGTCTCTTGACTGGTGTTAATCGTAACACCCTGCACTAATGATTCCCGAAAGGATGAAACACTAGTGTCTGTAATAATTATTATAGTAAATAATATATATATATATATATATATATATATATATATATATATTCTTTGTTACAGAGTAGTGAAATTAACGTATATAATTGCTTACAACCCATTATACACCCACAAATAAAAAAAGAATACAATACTCAAACATAATGACGGTGGAAAAATAAGAAAAAATAATTTAAAAATAAAAAAAAAACATGAAATTTACATCATATAGAGATGCTAAATTGTTTGCTGTTGCAATCAAATCTGTCTGGTTGACCCCCGGATGGACAAGGTCATGTATCATTAAAACAAATAGAGTAGTTATGGCTCCCATTGGATAAACACAGGAACTAAGTTGAAAAAAATATGTACATCTATTATATAAAAGAAGAGTTGCATCTATATATGTATGTTTCAATAAAACTTGAAAAATCCATAACAAACACCCACAAAGTTGATGCATCACAAAAACATTCATATTAAGATACTATGAACCCATTCAGAGAAGAAATATTCACCTTGTTTTGTGTGGAAAAACAATGGTAAAAAACATATGGACTATATTTTATACATTACTATTTTCTGATTTTATATATATATATTTATTTATTTTTATTTTTTAAGGTTTGGAATTTTTTGAAACGTCGGCGAAGGAAAATATCAACGTGAAAGCAGTATTTGAGCGATTGGTAGACATCATTTGTGAGAAGATGTCGGAAAGTCTGGATACGGATCCAACCCTCGTGAACAGCCAGACCAAGGGAACTCGCCTAACAGAGAACCCCAACAACCCGCAGAATGGTAGCTGTCAGTGTTAGAAATCCCCATCCCCCACTCCTCCCGTCTCCCACTTTCTCCAGCCTCTTCTTCTTCTAGTCCTTCTTTCCTTTCTTCTTCTCCTGATTTCTTCTTTTTCTTCTCCTCCTCCTCCTCCTCCTCCTCTGGTTGAAGTGTAGCAGCAAGAGTAGCGGGTGCCTCTAGAGTCACCAAAGACCAGTCTGACGCATCAGGGGAAGTAACTCCATCTTGGAGGTTGTGCAGTTGTGAATGTATTAATTAATAAAAGATTTAAAAAAAAAAAAACAAGAAAGTTAAAAAAAAAAAAAAGATGAAAAAAGTGCTGAAGCTCGTTAATTTTTGAATCATTACTGCTGTCAACAGTTGTTTTTGTTGTTATATGAAAATGTTATTTACACAAACTGTTGTTGTTGTTCATTCAAGAAAGGAACCCATACTAGACCTAGACTCCTTGTATGATATATATACAAGGAAATTTAAAACATGACAAGATGGGATGTTTACTATATAGAATAATAGAAAAGCATATAAACAGTCTAATAAAATAACCACCATATTACATCTCTAAAGCAAACCAATGTTTCAATGGGTTCAAATGACCTTAATCATTCTACCCCAAAGATTAATGTTGTTTGAATCAACTGAAATATTGATTAGCTTTATTAGCCTGTTCTTATGTTTATTGACTATTCCATATACCAAACATTATATATACATACATACATATATATATATGCGCGCATGTATATAAAATTTCCCTTAAGAAAACTCTTGTGTTTGCTATTGTCATAGATTCACAAGCTTTTAGAATAATGTGTTGCTTTTTTTCTTTCTTTCTTTTCGTTATTTTTAGGGTATTTTAAAAGAAATTTCGTTTTTCTCTTCTTTGGACAATTTTTTTCTTCTGGTTTAATGATATTCGCAACTGCAGTCATAATGATGATGTCGATAAAGATCTACAAAGACTTGAAAAATAAAACGTACAAAAAAAAAGACTTTGAAAATTTAAAAAAAAACAACAAATAATTAAAACAAAACAAAAAATTAAATTTATATATAAAAAAAACAGATTAAAAGCATTTTCGCTGTCAATGAGGAGCTTTTTCATTGGCCATATCCTCCTCTCTCTTTCCCTCTTGTTACTTCCATCTCTCTCTTCCACTCTCCCTCTCTCTCTCTCTCTTTTCTCCTCTCACTCTCTTTTTCTTCACCATGAAAAAAATAAAATGAATATCGTCCCTTCAGTTTCGACTGTAATAGAGACAAACATATACCTAACATCAAATAACTGATACTCGCACGCACATACGCAACACCCAACATAGCAACAACAAAAAATGCAGATAAAAATCTCATGTTTCAGTGAAAAATACTCACTTCATTCTTCATATCTGCACTTGAACCCCCTTCCCTCCCCAATTAGTTGTGACACTGACCTTTAGCCTTTTGATCCTTACCAGTGCCACTCTTAAGCCTTACCTCCAACCAGCACCTTCCTCTCCTCCCCCTCCCTCTACCCCTCTCTCTCTCTGCTCCATGCCAGATGGATAGCTGCTAAAAATCTTTAGATTCTTTACTCCTCTCCCTCCTCCTCTTCCTCCTACTAGGCCTATTACTCCTACTACTGACATATTCTAATTGTACAGTCATGCACTTTACTACTACTACTACTACTACTACTACTTATGACATGTTTTCTCTCTGCTATTTTGCTGTGACTTCCATCATATCATGTTATTCTTGTTATAAATCAGAAAATGAAGTGTTAAATAGTGGAATATACCAAACACAGTGAACCGTTTCAGGAATTCTTTCTTTTTTTTTCTCTCTCAGATCCATCTATAAAATTTCCACCATTTTAATCATAAATATTATGACTATGACTATGATTATAATTATGATTATTTATTATGATCATGATTATGATACTTATTATTTGTTATTACTGTTGGTCTCTTTTAGGATATTTATTTCTTGCAGTTGTCTCTTCAAACTGCCACAAATAGAAAAGAATGCTAATAAAAAAAAAAATAAATAAGAGAGAGAAAGAGAAAAGATTAAAAAAGCAATATTTTTTATTCACTTTTTTGTTTTTGTTTTGTCCACGGCTTATTATTATTATTTTATTTTTTTTTTTTTTTTTAACTTACTAAGAGTTTTAACACAAGTCATTATCACAATAGCGAGTGGTGTTCCCTGGAGTTCGAATGGCAATAAGTCTCCCCAGATTTCCAGCACTCTCCATCACTTTCAATAACCATTGCAAACCACTTTGTGTTATTGTAACAGCTGTTTATCATTGATTTCTCGCTAATAATAACTGTTGGTGTTCTCTGGAATTTGAGTGACAATATTAATTTTATGCTCATTATAAATTGAGCTAAAGTTTGCAAGGTGCATGATGAGACAGTGGAAAAGCTTAATGGTAGTAAAACAAATGTAGATATTATTCTTAGTATTATTACTACTGTTAAAATTGTTTCTATTCAGCCTTCGTATTTGAACCAGCATACAAAAAGAAGATGAGCATGCATCTTTACATATCTACCAACAAATATTACATGCCTACATTCTTTTATAAAGACATGCACATATATTGATATTATGTGTATACCCAGATAACTTTAAAGCTGTGTTTGAACATCGTCATTGCTTGATGACTTTCAACTGTGTCATGGAAAACACAGTAAGACAAAAGTTTGAAAGCAATGCCTGTGCATGAAGCTCCTACTTCATTAATTAACTCTTATCATGAACTAAAATAAAAAATAAGTCTACATCATTGGAAACAATAGTCACTGCAAGTGTTGTAATTAGTTTTCCTTCTGGATGCCTGCATTAAAAAGTTGACGACAGCTGATGGGTTTTACCATGCTCTAAGAAACCAATGTGATCATTTCTACGTCCCCGGCACATACATATATATGCATGTGTACTTATCTAGATATGCCAGTATAGTGCATGTATTGAAACTCTAACATATTAATACAAATTTACGTTTGCATTGTATAATTTTTAACTTTTTGTATAAAAAAATATATATTCCACAACCAATTGCCTTAGGTTAAGCAAATTTGGAGAAAGTTGGTAAAAAAAGAAAAGAAATGCTATTATTTCTAAAATTTTTATACAATATTTTTTTTTTCAAGAAACTGATTGAAATTTGAATAGTATTTATCCTTTGCTTATATATATATATATATATATATATATATATATATATATATATATATATATATATATATGACAAAAGTCTATATTCCAAATGTCAAGATGTTGACCATCTTACAGTTTATAATCGTCAACATCTTGAAATTTGGAATATAGACTTTTGTCATTTATTTGTTATATGCTCTGTAATCACATCGAGCTTCATAAATTAAAGGATTGGTATAAATAAAGCCTGAAATATAATTGAAGAAACATATTTCTACAGAAATATGTATATATATATAAGAAAAATCCTGTTATGCTGTACATGAAGCTATGAGTTTTAATTTTGTTTTATTTTTATAACTAAATTCCAAACCATTGTTTTTTTACTCGCAAACATTCCAAATTATTTCTCTTTGAATGAAGTTCACTTTTAAAACTGTTTGCATACGATTTTTTTTTTTGTCCCATATTTTAAAATCTTTTCTTCTTCTGATTTTAATTATTGAATACGCATTCATCTCTTCTGTCTTCTGTTTATTTTCCTGGACGAAATAATTATGTGTGGAAATTCTATAGATGGAGTATAGTCTGATGTTTTGTGCAATCCATGCCAGCCAGTGAGCCCGATGGTTGCTCAGCATGCCTCCGTCGTGCCTGCTGCCGCTGTTGCTGCTGCTGCTGCCATGTCGATAAAGGCCGCTGACCCATGGGGTTTGCCTACTAGATGGTTGTTTTCGAAGTCTCTCTCTCTCTCTCTCTCTCTCTCTTTCTCTCTCTCTCTCTCTCTCTCTCATGTTATTTGGTGTTAAACCTTTTCATTGTTAAATGTATCATGAACTTTGTTGTCGGCTAAGACTGTCAAATTTTTTAGGAATGATGGGGCGAGCTGTGATACCATCTGTGACTGCTGCGATGACAACGATGACAAGCTGATTTCAACTGACCGCCTATGCTCACACCCATTAGACTGACTGTTGATGTAGAGGATGGTAGTTCCCAACGTTTGTAGCTCCCAGATCGCAACCCTAATATTGCTTTACACACACACACACATACAACTATATATATAAATATACAAAACACACACACATATATATATATCTTAACCTTAGCTTGTTTTACTCACACATACATACAACTATATATATGTATATATATATATATATATATATATGCAAAACACATGCGTACATACACAAATTTTTTTCTGCTATTATGTTCATAACATATCTATGCTTTTGTCTAAGGCAAAGTGTAGTATCTGTTCTGATACTACATTTTCAGTTCGACAGTGGGTTTGTCGCTGTCGGATTTGGATATGGTTCTGTTAAGCACTAGGATGTCCACCTTCCCAAGCTTTATCTTTTCTCTGGAAAGGGGTAGGCTTATTGCTAATTGCCTGGGGCGCACCTACCGGGGAATGCCGACAGGTATATTTTGTGTAGGTTAGAGTGCAATTTACCTACTAGTGCGCTGGCGTTTCAAAAACCACCCTACCTGATCTTGTGTCTAGCTTCAGGCAGAGGAGATAACTAATGGACATCTCACTGCAACAGCAATTATTCCAGTACTGTTAACATGGCATGCATTTTGTAAACCTTATCTTCTGAGCCAATTCATTTATCTGCTCAAGTAATACAACATTTGAATCCCGATTATAACTGCATCGCCTTCAAAATAGAGATGTGCTTCATGTTAAGATAATTATTGTCTTAACTAAGAAATCTTAAATCCTCCCTCCCTGTTATCATATAATTTTTTTTTTTTTGAAAGATCTCATTTTTTATTATTAATTATTTTTTTTTAATGCCCTCTGCTTTCTCCCCACTTCAATCAAATCTGAAAGGTTTTTTTTTTTTGGTTTTTTTTACTATCACCTTAATTGTTTAATCCTGCCTAGTTTGGGCACAATGTATTTATAAAGAAGCAATTAGTAATATTTATTACACATCGTTTAATATTGAAAAAAATGTCATGAAATGTGAAGCAGGTGGGTGATAGACGTACACACTGTATACAATGTAATTTTATGTAATCGTATGAAAGTCATTGGAATATATAATGGCGTGTAGATAAATATAGGCCTGCATAGAGAATGGATATTTTAGAAGAGGAAGTGGAGGAGGAGGAGGGTGGCTGTTACAAGAAACTTTAAAACGATCTGAATTCTTGAATTCAATTTTCAGGATATCTGTAAGCTGCCATGACCATATTTCTTTCTTTCCTTCTTTCTTTTTTGAATGAGGGTTGGGGGTCGCTGCCTTTTCTTCGAGCAAGTACCAGCAGCAACAATGGCAGCACATTTTTTGCAAAACCCGACAAATATACTTTGTACGCATGACTTTGGAAATTCCTTCTCCACAAATCAATCATGTAATTTATTTTCATTCGAATTAGGCCAGAATTGGCATAAAATTATAACAATTATGATGGTCGATTAAAAGCATATAAATGGGACCAATTTCTTGTAAATTCATAATTTCAAAATACAAATATTCTTTTGTATGTTTTTTGACTAAAGCAAAATTATTTTTTATTTTTTTTTCTAAATTGTATCTTTTATTGCCTGCAATCGACCCTTCTAGATTTAGTTTTGTGTTTATTGTTTGTAATGAAAAAGGACAGTTCAGGATAAATTGTTTTGAAACTAACGAGTCAAATATGCAGGTTTCTTTTCATTTGGTTTTTGTGGCCAAATTCCTGACTGGTGAAATTCTTCTGTCCGTGATAATTTCATTTTTTTTTTTTCTGGCCTGAATGAATTCTCTTTCGATCTCAAGTGACCTAGACTTGAAAATTTTATTCTTACTTAGCAAAACCTACATTGGTTGTGCTTCTTAACAACTTACATTCCATATCTAAGGCACTATCTGTCTATCTATCTATCTATCTATACACACACCCCTCTCACACACACACACACAAATATATATCTTCAGTTTCTTCTTTATCTTTCTCTCACTCTAGCTATCTAGCTATATCTATATTTCTCCCTTTCTTTCATTAGATGTTATTTTTTGGGGTTTTTATTTTGCAATACTTTTTGAATAAATTCATTTATTTATATGAAAGCGCATTTTTACCTAAATGCGAGTTGGGAATAATTTTCTCTTTTACCGATTTGGTACCCCCAAATGGGGAGTGGTATATATATTGTTTAAAATATAATTATCCACTGACATGTGTTTCGTCATCTACGACTCATAAGCTTGATGAGTCGCAGACAACGAAACACGTGTCAATGGATAATTATATTTTAAACTATATATATATATATATATATATACACACACACACATATATTCCTTTCTCTCTCTCTCTCTCTCTCTCTCTCTAGCTTTTTATCCTTCTCTCACTCTCTTTATCTATATTTATCTATACTCTCTCTCTCTCTAAGTCTAGTTATATCTTTTTAAAACAATGTTCTGTAGTGATGATAGTTTTGCTGGTAGTGGTGGTCCTTCTTCCTCCTCCTTCTCCTCCTCCTCCTCTTCCTCCTACCCCCTCTCAGTCAGTATCACATGTGTTTGTATGTCTGCATGTGCGCGTGTGTGTGTGCATGTGCACCTTTCTGTGCCATAGATTAGTCTGTCACTTACCCTAGCAAATTGAAGTCAGATTCCTTCTTCATCCCCCAATGCAAGTCCACTATATGAAATTCTCTTGACTCCTTCTTGCTTCCTTGCCACCCTTGAACATTTTTTTTTTTTAAATAAGCGCCCCTCCCCCTCTCTTTTCTGTGCAAGCACAGCACCACACTTGGTCTAGCCCATTGGTCAGTCTGTCACGCAGCCCAGTCAGTCAATCAGTCAGCCATTTGGTATCCCTAATTGCAGCCACGCCCTTATATCTCCATAATCTATGTACTTAGAGATCATGATCTGTCTTAGCAGGCAGTGCAATAAAGCTGTTCAGTAACTGACCATGACTTTTGTGTTCATTTTTTGGGGATCAATTACGTTGCAAGGATCTCAGAAATAAGCAAAGATGAATTGGACAAATTAAGGTCTACACTGGTTTTAAGAATTTGAGATGCTGAAAACGTACACAACTAGAAAAGTAGAATCTTCTGTTTTGACGAATAATGTTTCGTTTGTTTATTAAAAGATGTTTTGAAAATATTTTTTAGAAATAAAAAATAACACAAAAAAATATATAAATATTTAATATTTCACACCTTCCCCCTTTCCTTTTTAAATATTTCCCTATATTAAAAAATGACAATGCAAAAAAGAAAAAATTCATGTTTTTTATTTGTTTGTGTGGAGAACAACTGGAAGAAACTGGTGTACACCTGAATTCGTCTCTTTCATATTTACTTATTTTGGGGGTCCTTCAAACTAAACTGATCTTTTTTTTTTTTTTTTTTTTCTTACAGATCTCTCTCTCTCTCTCTCTCTCTCTCTCTGCATATCTTTTTACTTTTGCTTTCTCTTAAATGATCCCTTTTCAGTCTTACTATTTTATCCTAATTTCATTTCTTTAGTCTCTGTCTCTCTCTCTCTCTCTCTCTCTCTCTCTCTCTCTCTCTCTCTCTCTCTCTCTCTCTCTCTCTCAAAAGGTGACATTTTGATAAAATTAAAAACCTTTATATAAATTTCATGTCTAATTATAATGATCGTGCTCTAATTGCTCTCTACACAATGCCTTATTGTTCCATGTACCATGTGTGTCGTGTGTTGAACATGTATATCAGTACGCTTTAATTCTCTGAGATGATCTGAAATAGTCGATTTCCAAATCGTTGGAATGGGTGGCCTCCGTGTAATCCAGAGTTATTTCCCTTTTTCTGCATGGCGTTTGATCACAGCAGAAGTAAGTAGATAAACAAAAACTAATAGAACTGTACTTAAAGAGTAAATACGTTCAACATTATTGGACATAACTCTTGTAATAGATTGGTGCTCGTCCACAATTCCTCCTCCCACATGAAAAATTCAAAAATAAAAAAAATCAGTATGATGTATGTACATACCAATGACAGAAAAGAAAATATCGGGTGCTTTTTCAGATTGGCAGTTGGCACTTATGGTGATAAACAAAAATGAAGAAAAACTTTTGTCGTGTACCTACTTGTCAAGGAATGAAGATGGTATACTCAAGAAATCACAAAAATTAATCAAGTAGTTTTTTGTTTTTTTTTTATAAAAAAACAAAATTGCCGTTTTTTTTTACTGAGAAGTGAAGACCAAAGCCATTTTAATATTCTTCAAATTTTGTTTTTAACTTTTATAAAATGACATTTCTGAACTAATGTTTTCATCATTTGGAACTTTTATTTTCTGAAAAATAAAAAATAAAAAAATACACGTTATGTTAATAAATTGTTTGGTTTTAAATCTTACGTTTCGATTGTCTTTCTGACATTATCCAAAAACAAACAAAATAAATTTTTTAATGAAAGTCGGTTGTCTGCCCTTGATTCGTTCATGGATGGTGCTCCCGCCCCCCACATTAATACAGAATAAAATTTGATTTTCTTGAATAAAAAAAACTATTTGATCAAATTACGTGATTTTTGGAATATTTTATCTTCGTTTGATGTCTGGTAAATACATCATACAGACTTTTCTTCATTTTCTTTATTTTTAATTGTTGCCATAAGTGCCAGTCTAAACAAGCACCAAATATCGTATTCCAAAAATCATATAAATCGATCAAGTAGGTTCATTTTTATAAAGAAAATCATTTTTTAAGTGAATTTGAGTTTTTCCAATTCCCACTCCTCTTTATGCTAAGAATGGCTTTCTAAAATTTTATAAAAGTTTGAATTATTTGGAATTATCTCCCTTGTTCCTTTAGATTATTTTAAAGATGACGTTGTGAGATCATCGCTCTTTGCTCCGCCATAAAATTTGATTTTCTTGTTTAAAAATAAAACGACTTGGTTAATCTATGTGATTTTTGATGTACAATATTTTATTTCCATCACAGGTATGTACATCGTACATATTTTCTTAATTTTTGTTTTTACATTGGAAGGGAAGGATTTGAACAAGCCCCTTTTGATTATTCAGACTATTGTTCTTATATCAACGTTTCGATCAATGTAACCCATAAGCTTTTTAAGGTGCATCATCTTTTCAAAAAGGGTAAAAGCAAAGATAAAAAACAACAAAGTCAGCAAATAACCATTACCAAAGGCAAGAAAAAATACTATTCTACTATTTTTTGTGCGTTTTAAAATGTTTTATTTACACGTTTTATCAATGCTTTCCGAGTTTTGTAAACTTGCCGTATATAAAATAGCAATAGATGTTACTCAAAGTGAAAGCTTGAGGTTGTAGAGCAATTCAAAAATCGAAAATTAAACAAAAATAAAAAATTCATATCGGCTGAGAATTAAAAATTTTTACTGATTGGTGAAAGCTATTAACTGTATTTTTGTTTAATTTTCGATTTTTGAGTTGTTGAGTTGTTTGCGGTTTCACTTTGAATAACATCATCATCATTTTGAATACAGCGAGTGTACAAGACATAGAAGGCATCGATAAAATATGTAAATAAAAACACTAAAACACACAAAAAATAGGCAGGTAGGTAGAAGAGTAATTTCTTTATTAGTGGTAACGTTTATTTGTTGACAATTTGATTTTTATTTTTACTCTTTTTTTCTCAGTTGGAAATTATTAACAATCAGTGATTTGTATGATAAACTCTGGAATCTGTACCATGGATGGATGACACATGGGATAAAGTGCTTAGTAGCAATTTTCTCAAAAATTCCAAAGCATAATGCTCCACAATGTTTTTCGTAAAGTTAAGATTAATTTTTTGCAGAGATGAGAATGGAGCTCATATTGAACTATTTTGAATAAAATTTGGCTTCATATTATTTGAATTACTGTTTTTATCATGAGTGTCATCTGCATGACGTTTTGGCCAATCTGACCTTCAACCTTCAGGTGTATCTTGTCAAACTCCAGAATCTTTCTGTTGAACTCGGGAAATATATATATATATATATATATATATATATATATATATATATCGAGTTGTAGTTTGATCAACATATTAATGCAATGACATGTGTGCTACTAAGTTTCGTCCAGTTATTTCCTGGGCAAATACAGAACAATTTGAGTCAAGATTCCACTGCTATTCTCTCTCTCACATTGTCATCATCATAGTAACGAGAGGTGAAATTCCTTTTTAGAAGCGAGAGGGATATATTCTCTTTGGTTTTCAGTGGTAGTGTAGCAGTCGTTAGCAGAAAAGTAAATAAACTCAAGATCAACTGGAACTATATTACCCTTATACCTGCCAATCAAGCAACTCAGCTGTCTCAGTGTACGTTTCTTTTTTCAGTTGAATGCACATATTATTGTAGAGAAGATGTTAGTGTTTTCCTTCAAAATGGCTACCTTGTATATTATTTAATTGAAATTCAATTATTGAAACGAGTATTATTTATTAATTTATTTATTGCAAACTATTATAGATCAGATAATAAATAAACGTGGATTTATAAGACCAAAAAATCCAACTTTGACCACCCTTTCGGGCCCGTGGCACAGTGGATAGAGAATCTCTACAGTTCCAGGTGAGAATTGTATGAAGATAGCGGTTTCAATCCTGCCCAAAGCTGGCTTAGTTGGCCAAAAATATGGTAAGACAACGACAACTATGGATGGCAGTAATTGCTGAGAATGCAGTTAGGAGATTCGGAGTTCCTATCCCGTCGCAATTACCACCTGATAAACGCCAGATGAATAGTTGGCTGAAACGTTGTGAAACAACAACTAAGAAAGATGAGGATAAAAGTCCGCAATAAATTAATGGCTGCTTTCTGTCTAACACTCAACAAACACCAGACAACCCTCTACAATAAATCACTTATTTTAATGAACGTAAACATTTTATGTGGATCACGCTTGAATTTTCTCAGCATATAAATTATTTTAGTGTTCCATCAAACTGCGAAAATAAAAACCAAATCGTTTTGTTATAGAATAAAAAACATTTTGAAATTTATAGCAGTTAGCGATTTTTTTTTTTTTTTTTAATTTTTTTTTAATTACATTTTCACCCAAAACAAGGCAAATTGCCACTTTGGTGTAGGGGGCTACTATCAGGGGCAACAACTACTGGGGTACTATGTAGGGATTTGGGCAGCAACATGTCGGTTCACGTTACACTTGAACTTCTGCACGTCAGTACAGTTGGGGAAGCAGGGACCTGGAATGGAATTCCAGAGTCTAGCGGTTCTGGGGAAGAAACTATTGGAGTAAAAAGATCTTTTACATCTAGGGATCTCTACAGTGTGGGGGTGGGATTTAGCAGCCTGTCGGGTTTGTCGAGGGTGCTCACGTCGTGGGGGCACAAGTGATTGCAGTTCGTCAGAGCATTCATCACTAAAATACTTGTAGAAAAGGCAGAGGGATGCAACATTTCATCGATGGGACAGAGGCTGAAGCTTAGATGCTAGTTCAGAGCCTATCAGGTTTGCGACTCTCTTTTGAACCTTGTCAAGGAGCGAGAGACTAGTAGCAGATACACCAACCCAGATGTGACAGCAATACTCCATACATGGGCGAATGGTGGCCTTATAGAGGTACAGGATACTTTCAGGTGTTAGTAGTTTTCTAGCACGGTAGAGAGAGCCCACCTTTCTTGCAGCAGCCCTGGCAATGTCTTCAATGTAATTGTTCCAACTCATGTTTCCTGTGAACGTTGGGCCAAGGAGTTTGAAAGATGTACTCTCAGATAAAGAGTCGTTGGCCATTGCTATAGGTGGTAGAGAGGGCTTCTTGTAATTATTGAATGAAACTAGTTTAGTCTTGGCAGCATTGAACGCGACCAACTACTTTTGTCCTCATTCCACCACAGATTGGAGGTCTTCCTCTAGTGTTTCTGCCATTTCTTTAGAAATGTGATCATTCGTCTTCCTGTCGTGCCTGCCATAGAGTGTAGTGTCATCAGCATATATACCCATCTCAGAGGCAATTTTGTCGGGGAGGTCATTTATGAATATCAGGAACAATAGAGGTCCAAGGATAGACCCCTGGGGCACCCCCGCATTTATATCATATTGTTTAGATGTACGACCGTCGAGGACAATATGGATTTTTCTCTTATCTAAGAAGGATTTAATTATGTTAAGTATTCTATCAGTGATACCGTATGATCTAATTTTCCTGAGGAGACCCTCATGCCATACCCTTTCAAAAGCCTTAGATATATCTAGAGCTACCGCTCTGCCCTCCCCCGCTTTGTCCAGTGAATGGTATATACGTTCAGAGATCACAGTTAGGATGTCTGCTGTGGAATGGGCTTGTCTAAATCCATGTTGTTTGTCAGTCAGAAGTTTAGCATCTGTAAGATGATGGACTAGAGCATGGTTAATTAAGGTCTCAAATATTTTGGCAAAAAGTGGGAGGAGGCTAATGGGGCGATAATTTGATGGGTCAGTCCTTTCGCCAGAATTCTTCAATACTGGTACAACAGAAGCAGTTTTCCAACAGCCCGGAAAGCAAGCTTCATTAAGGCATTTGTTGTAGAGTTTGGAGAGAACTGGAGCTACTTCGGCTGAGCACTTTTTTAATAGCACAGCTGAGATAAGATCGGGTCCACATGCTTTTGAAGTGTCAAGGATTTTTATGATAGCATGCACCTGAGCAGGGGTGGTTTTCAGATCGTCTAGCGTGGCGTCTGTCCGCATAGGAAAGTCAGGTAGGGGGTGGTTGGAAGGGTCCAATGTGGAGTTTGAGGCAAACCGACTGGCAAGCATGTTAGCCTTGTCGGTTGCTGAGGAGACAACCTCGTGATTGTTGGTTAGTGGGGGAATTGTTGATTGCCCATTATTTACTACACTGTTGTAGATTTTCCAGAAGTCTCGAGTTCCTAGTTTTTGTGCTTCGATGCGCTTTTTAGTGGTTTCCGTAAATTCTCTCTTAGCTGTCGCTATTTCTTTCTTAACGTTATTTCTAGCTTCTATATACTTCAGTCTGTTTGAACTGGACTTATGTTGGTTAAACCTATGGTATGCATGCTGCTTTTGAGCAATGGCAGTTGCACAAGTCGACGTAAACCATTCGGGAGAGTGGGGCTTACTATAAAATTTCCGCATGGGAACATGCGCTTCGATTGCAGTTTTGAACCAGTCAGTGGTCTCATTTGCACATTGTTCAGCAGGGAGAGAAAAAATATTTCTCCATGGGGTATCTCTGATTAGTTCCTTGATGGCTTCCTAGTCAGCCTTTTTATAATATCAATAGGATGATTTTAATATTTTTTCCTGATTCTGATACAATTCTTGATTCTGATTATATTTAATTCTTTAAATATTTATCTATGGAGTTTTTGTTTCACTTTCATCATAAAAATCCATATAATAAATGTATATATTTTCGCAAACGTAAAAATACACTTGTGGGATGTGATCTGTAGATTTTAGTTTTACTGATAGTTTAAAATCAATAAACATTTATTCTTTTATAATTGGTACCAACAATGGTAAATAAAGTTTTAAACGAAAATACATAAATAAAAGAGTCGTTTTTTGGCATTTTTGATACAATTTTTTCAATTCCTATACCTCAAACAGTTCCGATTTTCAATTAATTTTCCCAACATTAACAGAAACATGGTGTACTATCCAAACAATCTACACAAACTTTCTTTTTGCTCTAGCCTGACCCTAAAGTAAGCTTTATTTTAAGTTTGCAGAGGGAGTAGGGTAGCCAAAAATATATCCAAAAACATTAAATATGGTTTACACCATTTTATTCTAGGAATAAAAATTTTCTTCTTTTTTTTTTTTTAAGGAAATTCCTTTTTTGCAAATATTTTTTATAGTTAAATCATCCATATCATATTTGTCTGTCTGTCTGTTCCACTTTTTCTTGGAAATTACATGGTTGATCTAGCTGAAATTTTGTATGGGCCTTTGTTATGACTAGGTGTCGTGAATCCATTTGATGCAAAAATGAGCAAAAATTTAATCATATTGAACCATCAATTTGGCATAAAGCACTCATTCTAAGTCAACGGACTATAACTTTTGCCTGTTTTCAACAAGCCAAAAAGTCTACTTCTTTTATATTCCACCTGGGCAACTCCTGAACATGAGTCCTGTAAGTGTTTTTTTTTGTTTTGTTTTTTATAAATTTCAACACTTCTTATTTGTTAAAACGACTTGATGCTTATTTTTCCAACTCAATGATTACAATTAAAAACAAATTAAAACAAATTTTGTTTCTGAATTTTTGCGGACCAATGGCGTAGTGGATAAAATGCTTGGTAAAAATCCACTTGTAAATTACATTCTTCTGGAAGTTGAAGATTCAATCCTCAGTGTAGGTGATACTCAAATATACAACTGTGAATTACTTAGGACTTCTACCTAATCATGGCTGACCAGACCCCATGGATTAAATAAAGGGTTCCGTTGGAAATTCCGTGCAGATCCGTCAGCTTCAGCAGGAAATTTGTATGCTCATCTTGGAAAGACCCCCTAATGGTTTTGATGGGTTTCATGGAGGAAATGGGTATACATGTGGTAATAGGAATACAGAAGAAGAAAGAATCTTAGAATGCGTCACTCTGTGTTCAATAAGTTTCCAGACATTTGTACAGGCATTTAAAATTGTTGTAAACTCTTGAAAAGTCAGTATGTTATTGGGATACATCTTATGAGATGACTGAAAATTTTTTATGATTTCAGCTTCAGAGGAATAGCTACAACAGGAATTGGAATACACCGTACTAAAGCCTAATTGTCACAGCTGGTGAATTTCAAAAATGCAATCTGGACGTTGGGAGAATGCTATGCAATAAAATTCTTTTTTAAACTTGTAAACAATGTGACTGAAACGTATAGAATGCTTGGACTGCTTTTGTCCCATCTTGCATGAATCGAGCATCAGTTGTTGAGTGGGATAAGAGATTCAAGGAAGGCAGGGAGTCTGTGAGAGGTGTGGGAGGAGTAAGGAAGTTAGAACACCAGAGTTGATTGGCCAAATAAAGAATTTCACGGGTAAGAACTCTAGAGTGTCTATAGAGACAATAAGACAACAAGTGCACAGTTTGATGTCAGTGTAGGAACTGTACACACAATTATTCGTGATGAACTGAAGATGCAGAAGATTTGCGCAAAGTTTATCCCAAAGGTGCTCAAACAAGATCAGAAAGAAAACGTTGTCATGGAGATGGTGAAGCTGATCAATTCAGATCTTGCAGTTCTTGATGCTCTGGTGACCTGCGATGAAAGCTGAATCTACTGCTATGACCCAGAGACAAAGAGACAGCATGGATAAGTGATGGCTTCCAAGTAAAGAAAAAAGGAAAGCGATGTAGGAAGTTGAAATGTGTGCGTTTGGAAAGTCAAGGCTTTTCAGGTGTGGCTTGAAGCCTATGTTTGTTTAAAGTGGTATGTGATGTATTGTAAACAAATGAGCCATCGAACCGATATCATGGCAACATAGTGATGATCAAAGTTATGTGGTGATTGGAGAGAAATGATATGAGAATGATACGATGGATGCTAAATGTGAGTCTTAGAGACACGTTTAGATTTGAAAACCTCAGACGAGGATTTGGACAGTATAGGGAGATACC
The DNA here is from genome assembly GCF_053919585.1 of Euprymna scolopes. Lineage (NCBI taxonomy): Eukaryota > Metazoa > Mollusca > Cephalopoda > Sepiida > Sepiolidae > Euprymna > Euprymna scolopes. Next base: position 16,323,709 of record NC_136498.1, read on the forward strand.
AAGTTCTATTCACAGTGTTAAGAAGTGATGAAAATGGACTTGAAAGAACAAGGGATAAATAAAACCTGGCCAGAGATAGGTTTCTATTTTTTGGGGGGTTTTTTTTTTTATTATTATATTTTCACCCCAAACAAGGCACAAAGCCACTTTGATGTAAAGGGCAACTATCAGAGACATGTTTCAGGGATACTATGTAGGGAGTTGAGCATCAAGATGTCTGTATATTCCCTTTTTCCATTCATCTCTAGAAACACACGCACACATGCATGTCTTCTCAACCATTGAATCCTTTCTCTCCGATAGGTTTATACAAGTAGTAGTCGATGGGCAGAAGTCGGAAACTCAAATATCAATACTGGCGTGCGTCAGGGATCAATCCTGGACCTAACTCTCTTCCTTATCTTCATCAATGATCTCCCAAACTACATTCTAAGTTCATTCGTCGACATATGCACAGACGACACGACCATCTATGGCAGCATTTCAAAGGTCAGCAACGACCAAGATCTCTCTGAGTTTCTCTCCTCTGACCTTAAGCACGTGGTGCAGTGGGTTAAAAAGTGGTCGGTTAATTTTAATGCATCACAAACCAAGTTTTTATTTATTCACCACCAATGTTCTAATCATCACTTGGTCTCAGTTGATATGAATGGCTCTAGTCTCAAAGAAGCACCTTGCGTCAACAAGCTTCTTGGACTGACCTTCACTCTTGACCTGAAATAAAGGATATATCAAATTAATTGTAAAAGTTGCTGGAAAAATATTTGCATCATTCTACCGCCCCAGAAGGTATCTCACTCTTGACACAATCCTCTATCTGCATAAGAGCCAAATACGTACTAAAATGGAGTACTGTTGTCACATATGGAGAGGAGTCACTCACAGCACTCTATCCTGCCTTGACAGAGTACAAAACTGCCTGCCAAAACTAGTAATTGATGCCCTTTTCTCCTCCCTGCAACCTCTTTCCCATAGAAGAGATGTTGCGAGCCTGGCTCTGCTCTATTACTATTTTCATGGCAGCCTCTCATTGGAGCTTCAATCTATGCTCCCCCCTCCATAGCAAACTTTCACAAGAACACTCGTCTAGCTACAATCACTATCAACAACTTCCCCCATTCTCTATCTGTGCTTAAATCTAAATGCAAATTTCATGAACAAAGCTTCTTTCCTAGGACTACCCGGATGTGGAACTCTGTTATGCTAGCCTGCTTTCTGGCTGACTACAACATGGTCGTCTTCAAATCCAATGTAAACAAATTCTTGTTCAGTTGTTCCCTCAAATAGTCAATTTCTACCCAATTTCCATCACTGTACATGCATTAACCCTTATCCTCGAGTGGCCTTTGGGCCTTGATAAATGATGATTTCCCTGTAAAAATATATATACAGTGCAACCTGGATATAAGAGACTTCTTTTTCAGTCCCTACAGCGCTCTTATATCCGAGTTTCTTATATCCGAGGGTTCTTATAGCCGGGTTAACCTGTACATTAACACAGGCTCTAACTATGGACCAGAGAAAATTTCTCTTATATCCGTTTTTCGGTACTCTTGCATAACTTTACCCGAATTCTAGTGAATTCCCATCAAGCATGGATCAGGCGAGATCGGCAATCATCGGTGTCAGCCAAGAGCGTTGTTCAAATGTTGAAAAGCTAACTCGACTTTTATATTTTATTTAATTTTTTTTCTGTTATGTTTTTAGTAATTTTTAAGATGATATTAAGGGAGCGGGGGTGACTTTATTTTCTGATTAGTTACTTATTTATTATTTATTGATTATTATTTTTTTTAATTGAATTTTTGGGAGTTTTGTTAGCCAATGAAAAAACGCTATCTAAATGGAAGCAGATGACATTCGAACTGGAAGAAAGCGACTAAACCAAAAAAAAAAAAAAAAAAAAAGCTGACAAACAAATATATTTTCAAACTCGCCTAACAGAAAAATGACAGGCAAGAAAATAAATCAATACATGTTAGAAAAAGAAATGAAAACATCTATGCAGACCATCTTATATTGTCAGGAGAATAAATTGCTGCCCCCAAAATGGGGTGCAACAATTGTAAACAAATGTTTACTCAAAAAAAGATCGTGTGTAAAGGATGGTTTCTCCTGGAGATGTACAAATGGACAGTGCCACCAAAGAACTTGACTGAACAACAACTCTTGAAAAAAAAAAAAAAAATACGGTTACAAAAACGAAAAGAAAACAAAACAAACAAAAAAATTGTACTTACACCTAGCAATTATACGGTTAAAAAAAATCTTTTCTTAGAGAAAAAATAAACTTTCTATTGGTAGATATTTTGAAAACAAAACAAAAAAAAATAAATAAATACTAAAATGAAATAAACATATTTTCATTTTTCACGATAGTTTTTTTTTTTATTATTATTATTTGCATTTGTATTTTTTCCGGTTTGTTTTGTTATTTTTTTTCATTAGTCTGCGTCTGTTACGACGCTCGGCTGACACCGATAATTGTCGGTCTCGCCCGATCCATGCTTGACGGAAATTCACGAGAATTCGGGTCAAATTATGCAAGAGTACCCGTTTTTTTATATATATATATATATATATATATATATATATATATATATTACATCCGAGTTAAATACATAGGTGTACAAAAATATACTGTGAGAAAGCAGCTTGCTTGTCATAAGTATTACTATGCATCAATGTGTTGGACACTGTCGGAATAAATACTACACAACATGTTATTTGATAGTGTGTGTGTGTGTGTGTGTGTGTGTGTGTGTGTGTGTGTGTGTGGAGAGAGAGAGAGAGAGAGAGTATATATTGGGGAGAGTTAGCGAGACATTGCCTGAAAATCTGCCAGATTTCACATTTTTGGTTGCATGATTTTTTAATTTTTGTTTAGTGCGAATTAATGTGAGTTAAATTTAGTTCTAGTAATTTGAACGCCTGGACGTTTATATAAGCAGAACACATTTCTGTATACACCGCTTTCACAGATTGCACTCGCACGTGTTATTATCTCCCGCAACTCTTACGCATTCCTATCGACTGACTTAAAAAAAAAAATTTTTTTGCATCCAACATGTCGAACAAACTAAAGCTTGCTGCCAACCTCTCTATGATGTTCCAAGAGATTCCAAAATTATCCGAGCGTTACCAGGCGGCAAAAGATGCTGGTTTTCGCTATGTCGAGTGTACGTTTCCCTATGACGAACCAGCCGAGGTGCTAAAAGAGGCCAAAGAGAAAGCGGGCGTCGAACATGTTTTGCTCAATTCTTGGCCAGGTAAGAAAAATTAGGTTGTTTGGAGGTAAAATTGCAGTATAATTGACAGTCGAGTTCGAAAAATATAAATGATAAAAATAACGGATACCAAACGCAAGTCTTTATTTACCGACCTGTATACTTTTAACGCGCTGAAACTGTTTTCTATGTTCGTGGAGCTTATCTTCACACTAAAACCGGCGCTTATGTCAACGGATCATTAAATCTAAGGGAGATAACCAACATAGACATAGAAAAAATAAGCATATTTTGCACGATATAATTTGGGACGCTGAATTAATCAGTAGAACAATGAAAAAATGTTAGATTGTAACAGTTTACGGTTACTTTTGTTTTGTGTACGTTAATTAATAATTTTGATACTTAACATTGTTATATTTTAAGTGCGTTGATTAACTTCGCTAACTTTTCTTTTTTGTAAACTGCTTCAGCAATTTCCGGAACTCGGCTACAGTAATCGTGTAATCATTTTTTTTTTTTTTTTTTCATTGTTCTACTGATTATTTCAGCGTCCCAAATTATATCTTTCAAAATATGCTTATTTTTGCTATGTCTATGCTGGTTATTGCTGGTTATCTCCCTTAGATTTAATGATCCGTTGACATAAGCGCCCTAAAACCAACATGACTAGTCACGTGAAGTTTTATTTAGGTTAAATTCATGCTGAAAATATGTTTACAATATATAATAACTTATGCAGAATACGTACCGTACTGAAATAATAATGTTATTATTTAGAAAGGCATAAAGCACCCCTTTCAAATGATTAAATATTGACTTTTCTGTTTTTAATAATCTGGTAGATTAGTGTCATTAATAATCCACTGAAAAAGAAAAAAATTATAAGGGAGGTGTGGTGTGCGTGTGCGCATTGTACACGTCCGCCGCTATAAATAATTTGTTGCTTTTATTTATTTGTTTTGTGTGTTATCTTTACGATTACTGTTTCCACTTCGCTTCCGGTTGCATCTTTGTTTTTTAATTAATTTTTACCGGATATATTTTGCTTATTAAATTGTTAAGTGAAGGTACAAGTAAAAGAAGCGAAGCCCCACTTTATTTTAAGAACCTTTTTGTAAATAATAACGTTATTTTTTAGAAAAGACAAATGGGGGGGGGCGGAAGTGAATTGGAAACAATAATCGTAATGATATCTCGAGTATGTAGAATTTTAGAACAGTTGTTTTTATTTTATCATCCCATCCATCACCCCAACTACGATTTAAAAGCACACTGAACTCACGACACGGCCAGATGTGATGTTTGTTGACACGACACGTGTTCACTGTTCAGTTTGGTTTTATTTTGTTTTTATTGGGGAGGAGGTGGCAAGGTTATAAATGGAGGATACCCCATTCGTCCTTTTCGGACAATTTTCTTGATAAATATTTAGGGTTTGTATTACTATACACATAGATTCGAAAAAGTTAAAAAAATAAAACAAAATATAACAAATAAATGTTATCAAAGGCAAGATAAGTTACTTTTCTACGTAACTGAATAATTTTTGTAGCGTTTTTATTTAATGTAACATGTTTATTCAGCTCGAAAAACATAGTGTTTGCAGATGTATTGGAAAATTAAAAATGATACCCGACTCTCTCTTTGACACGGTGAGTTTGGGAAAAGGAATTAAAAATAAAAAAACTAGACAAAATACTGTTAGAAACTCGTTCAATATATGTTACAGTGACATAGGGTGACATATATTCGATGGGTTTTTAACAGTATTTTGTATATTTTCTATTTTTAACTCCTTTTACCGTGTCTAAGAGAGAGTCGGGCTCCATTTTTAATTTTCCAATACATCGGTAAACACTGTTTTTCGAGCTTGTGGGAGCCTTAAGTTTAAGTAAAATTAAGTTTCTTTCCCCCAAACAAAATAATAATAAAGAAAAGGAATGCCATAAATGGCGTAACGAGGGGTGTGCAATAAGTAATGCCCCTGACCCACTTCTCATAGCAGTAGAGCAACAAAACTTGGCACAGTTATTAGTCTTTCTCTACATAGGAACCACCCAGAGTTATGCATTTCTCCCATCGTTTGATGCAGCTCTGGAGACCGTTTTTGTAGAACACCCCAGGTTGGTCCTCCAACCACGACGTGACTTCAGAAATCAAGGCTGCATCATCTGGGAAACGGTTTCTTTTCAAAAACAACTTCATGGCTGGGAAGAGGTGAAAGTCAGAGGGTGCAAGGTCAGGAGAGTAGAGAGGATGGGAAGGATTTCATAACCACATGCCCGTGTTTCTGATCTGGTAACATGCGAATTGTGGACCAGAGCGTTGTCCTGCAGGAGAAGGGTACCTTTGCTGATCTTGCCCTGCTCTTGATTTTGATAGCTTCCCTTAATTTCCTCAAAAGTGAAGCATAATGGGCTCCTGTAATTGTGGTACCCTTTGCCAGGAAATCTGTCATCACTACTCTGTCCTGGTCCCAGAAGACTATGAGCATAACCTTGCCAGCTGAGGGCTGCACCCTTGCCTTCTTTGGAGGTGGTGAGTCCAAGTGCTTCTACTGCATTGACTGGGCTTTGGTCTCTAGATCATAGTGATGGACCCAGGTTTCATCCTGTGTAATCTGTCTTTTGAAAAACTTTCACTCATCTCCAAATTCATCCTCAAGCACTCGACGCGTTCTCACTTCTGGAATGGTGTGAGCAACCTGGGAATCCATCTGGCAGACACCTTATGCATATGCAAATGGTCATGAATGATAGTTTCCACTGACCTTGTACTAATCTTGACATCTTGGGCTATTTGGCGAATAGTAATGCGCCGATTTTCCAAAATGGCAGCCTCAACTCGACGTACACATGCCTCATCAATGGTAGAAGGATGGGGCGACTAGGTCTTGGAGCTGTTTCCACAGACTTCTGGCCATGTTTGAATTCACGATGCCAGCATTTTACAAGATCATATGATGAGGCATTATCACCATAAGTTTCTTTCATTTCATCAAAAGTCTCCTGTGGGGTGCGTCCTTTCAAATATAAAAACCGGATCACTGTTCGACATTCAACAGGCTTCATTTCACACCTGACTCTGTTCAAACACCTGTAAAACAAACCACAGTTAGTTCAGAGCTGTAATTTGCCATATAACCCGTAGAGATATAAATAATTACACATGCAAAATTTCAGCTAGATCAGACAACTGGAAGTGAGTCAGGGGCATTACTTATTGCACGCCCCTCGTAAGACAAAGGCGAATTTTAAAAGCTCAACATGATTTTTTTATTTAATAATATAAGAAAGGCAAATGATGTTATTGTGTTGATGTATTTTTATTTGTGCATGTGCTGGTTTAGCACGAGCGTCATGAAAGGAATAAAGCTAAAATGTCAGGAAAGGAGTATTTTGGCAATAAAGTTAATGTTTGTAACTCCTTGTATGGTCGCTAGGACTCTATATATGCATTTGTATTTAGTCTGATAGGTTTCGTGAAGAGTTTGTTGATAGAGAGAACTCTTTAGTTTTAGGCATTTTTATAAATGAACTAGTTGACTTTGAAGGAGTGAGCTCAAACTGGAAGAATTTTATAAAATTATTTTAATATAAAGCTCTCTGATTGGTCAGTGATAACTCGTTTGCATTATTGCAACACGCTAAGCAAAAGTCATTTAAATTTATTTCAGAAAAAGATATTTTTTAAGTGTATCCAATACTTTTGCCTTTGTTAATTCATATTTTTCCTTAAATATAAACTTTCTAAATTTTGATATTGTAATTACTACTCCAAATATAATTTAGAATAGTAGTAGGAATATACTGACCAAATTTTAGGTAAAATCTTGAACCCTAATTAAAGTTATGAAGAAAAATGTAATGTATCCAATACGTTTGCGTGGCACTGTAGCTATCTATCTATGTTTAGCTGTTTATCTAACTGGTGAAGCGAACGAAGAGAGGTGAACTATGTTTTGATAAAGTTGTCAAAACATAATAAAATCTGTACATGGGACAAGTTGCATAACAGCTGATCAGAAGTTGACGTGTCTGCCTGTCACGTGTTCTAGTTAGCTGGACATAGAGTTGGCATTGGAATTTGGACGTCAAGCAGAGTGGATAGGTTAATAGTTGTCACCTTCACTCCTCCCTGGGAAGGAGGTGACGAGTCTTAAAATAGAGACTAAGAGAAACCCAGAATATTTACTTTCCATTTCTTTTGCGAACGACAACTGGGAAGTGAAATAAGTTTTATATAAAATCAATCATCGTCTTGGAGTTTGAAATGCCTTCGTCCAACAGGTTCCAGCTTCCATCCAAGACCAGATGAAATTCTCAGGTAGACCAAAAGACAGAGGACCAACGACACAGTTGAAAAGGTATGTCGAAATACATGCATGGTGCGCACACACACACACACACACATATAAACACTTAGGCTGATCACGGGCCATAAATAGACTGATCAAGTATATACACATCATAAACCCAAATAGATCACAAAGACAACAAATGGTTCAGAAAGTGTAGAACCACCAGCACATACATTTAGTTAAGCCACATATGCACTCTGTATGCACACATCACTTAGAACATTTTATATACACCCATCAAGGTCACATAGATCCGCCCACAACATAACACTGTCTGAATAAGCATCAAATTTTGTGCAGAAAAGTAGTTTTCAGAATATTAAGACCTGCTATGTAATTCCTCATGTTTACAGGTTGCTGTTTGCATGCACAAGCATGCATACATTTTTCACACGCATGTGCATGCATGTAAAGGAAAATTGGTGAGGAGCACGGGTGGAGGTTGCCATTACCCCCCCCCCCCCCCGTGGCTACCCCCTAAAAAAAATTACATTATAAATGAGAGCAAAAAAATGAGCGATATTTTGAATCCCTCCTCCTCCCCTTAAAAAAAAATGTGAGAGATAAAAATGCCCCCCCCCCCATCATCTAAAAAAATAAATAAATAAATAATAACTTTCCTAGCACGGGCGGGACTCTTCAAAGGCAAATCCTCCTTCCCTCCCTCCCCTTCCCCTCCAAAAGGAAAAATATATGTGAAACTCGTTTAGTTGGAAAAAAAAAAAATCTATGCGCGTGCAAACATGGCTACCAATAAAAACAAGGGATTATATTAGATAATAATGGTCTGGCATATTCCTTGAGACATTTCATTGTTGTATTTACCTCCCCTGTTTTCTAGATGGTGATAGATAATTCGACGTTCCCGACGAAATGTCTTCCAATACCTATTATGTATTATAATATGCAATATTATAATATGTAATTTATTAACATTTTATATAAAAATAAATGGAACAATGTGAACAATTCTTACTTTTATTTAATAAATGTGTAATATTTATTTTTTAACTTTTTTATGTGAAACGTTCTTAAAAGTAAATAAACTTTTTTTTACACAAAAGTATCATTCTTACATCAAACTGCTTATAATAATACAAATAATACTACTAATAAGAATGATAATAATAAACATAATTCATTTAAGAATGTGAAAAGTTTTTTCAGTTAAAATATCTGTTGGAAGATGTTTCACCAGGGACACCAAATTAACTATTACCGTCTAGAAAACTAGGAAGTAATTTAATAATGAAATGTCTCGAGAAATATATGCGAAAATGCCAAAACTACTTGTCTGCACAAAATTCCAATGTCATATTCGTTTTCAGCATACCCCAAAACCTATAAAATCGTCATTTTAAAGGTGAGTATCAAGGTGGAAAGTAATTAAAACTTTACCATTTTCTTTTGCTTTAATCATCATCATCATCATGACGGGCTCCTTGTCCGAACCAATCTGACTCTTCCTCTCCAGAGTTTCCGGTCTTCCATCAGTTGCCTCAGATCTTCGGGTTCGCAGTTGGCGTCGTGTGCTATTTGTTGGATGTATATGGATCTAGGTCATCCTCTGCTTGCGCGTCCGTGTCGTGGAGTCCATAGCAATACATCACTCACCAATTCATGCTTGCTCCTCAGACAATGACGGGCAAATCGTAGGCATCTTTCTCTGATGGTATTAGATATGGCAGGTAGATTGCCATAAAGTTGCTGCTTCGTGGGATGATTTTGCCAAGATATATTATTGTTCTTAGCATATGGGTGTATGTGCCGTCTAGTTTTCTTTCCAATCTTTTGGTGAGTGTCCAGGTTGTAGCACCGTAAACAAGGACAGACTCTACCACTGCCATGAAGAACTGCCTTTTCAGTTTGTCAGCCAGTCTCAAAGTCCATACTGAATGTAGCCCATCCAAAGCGGTCCATGCTTTTGAGATGCGAATCCCGATATCTCTCTCTGTGGAAACTGTTGCTGCCCAGATACGTAAACTCAGTGACTTCTTTCAGTGTTGATCCAACCAAAGCCTTGATCTCTCTTTAATAGTTTACAAAAAAACATGCTTTTTAGGAACAGGTATCCAGATGTTTACAGTTATGCATAAGCAGTTTCGACTACGGACAAAGCCAAATCAAGTACCAAGGCTTCTATATAGCGACGGACAAAATGGAGGTGGGGTATAAGGTTTGTTTTGACAGTCGCTCTTTAAAAATCTACCAAAAATGAAGTAATATGAAATTTTCACTGATTAAGTGAAGGATGACCTTTATAAAGGTGTAATTTTTTTTTTTCATAATCGATATAATACATGTATATATGTTATCTACATAATCCCTCCCTTCTTCATTTGTGATCACTCCTACCCTTAAAATAAAAATTTTTTTTTAGGGAGGAGGTAATTTTTCATACCAAAAATTTTTAACAACTCCTTGAAAAGAAACCTTATCACTAACCTTAAATCTTTTATAGAAACGCTGTTAGTTCTACAATTGAAAGATAATAGTCGTAATTGACAACATCAAGATATTCTGCAAAACAGATTGAGAGAAATGATTGACAGAAAAGAAATTGCAAAGATCTCTTCGATACCAACTAATGTACAAATTGCTGACTCCTTGACAAAAAAAGGAGTTCCATCATTCAAGATTCTTGGGTTCATATCCGAACCAAAGGAATCTTCTGTATAATGTAAATGTCCTCCCCATTTTTCTTTTACAAATTATATGAAAGTTAACCGAAAAGAAAAGAGGAGAAAAACTGTTAATCCATGCATGTGATCTCTCTTGAAAATTCTCCCAGCTGGGGAGGGGGTTTCCGGCTGGAAATAGCGCGGCCACCATTACTTTAGCATAGTGGAGATGACGAATAAAATAAGTATTCTTTCCATATCTCTTACAGAAGTCTGTTATTTACATGTTTATATTCTTCTTTATACATATTTAACAGTCCTTCATTTTTGCATTAACATTATATACATATATATGTATGGGTGTTACACACCGGTTCTTGTCAGATCACCGAAGTTAAGCAACCTTGAGCCTGGCTAGTAGGAGATGGGTGACAATTTCGGAATTCTAGGCACTGTATGTGCTTTTAACTTATCTCAGCATTATTTCCAGTCATCCTAAACCTCCACTTGCCACTGCTATTCAACAATGTTGACTCAGGAGAGGTGTGGTTGGAGATTGCGCAACTCTTGCCACAAAAATCAATGCGCAGGCACCCTTACAGTGGGTATCCATAGTCTGTCAAGACTGAAGGAAGCCTCTATGGGTGTTACATGTATGTATATACATATATATATAGTGGGAGATAGATATTTTTATATATGTGTATGCATCTGCATATCTTCGTCGTCTACATAAATTTAAATTTCTTATATCCTATCGCTATATATATTCTCTAGAATTACAGATCCTCTTATGTGCCATTTTAACTGTTTATCTCTTGATAAAGCACACACACAACAGTTTGACGAAAGGTTGAGTTTTTAGATCGTCCAATTTTTTAATTCAACTACATTATATCTACCAGACAGTGAATATAGAGATTTATAGCTTTTTGATTTTAAAGAGAATAAACATTTTTTTGTTTTCTTTTTGTTGTTTTTGTTTTCTTTTTTGTTTTTTGTTTTTTCAAAGCTTTGCCAGCTTACAGATTACTTGTTATCTAATTCAAAAAAAATCTAAAGAATTTAAAATCATTTCACGATAAAAAAATCAATCGTTGTCATTAAGTGATTTCCATCTTTTTTTAAAAATAAAATAAAGACAACTAAAAGTGAAATTCAACCAATTTTTAGCAGCTCCGACTCCACAACCCTTCTGTTACTATCAGTGTATATACATTGGTAAAACATGATCATCATAGGTTATTAGAGTTTTCCATAACTAACAAGCTGTGATTTTTATGAATAAATATTTGGATGGAATATTAAGCACTCAAAACGTGTTGCATGAATTATTTATGAATAACTAGCAGGGCTACCTGGTGTTGCCCAGGAAACATGGATAACAAAAAAGTTATAAAAAGTGTAACATCTTTCTTTTAAACCATTCTTCCTCTGACTACCCTTCTCTCTTCCTCTCTTTCCAACCAGCCTCCCCCTACCTCTTTTACTGACTCCCTTCCTCTACCTCTCTCTTCCAACTTCTCTACCTCTTCTTCCTTCGCTATTTCTCCTTCAACTTTCCTCTTTCATTACTTTAGACTGCCCTTTTCTCTCTTTGGAAACTTGTCCAATACAATAGGAAAAAAAAAAACAATAGCTCATGTATAACACAATATTGAGAACGCATCACTATGAGAATGGCTGTTAACAGCAACAGAAAATAGAGACTCCATTACTCATTGAGCCGGTCCTGGATATGACTTTAAACTATATCCAATGGTGAGGCCCCAGCTTGCGGGCTTTGGGGAGTGTGGAGCCACCCCTTAATTGCCATTGCTTCCAGGTCCACTCTGACCCAGAGTGGTAGTACCTGTTAGGGTCCCAACTATGGGTTAAATAGAAACCGACTTGAAAACAAATATATTCTTTTAAAAATTTTTTCTTCAAAATCTTTGGATTCAGCATTAAATAACCTGAAAAGGGTTGATATGCCGTAAAACAAAAACAACCAACCAACCAACTCATTGAGCCGATTACCTAGAACATGTCAATGATACTACAGTTTTTTTTGTTTTTATAAAACGAAGCTAAATTGGTAGCACCACTAATAAAAAAATTCATAATTTTATAGAGTACTAACCTTCAAGTGGCACCTGCCAAAATTTGATCCAAATTGGATTATTAGTTTACAAATTGCACTTTAAGCAGTTACAAGTATAGAAAAACGATGGCAAAATTTGAATCCCATGTTTCTTACATTACATTTCATAGAACGAAAAGGAACGTTAAAGTATCATTCCTTTTTTTTTTAAGCAACTACAAACCCAAACCAGTGTTTTTTCGTACTGTTCCTTGTGAACTGATCTGCAGCGGTGTTAAGTGGTAGCGGGGGTAGGAGGAATTTATTAGAGAGAAAAGGTTTTACAACTTCCATTGATTTTAACCGATTTTGGCCATGAACTCTCACCAGAAAAAATATAGGGATCTATGATTATTGAGGAAGTGGAGATGTAATAGGCCTATAACACACCTCAGATGCAGTTTGTGAATATTACATTTGCATGTAATGTCTTGATTTTTAATCCGATTAAGGTCAAAATCAGAGGGGAAAAAATGAGTTCATTATATATATATATATATATATATATTACCATACTTTGGGGTAATTGTACCAACTAAAGAAAGTGCTCTTTATATGCGTGGTTGCCAAAAAAAGCAATTTTCGCTAGTTGGCGCAATTACCACAAAGTATGTTTGTTTTTTTTTCTTTTTCCCCTGATTCCAATACAATTCTCGATTCCGTACTAAATTCTAGATTCCAATTCTTTATAAATTTCTAAACGTTTAACTATGAAATACTTATTGTGATCTGGTTTACGTAAAAACACATCTTAAATGTGCATATATTTTCTCAAACGTAAAAACAGACTTGTAGGAAGGGCGGGTGATCTATAGATTTTAGTTTTACTGAAAATTTAAATCTTATTTTATTTTTAGCAGCAGTGGAAGATGTTTTAAAACAAAATCAAATAGAAAAAAGAATCATTTTTAGCATCAGGAAACAGGCACAAATTTTTCTGATTACCCCAAAAAGTTCTGATTTTTCCGATTCTTAATTGCAATTTTAATTAATCGTCCCAACACATACACACACATACACATCTCATTCAAACATTGTAGTGTTTGAATATATGGTTAAGTAGCAGTTTTAGTCACTTAAAACTGCTTCAAAGGTTCATTGCTCACTTTTTTTCGACCAAATTTCAAAAAATGATTGCAGTTTATAGATCACCTCAGCTATATTGTGGGAAAAAAAATTCCAATTTTCGTTCAGTAAAACAAAAGTTATGAATTTACTGGTGTTCAAAATCATAAAAGAACATAATTTTTTATGGCTGATTTCCATAGCAACCACGTTGCTTCAGCGACTATTGTTGCTACCAATTCACCCCTCCGGTGAAAAGAGAAATAACAAGTGAAACAGAAAGAATGAAAGCAAGATAGTAATTGTCTGTATTTTTACATTCAAAACAGAGAATCAGCAACTATGTCCCAGAGCCTAGCTGGAGTCCGAACACGGTACCCCCGTAATAATAATAAAGGGTTGGGTTTGAGACTCCTAACAAACGGTTCCCCAGTTCGATAAAAAACACCTGATGAAGGCTGGAGGGCAAAACGGCCGAAACGTTGTGACTATAGCAACCAAGATGAGGAAGTCAGTCCGACAATCTCAATCAACGAAAGCAAGATAATTGGGGATTTTATTGAAAGCAGACGAGTGCCGTGCATTGTTATTAGATATGTGTATGTTATGTTTATTGGGGCAAAAAAATAAGACTGAAATTAAACAAAAAACAAGTGAATTTACTAAGAGCCTGGAAAAATCATGGATTACAATAGAAAAATGCAAGCATGAAAAGTAATATGGTTAAGCTTAAACATGGAAGGCAGGCTCGAACCATACTGCGAAGGATAAAAATGAATGTGAAAAAAAGTGACGTCTTTGCTGTTACAACTATCGCCAAACCGGAAGTGATGTAGGTTAAAATTAAGGCTAGACAATCGAAAAGAGGGGATGACTTTCGAAAATATTGGCGAAAAAAGCGACTCCTCTCTGTAGAAAAGTGCCCAGTTGAGGGTGAAGAAATGAATGTTTTTAGCCAATTTTTCGATATTTGTCGTCTGAAAGGTCGAACTTCAAAACAATACTGATCTTGTAAAAATCCGTCGCCTCTGTCGAAAGTTTTAGGCAGACATGCAAACATACATACATACATACATTTATATATTGATAACTGAAAATTTTCGACCCAAACCGATTAAAAAGCTTGCCATATCTCTGAATACCCTTTATGTAAAATTTCAAATGTTTAGATCAGAAATTGTCTGAGTAATTTGGTAGAGACCACAGAGGTCAATTTTTTTTTAACTTTGACCCTTATTATGACTCCTTAACATTGTTATTGTTTTGGGCTCAAATCAAGTTATTAAGTTAGATCCATGTCCAAGGAACCAAATCTAAAATTTCAAGTGTTTATACTCAAAATTGGCAGAGGAGTTTCATTGAACTTTGACCCCTTAACAGCCAAATTTCTGGCCAAAAACTGATTACAAAGATTTTCCCAAATCTCACTACCCTGTATATCAAATTTCGAGTCTGTAGACTGAAAATTGACAGTTATTGTGTAGGGAAATGTACACAGACAGACAGACACTTTCACTTTTATAGATATATATCTTTTTACATCGTTTGCTGTTTTTTTTTTTTATTCAAGAAATTTTGATTAAAATTACTAAATATTTGCATTCCTGGAAGCATGTATGTGTTCAACAAATTGATAGAATTGATGATTTTATATTTCTCCCAGGTGATCTTAGCCAGAATCAGCTTGGTCTTGCAACACTTTCTTCAAAGGAAAAAGAATTCCGTGAGAAATTAGAGCTGACCATAGAGTATGCTAAGGCCCTCTCTTGTAAACGGTAAGTTTTGCTTAGTGCCATAAGTATTTCGTCATGTCTTCTCAACCACCAGTTGCTATGACTAATAACACCCTTCATCCTTCAAACTCTTCGGCTTAACATTTACAGGTAACATGAACTGGAGCAAATACATTGAGAACATTGCAAAGGCTGCTTCAAGTAAGGTGGGTTCCCTCTACTATGCTAGAAAATTACTCTTACCTGAGAGTATCCTGTCGCCACCATTCACTAATGCATGGAGTATTGTTGTCACATCTGGGCTGGTGCGTCTACCACTCATCTCCCCCTCTTTGACAATTTTGACAGGGTCCAAAAACCTCCTTAATCTAATACGTCCTGCACTATCAACCAAGCTCCTACTGTTACATGATAAGGGCTGTCCCCTTTTCATGTAAGTATAAAAATGGAGAATTTAGTTTAAAATGAAATAGAATAGGCGAAATTCGAACCTCGTAATCTAGTTTAGAAATAGATTACGTGTGAGAATTTAAAAATGTAAAACAAACATTTGTTTAGAATATAGATAAATATTTCAAGGAAAGAATGTTAACTATCAAGTTTGTTATGAAATTTTAAATTGAAAGAATGCAGCTTATAAGATAATGTTTTTAACATATTGAATATAGGTTAAAATTCCTTTTGTAGAAATAGGAAAAGTTTTGGACACGTATGTCCAGGACACGTGAAAGAATGCACATGTTTTAACATGTGTATGACGTCACGGAAAATAGAAAGTTCTAGGAATAGAGAAAAACTTTAGTTAGAAAACAGTCAGTGAAAAAACTCAGAGGGAGTCAGACGTCTAGGAGCGAGACGTCACTTCAAGAAAAAAATGTGAAACTTTGAATTCTTGATGATGGAATCACGGCCGTGTGAAGAATAAACCATCATGTGTTTTTGTAAAGCTCGTCTTGTGTCTTATGATTCTTACTAAAAGGTAAAGTGGAATTGTATTATATATTTGTGTTATATGTCTTTACATACACGTCTCAACATCATCATGTCCGAACTGTCCGAACACTATATCCCTTCACTCCAAGAGCTTTCTTCTTCTTCCATTCAACACAATTAAGGAATGAACATTTAATATATAAGAATCTCTCCTAACATGAACAATCTATCTAAGTCTCTTACAACATCCCTCACTCTCTGAGTCTTACAACATCCCTCACTGTAATTTCTAAGCATCTCTCTCTAAGACTCTTAAAATGAAACCCCTATATAACACTACTCCTTTCACATCATCGCAATGTGGCATCTCTGTACCTGTTTTACAAGTATTCTAATGGAATGTGCTCTGATGAACTCCTTTGGACCCCCTTGACATACATACTCCGAACAAACCAATACAACAAAATCCCACCCCTTCACTGTAGAGGTCTCTAGATGCCAGAGAGACTTCTACTCAAATAGCTCCTTTTCTCAGCCTGCTGAACTTTGTAATTCCTGTCTCCTGTTTTCCTGATTACACTAACATGCAGAAATTTAAATGTAATGTGAACAGACTTCTCACTCATCTTACATAGTCTCCTGTAGATATCGTCCTAAATAACAACCCGAACCTACATCCAAATAGAAATGTGTCTTGATTGGCGTGAACACGAATAATTAAAAAAAAAGTCTACTGATTAAAGAGCAAAAAATCGTTTTTCTTTTTCTTTTTCTTTTTTTCTTTTTCTTTTTTTCTTTTTCTTTTTTTTCTTTTTCTTTTTTCTTTTTCTTTTTCTTTTTTTCTTTTTCTTTTTTTTCTTTTTTTTTCTTTTCTTTTTTTCTTTCTTTCTTTTTTTCTCTTTTCTTTCTTTTTTCTTTTCTTTTTTTTTTGTGTGTTTGTGTGTAATACTGTAATACTGTAGATGTACCTTTTAATAGTTTATCTTTCCAATATTATAACTGCTTCACCTTACTTCACATTAACTTTAAGTATTTTCTGGCCCTGTCGGTGATTCACTGATGCAACTCCATGCAGAGGAGTGACTAAGAAAAACATCCATGTCATGAGTTGCAACCCATAATACCTTACGACGGGAATCTCACCATTTCACTGCCGAGGTTCCGAAAAATGTTCTACTCTATACTTCCGTTCCTTGCACCACTTGACTTCAGAATACCCTTTTTGCTACTTGTTTTCCAGCCATACCAATAGGTAGAAATTTAAATGAAATGTAAACAAGTCTTGCTAACACTACCTCTCCCTATAAATCTGTTACCTATTACAGTAGCCTCATATGCTTCAGTTGACATAGACCTTGTTCATGGTGAATAAAATAAAAAAAAAATAAGTAAATAAATTTTCAAATGTTCATTCAAAACGGAAATGAAACGATCATTCTTACAAAATTCGAAGTTCGAATAACCTAACGCCGGTCAATTAGACCCGATATGTAGAAGGTGCACCATTAATAAAATATCTATATGAATTTTATAAAGTACTAACCTTCAAAAGGCACATGTCAAACTTTGGGCCAAATCAGGTTACTAGTTTATAAATTAGTTATTTAAGTAAAACTCTTGTTGCAAATTTTCAAAACGATGAGAAAATCTGAATTTCTTATGTTGATAAACATTGCTTTCTGATAGGGAAATATATAATGTAAGCAAAACAATGGCTTCATAAATGTTTTGTGATGGTGAAGAAGTGGTACACTGACTTTAAATGTGGCCGTTTAGACACAAATGACCGCAGCAGGAAACTGATGATGAAATAAAACCTAATTCTGCTTAAAAGTTATATTAGTACAAGTATTCATCTATAAGTTAAGTTTTTTTTTGTCACACTGACATTGATATTAAAAGCCTACTTTTTATATTTAAAAGTTATTAAAACGAACTTAATATACTGTCATGGGTATGCAAGTGATTTCATGATGGTTAACTAATTTGCATATTCCTTTGAAAAACGAACTTTAATTCATTTTTTTATGGTTTCTTGTTCCAATAAGTTTGATTGGTTTCATTTACCTATTACACTCAATTATATTTATGCCTAGTTTCTACATTATGCCATATTGTGTAGCATTTAGAAGGATAAATTTCTAGCACATGCACATGGGTGTGTGTGTGTGTGTGTGTATATATATATATATATATATTAGCAGGATGCTCAGTCGTAAAATATGTTTAAGTATGATATTTTGATAAATGCAGATTTCGTATTTATTATATAGTAATGATTTAAAAAGTAAAAAAAAAAAAAATGACTTGTGCGCCATCACCTAGAATCGAAACCAAAACATTTAGCTTACGATTTTTTCCTTTGACGTTAATGCCTGAGCTATAAAAACCTGTTTATAGTATTAGACCTGACTGAATGGTTAATCGTAGGTATTGACCGTTTCATACCCTCGAAAAAGTTTCAGCAAAAACCTAACAACCAGCCATGGTTCTCTCCAGAATGTGCTGCTGCCATTGCGCACAGAAATCACTTTTTCCACTGTTTCCAACGTAATAGATGTATGGAAACTAAAGCCGCTTTCAGGACTGCCAGCAACCATTGTAAGAAAGTAATAAAGAGCGCAAGATGGTTGTATGCTCAATCTGTTAAGTCCAAAGTAGCTGAGCAGCGGCTTGGTTCCCACCAGTTTTGGCAAATAGCAAACAGAATTCTGAACAGAAGCGTGTGCTCCATCCCAACTATCATCAATGGACCTGAGGTAATCTCGTCAGCATCAGACAAAGCCAAACTCTTTGTCAAGAACTTCGCAGCTAATTCTACCTTTTGCGATCAAGGCCGCCAACCCCCAATATTTCCTCCTGTATCTGAAAACACACTATGTGATATACGTATATCTGTACGTGATGTTGCCAAGCTAATCAAAAACCTTGATTCGAGTAAAGCAACTGGCCCTGATGGTATTCCAATTATAGTACTCAAAAAACTTCAACCTGAACTAGCGCCCATACTTACAAAACTATTTAAACGTTGTCTTAAGGAGAATAGTTTCCCATCTCCCTGGAAAATTTCATCAGTATGCCCTGTATTTAAGAATTCAGGTGATCGCTCATCCCCCTCTCAGTACAGGTCAATAAGTCTCCTGTGCGTTATGAGTAAGTTGCTGGAATCTGTGTTAAATAGAGAAGTAATCAACCATCTCAACAAAAATAACCTTCTTAGTGACACTCAATATGGTTTCCGTTCTGCTAGATCTACAGCAGATGTGCTTACAGTTATACCGCATAGGATTAGCAAATCTCTCGACGGAGACAACCTTTTTAGGGCAATTGCTCTTGACATATCTAAGGCCTTTGATAGGGTATGGCATAAAGGTTTACTTCATAAGATCTCTAGCTATGGTATAGCTGGAAATGTCTTCTCAATTATTAAATCATTTCTTTCTGATAGGTTCATAAGAGTAGTAGTTGAGGGGCAAAAATCAGAAGCCCACAGTATTAATGCCGGTGTCCCTCAGGGGTCCATCCTGGGCCCAACTCTTTTCCTGATCTACATTAATGATCTTCCAAATCACATCCTTACATCATTTGTAGACATTTATGCTGACGACACTACCATTTATGGTAGCACATCTAAGACAGTAAACGACCAAGTTCTCTCCAATTCTCTCTCCTCTGATCTTGAGCATGTAGTACAATGGAGAAAGGAGTGGCTGGTTACTTTTAATGCATCTAAAACCAAGCTTCTCTCTTTACATCATCAACATTCTGATCCCCATCTGGCATCAATTGAAATGAATGGCTCTCGTCTTCAGGAGGCCTCAAGTTTTGACAAGCTTCTGGGCTTGACCATTACTCCTGATCTTAAATGGAACACGTACATCAAATCTGTTGCCAAGGCCGCTGGAAAAATGGTGGGATCTTTCTATCGATCCAGTAGATATCTCACTGCTGATGCAATTCTCTATCTATATAAGAGCCAGGTACGTCCAAGGATGGAATACTGTTGCCACATCTGGGCAGGAGCTGCTAGAAAGGACTTGTCCTGCCTTGATAGAGTTCAAAATAGACTTCGTAGCCTCGTAGGAGATGTCCTTTTCTCTTCCTTGCAACCTCTATCTCACAGAAGAGATGTTGCGAGTTTGTCTCTGATGTATCGTTATTTTCATGGAAAGTGTTCGACTGAGCTTCAATCTATGGTCCCCCCTCGCAAAACTTTCACAAGAAACACTTGTCTAGCTGTAAACACTATCAATAATTCCCCCCACTCTTTATCTGTGCCTAAACCTAAACGTAGATTCCATGAACAAAGCTTTTTTATTAGAACTGCACGCCTGTGGAATTGTCTTCCGTTTTCCTGCTTTCCGGCTGACTACAATATGGTTGTCTTCAAGTCTAACGTAAATAAGTTCTTGATGAGCCGTTCCATATAAGTTATCAAATTTAACAAATTTTCATTACTAATGATTATTATATTGTCCAATTTCTACTGTACACTCTTTAACCCTTATCCTTGAGTGGCCTCTTGGCCTTGATAATGTGTTGATACCTATGAAAAAAAAAAAAAAAAGAAAAAGTCCAATGTGAACAAGTTCTAATTGAATCGTCCCCCTAAGTAATCCAAGTTACAAAATTCCCACTGTTTACTATGCTAAAATCACAATGACTAATGTATACCTATTAACCCTTATCCTCGAATGGCCTCTGGGCCTTGATAAGTGGTGACACCCATGTAAAAAAAAAAAAAGGCTAAAAATAAAAACATGAACCAATAGCTATTACGTTACGTATGCATATTTCTAATGCCGTCATTCGATCTTCACCTTGAAAAATCAATTTCTTTAATTTTAAAACTTTTGCACCAATTTTTCCAAATATAAAGTTTTGCATGGGTTCAAATACCCTATATATCATGTTTCATACCTGTAGACCAAAATCTGAAATAGGAGTTTAGTAGGCAAATTTTTTTAAACAAATATATATATATGCACACATAAATACATATAGAAAGAGGTTTGTGTGTACAAAATCTTTTTACGCAAATATAAATCATGTATAATATCTGCATGAATATAATTACACGTAATAGTTAACTAAAGATGATCATCCCATAAGAAAACCGAAAAAAACTAATAGGGAATCAATTAAAATGAATGTTTAAAAGAATATGCAAATCAACTAGATCTTTAGTCCTGCTGCCACACCCAGGGTCTGCCAGCAGCCACCCCATTGCACTAGAGGATCACCACACTCTCCACATCTAGGTACACTTTGGTGTTGATTTTCAAGTCGAATTTGAAGATGTGAGGTGGCATGATGTGGTGCTCACTTAAAACCGCATGAACGACCATAACCATGGGTTGTCCGATGTTTTGAGCTGTGGCCTCAAGTGTTGAACCGTCCGAATTTGCAATTTTAAGGTGCTGGAAATGGTCCTGTTGTCATAACTTGGATCGGTAGAGAGCATGAGTTGTACACCAGCACATCTCTGATCTTGCTGGTGTTGGATATGACCTTAAACTATATCCAATGGTGAGGCCCCTGCTTGCAGGCTTTGGGGAGTGTGGAGCTACCCTTTAATTGCCATTGCTTCCAGGTCCACTCTGACTCAGAGTGGCAGTAACTGTTAGGGTCCCAACTATGGGTTAAATAGAAACCAACTTAAAAAAAAAAACAAATATATTCTATTTAAAAATATTTTCTTTAAAATCTCTGTATTTGGCATTAAATAACCTGAAAAGGTTGATATGGTTTGATAAAATAACCAATCGATCTTGCTCGTTGAACAGTGTCACTTTCAGACATGATAGAAGGCTCCTATCACTCTTGGGATTTGTATACAACTGACCAACTAGTAGATGGTCTGCAACAAAAAAAGAAAACCAGTTTTCATCAAACAGAAATGTAATCTCGTCATCTTTTCTATGGCGATAGTTTTATTGGTCTTTTCTTTTTCTTTAGAGTTCATATAATGGCTGGAAAGTATCCGAAAACTTTAGATCAAGCAACAGAAGAAACTTACCTGAATAACATCGAATATGCTGCTGGTCGACTACAGAAGGTGAGTGAAATGCTTTTATATACACATTTATTTTGTTCTGGTGGCTTCCGACTAAACATTTACATAATGACGTGTGTTGAACAGCTTTTAGAAATCGACTTCCAAACTAACCTACTTATGAGCAGGTCTTTATTTATCCCTCTTTCTCTCAAGTCTATTTTTATCATTTCTTCCCAAGTTTTTTGTTTTTTTTGTTTTTTTGGCTTTCGCCTGTGAACTGAACCTGTCACCTCAACTGTTCTGCATCTATTAACACAAGAACTCTCATCCATTCTTTCAATGTGACCATACCATCAAAGTCTCCTGCTCTTCACACTGTTATCTGCTGCAGCCAGTTGTTCAAAATTCAGTCTATATAATTATTAACATCTACTTTTGTCACTGGTCCAAGATATATACATACTGACAGTGAGTAAAGCACAACACAGTTGATCTATAAAATAATATATTGCTTTTATTTCACACTGACAAATCAGCTTCTTATTATAAGCTATTATTGGTGTTTTGACATTTCTGAAAGCACGTGGAGTTGGTATGCGGTCGGCATTAAAGAAATGTGACAGGCTTCTTTCTCTTTGTGACTTTATATAAACATTCTTTTCCCACTGGAATGTTTAATATTTCCCATTGTCTATTGTTTCAATCTTTTGACCGATATCCTCTCAAATATTTCTGGGTCAAATTATGCTTTCCAATAGATAATGGTGAAAAGTCCTGCATTCCTCACGTGGAATCTATCTGTGTGTGTGCAACCCATCGAATGTTCGTCTTCCTGGGGGCGCTCGCCAATATCCAACATGTTCGCTTGCACTATCTAGATTTAATTTTCCTCTGAGGTCATCAGATCTAAATCTGTCTTTATGTATTCTTCATATCATTTCTCTCCAGTCATTACCTCAACCATCATTGGCCAGGTTTCACTTCAATACACTGCATACACGTGCTTAATTGAAGCATCCCTTGGTTAACAGTGGTAATTCTTTGCTGGTTAGTAAAGGAAGTTTCTCGAACTAACTCTATGCACTCCTAACTCTTGCAATCATGCTAGCACCTGCCCCTACCTGTGCTCCAATAGTATTACCAAGATAACAAAACTTCTCGTTATGGTTCTGTAAGAAAAACACAACTCTGGTTTTTAATGGAAACAAATAGATTGGAAAGAAAAGTAATCACAATAAAGAGTGCTGTTATATAACATCTGTATATCTACGACCCATCCGT
The DNA here is from genome assembly GCF_053919585.1 of Euprymna scolopes. Lineage (NCBI taxonomy): Eukaryota > Metazoa > Mollusca > Cephalopoda > Sepiida > Sepiolidae > Euprymna > Euprymna scolopes. The sequence goes on from NC_136498.1 coordinate 16,347,052, forward strand.
TTGCTGGTGGAGAGTTACTTGTTTGTCGTGGCGACGTTTCTAGCTCCACCTGTGTGAACAAACGATCATTTGCTGCGAAGAGTTACTTGATTCGTCATGTGAACGATATCAGCTCCACGAAACAGTATTCAAAAACAATAGGATGTACCTCAATGGTATGGACTACTTCTGCTTGACCGCTGTCCAGTCCAGACTGTCGCCTCTTGAGTTGCTCTGGCTGTGATGTCTGCTTTGATGGTGATAAATGACATGCAATACAGATTTGTAAAAAAAATAACTTAACGACATTATTTTACAATATTATACATTAATAAAACAAAAAACTATTAAATTACAAATGATTTCTTTTATCCTAGCCTAGGCTACCTTAGTTAATTCTTTGTGTGGGAGGAAGGGAGTGTTTTTAGTATTTATTTCTTGTATATTTGTTTTTCCTTTTTTTTTCTATTACAAAAAACGTCCCAATTTTTTTTTTTTTTATATAAAGAAAACCATAACAACGTGTTTGTTAAAATAGATAAAATTTATTTATCTTAACAAATACATTATGGCTTTCTTTTAAAATAAAAACAAAAACTTAAATACCGTTACAAAACAATGTCGAAATATTAGAAATCTTATCTCTTTTTCTTCCATCAAAAAGAAGTTAATTTATTTTCCTTATCTTAATCTTCCTGATGAGAATTTCTTTCATCATAATTTTATTTTGTTGTCCTGTGTATTCTCTTCATAAAAGAAAAAAAAGGAGGAAAAAGAAAACTTAAGCAAAAAGAGGGCGTCTATATTTATTTCCTCCCCATAAAGGTAGTTAGACACAAGGTTACTTTTTAATGTGTGAAAAATACACATCCCAAATAAGAGCCTTCCATATTTGGACAAAAATAAAAATTACCTCAGTGCAGAAGGATTTCTCATTCACTGACCGAGGACAAAAAAATATGAAATGATTTATCAGAACAGATATTACGCTTTGCTCCGTAACAAAAGTCTAAAGAGTGAGAGGAGGGTGTGTATTTTTTTTTTTTCTCAAAATAGATGGAAAAGCTGGATTGATCCCTTTTTTTTGTTTTAATTTTATTTTACAAACTTAAAATCTGTAACTTATGTTATATATCTTAAATATGATTTACAATTTTAAAAACTGTTGAGATATCATTCAAACATGGTAGTGTTTGAATATATGGTAAAGTGGCAGTTTTAGTCATTTAGAACTGCTTTAAAGCTTCACCGCTTTTTTCGACCAAATTTCAAACAATTATTACAGTTTATAGATCACCTTCTCAGCTATATTGTGAAAAAAACATTTTTAATTTTCGTTCAGTAAAACAAAAGTTATGATAAATTTTCTGGTGTTTAAAATCGTAAAAATATGTAAGGAGGTGAGCAACGCTTTTTATGACTGGTTTCCATAGCAACCACATCGCTTCAGCGACTACTGTTGCTACTAATTCACTACTGTCGCAGAAAGAGAAGTAATAAGTGAAACAGAGAATGAAAGTAGGAAAGGGAGATAATTGCGATTTTTATTGAAAGCTGACGAGTGCCGTACATTGTTATTACATATGTGTTTATGGGGGCAAATAATAAGACTGAAATTAAACAAAGAACTACTGAATTTATTGGAAACCTGGAAAAATCATGGATTACAATAGAAAAATGTGAGCATGAAAAGTAATATGATTATGTTTAAACATGGAAAAATGAAGGACTAGTTGTTAAAACTGGAAAAGAAAAGGATTAGATATTTTAGTAAAAAATATAATAAATTTATAACTTAAAATATTGCAGCATTAAGAATTTATTTTAAATTCAATTTATAACATATAATCAATTCTTAATGCTGCAATATTTTAAATTATAAATTTATTATATTTTTTACTAGAATATCTAGTCCTTTTCTTTTCCAGTTTTAACTAGTCCTTTACTTTTCTGTGCTTAAGCTTAAACATATTACTTTTCATGCTCGCATTTTTCTATTGTAATATATATATATATATATATATATATTGTGCAACAGACTTTTCGCCAGCCAGCGTAACACAAACTGCATTTTGCATAAAATATAGAAAATATTCTTTTCTTTATTTTTTATTGCCTTTTGTGCAAGCTAGAGATGGGGTATGAACAGATGAAACTACAAGCTTGTGATAATGTTGCTTTGCTGACTGACTGTATGCTTCTCTTCTTTTTTGCCTTTTTCTCTGGGCTATATATGTGATCTGCTCTTCTTGACTGCATTCTTGCATGCATCAAATAGTTGACTTTTCACCATCGATGATATCAATTCTGATATCTTAACCCTATCATTCAGTGCGTTTGGCTACCAGCTGTCATGCGTGTGTGCACCTTCAATACGCAACATCCCTTCCCTCTCCATTTTAAAAAAAACTATTCACATATTTTTCGTTCCCCTGTCTCAATGCTCTCTAGTTCCCCATCAATTTACACTTTTTTCGCAATTTCGCAAACAATAATTACAGTACAAAAACAATTACAAGAATGACACTGTCCAACAATTAAAATCAGTATGAAATTCATATTACAAGTCCACAGTTCCTTTGTTTATATGTATTTTTGTTTTTTTGACAAATCATCAAAACACAATTATAATACAAAATAACCAACAACAAACATTGTACAACATGTAAAATCAGTGCAGAATGAATTCCATGGGTCACTTTCCCTTTCAGTATGATATGCACATTTTTTTTTTTTTTTAAATTAAAATTTAATTTTTACTATTTTCTCCATTTACATAAACATATCTGTACATTTTTGCTTAAAAAATTTATTTATTTTTTTTAGTCCCCCGATTTATCGGAGAGGGACCCATGTTTTCAGTGGTTCTTGTGCGTCTGTTATTCTGGACGATTGTCAGATAACTGTCCATTAGTTTTTCCTGAAATTTTGCCACAAATTGTATTTCATTAAATAGATGTGCACAGTAAAAAAATCTTTTTTGCAAAAATTCCCGTTGCATCCCCAGGAACTCAAAAGAGGTTGAAATCGACACATTTTGCCACATAACTTTTGATCCATCCATTAGATTTTCTTGAAACTTGTCCAAAATGTGGAGCCCATTTTTCTTAATATAAATTCAGTATGGGTGACTCTGGCAAAATTCTGGTTCGTGTCCCCGGGGACGTTTAGTACTAAAAACGCCCCTTTTTGTGGCTCTTTTTTTTTTTTTTCATATTTCTCAACAAAAACTTGATATGTCTGACTATATAGTTGTTTTTTCCGGTAGTCAACTCAAATATATATGTGTTAAGGCCTGTAACTGCAGCGTTATCCACTAACACTGGGATTCGGCGTCCCCAGGGGTTCAAAAGAGGTCAAAAATGCCCCCAAATGGCCAAAAATGACACTTTTTGCCCCAAAGCGTTTGATCCATCCATTTGATTTTCCTGAAACTTGGCCAAAATGTGGAGGTCATTGTTCTTGATATAAATTCAGTATGGGTGACCCTGGCAAAATTCTGGTTATCATCCCTCTGGGATTTTTAGGGCTAAAAAAACATGCCTTTTTGGAGCTCTTTTTTCATATTACTCAAAAACATGATATGTATATCTATATAGTGGTTATCCATGGTGCTGAATTCAAATATACATGTCTTAAGGCATGAAATTGCACCGTTTGTCCATTTTCACTGGGATTTGGCATTCTTAAGAACTCAAAAGGGATCACAAATGCCCCCAAATTGTAAAAAATTACACTTTTTACCCCATAACTTTTGCCCCATCCATTAGATTTTTCTGAAACTTGGTGAAAATGTGAAGGCAATGTTGGCCCTTCACACTTCTCACATTCATCATTTCTTCACTATTTTTTGTGGTGTCATCTCACATGCAGCATCAGTGAGGGACCATGCATGCGTGGCTTGATTTTTTTTCAATCAGATGAATTCATTGCCTGCTCTAGTCAACAGTGCACCGGGAGAAAGTTTCACATGCCTCCACACATTGACTTTGTTTACAATACATAGTAGTCTATATTGCACTGTAGAAGACCTACTGTTGATTTCATTATTTTTATGTAATGGCTTTAATTAAAGTTTAAAATGCAAAAGTCGAGTATCATGATTCAATTAAGCTATAAACAGAATAATTATTCCGAACACTCCCTTGTCTTAAAGAACCTACCATTGATTTTATATGCTTATGTGATCATAAAACTTTTCAAATTCACTTGTGATGTTAGGTTGTATAAGGGTATTAACTTTGGTCAAAATCAGACTGTTCCTTCTTTAATCAGTTTTACGATTTTCGATACTTATCAGAGGCATTCCAATGTAAAACTAAGAACACTTCTAGACACATAGAGTACATTTATGTGAATTTCTTTAAAAAATCAACCCAGCTATTTTGGAGTCCATAGAAAACACTCTCACACACACACACACACACACACACAGTGCCTTTATATATACTAGCATAATGACCCGACATTGCCCGGGATTGAATGATGATCAACAAATTTCATACACCATATTTTTGTCATCAAAATCGGTGAACTTGCCCATTTTTCAATCAAATCGATTGGTTGCCTGCTCTAGCTGCGCACTGGAGGAAAGATTCACATGTCTTCCCATGGTGACTTAGTCCTCAATACATTACAGTCTGCATTGCACTGTAGAGAACCTACTATTGATTTTATAAAATTATTTTTTATATATAACTAGCGTGGGTGTCCAGCATTGCTCGGGTCTTTGGAGGGTGTGTTGAACAAAAAAAAAAGTGGTAGTAGGCAGGCAGGCTCAAACCCATGACACAAAGGCGGAAAAGACAGTGAAAGAAAACCTGACGTATAAAAAAACTACTCCTGGAATCTAACCGACGCAAGAAGCCTTTAGTGGACACAAACGCGCGCACCCATTTTGCCTTTTATATATTAGATGGCTTGAATTAAAATTTAAAATACAAAAGTCAAGTATCATGCTTCAATTGTTCTTTGAGCAGAAACATTCATTTCAAACGCATCCCTGTCATATCAAAGTATCTGTTGATTTCTATGTTGAACCTTTCAGCTTGAGTTGTAATAAAAAACTTTTCAACTTCTTGTGGTGTTAGGCTCTATAAGGTGTTAACTCTGGTCAAAATCGCCTGCTCCTTCTTTCATCAGAATTTTTCGATTATCGATACTTATTGAAGACATTTCAATACATAACCTATCTAAGAATACTGTCAGCCTATCCTGCCTTGACAGAGTACAAAATAGACTTTGTGGCTTAGTGGGGGATGCCCTTTTCTCTACCCTGCAACCTCTCTCCCACAGAAGAGACGTTGCGAGCCTATCCTTGTTTTATCGTTATTTTCATGGCAGGTGCTCGTCTGAACTCCAATCTCTGGTCCCCCCCTCACCAATCTTTCACGAAAAACACCCGTCTAGCTGAATTCACTGTGAAAAATTTCCCCCACTCTATATCTGTGCTTAAATCAAAACGTGGATTCCATGAACAAAGCTTCTTTCTTAGAACTGCACGCCTGTGGAACTCTGTTCCGTCTGCCTGCTTCCCTTCGGACTACAACTTGGATGTCTTCATCCAATGTTAACAAATTCCTAATGAACCGCCCCCTTAATTAAACACTTCATCAAATCTTCACACTAACGTAATGTACTTGCAATAACCCTTATCCCTGAGTGGCTTCCGGACCTTGATAAGTGGTGATCACTGTGTAAAAAAAAAAAAAAAGGCACATAAAACTACCTTCATGTGAAATTACATAAAAATCAGCCCAACAATTTTAAAGTCTATAGGGAATTAACTCGCATGCGCACACACAAACACACACACAAAGTTCCTTTTATATAATAGTAGAGAAAAGATGTGTATGTATATATATATATATATATATATATATATATATATATATATATATATAATTTTTTTTATGTAAATGCAGTCATATCTTGCTACGATGTGCAGACCGTTTCAATCCTATTAGATATCATAAGGAAACGGTCTGCACATCGTAGCAAGATATGACTGTATTTACATAAAAAAATTAAAAAAATATCTAACTTGCTCTCTTACGATTGAGCACTATCAACGACCCTTGTTGCAATTCAATTATTTTCAATTTTTGGATGCCTTCCCACCGAAAAACTGTATATATATATATATATATATATATATATCTCAATTTTTATACCTACAGACACTAGTGTTTTATGCTTCTGCAATTATCAGTGCAGGAAGTGATGATTATCACTGGTCGAAGGATCTAAACCCTACCATTGAAGTCACCCTTGATTCCAGTTGCAAGTAGCGTTATCCCTAGGCCACCACTAACTGGTCTAAGAATTCAGAAATTTAACATTATAAAGCACCACGTTATTAAGACAATCTATAATGATCAAGCAACCAAAAGTTGCGATCTCGCACAAGGCCAAGTCAATATTTTTATTTTCCAGACTGTGCTCAACTTTTAAGAAATTACTTACAGAGGCAAAATGATTATAATTTTATGATTATTATTTTTTTGTACCTACAGACACTAGTGTTTCATGCTTTTGCAATCATCAGTGCAGGAAAAAAAAATTCCTATCCTTTTCTCTCTGTCGTTCCCTCTCATTCTTGTTCAAACCAAGTATGCTGACCTGTTCAACAAACTCCAAAACCTCAACATGAAACATCTCAAAAACAAAAACTCGAATAAACCTAGAACCCCATCTTCCAACGTAGACCCCTACTACCTTGTCTCCTTCTCCAACATTAGGGGTCTACATTCCAACCTTCCAGAGGTTGAAACCCAATTACAGAACCCGAAACCGGACATATTCTTTCTAAATGAAACTGGAATAGGGCCGACCACTTCCCTAGATGAATTCATAATTAACGGATACTCTAACTTAACATCGAAATCTGACCCCCAAGATCGCCATGGGCATGGAATATGTGCCTACATTAAAGATGGCTTCCCGTGTGGCAGGGATATCTCCAGAGAAGACCCTAATTTACCTTATGTGCTTCCAGGTTGCACTAGCTTACACCACTGCATTTGTATTTGCCCTCTATCGTCCCCACAACAGCAGAGTTACTATCTTTTAAGAGTATATCTGAGAAAATAGACCACATCCTGTCTGCACACCCCTCGGCTAACATGCACATTTGTGGTGACTTCAATATCCATAACGTGGATAATAATAAGACAGATGACGAGGGAAGGTTCTGTCATGACTTTGTCATTGCCTTTGACCTCACTCAGATTGTTCGCGAGCCCACCCGAGTGCCAGATACTACCGGTCAGTTTGCAAGCCTTCTAGACCTTTTTCTCTCAACCTCCCCTGAGCTATGTTCATGCACTGTTCTTTCTCCTCTAGGATCCTCCGACCACTCCGTTGTATCAGTTAAGATAAAAATGAAATGTAATAAGTCCCCAGATGTACCCCTCCACCATACTGTATACCGATACTCCATGGCTGACTGGGATAGCTTCCGTACATTCATATCTGATCTACTGCTGCATTCCATGTTTAAAAAGGATGTGTCCTCTATAGTATCAGACCTAACCGAATGGTTAATTGTAGGCATAGACCGATTCATACCATCTAAAAAATTCCAACAAAAACCTAACAGCCAGCCATGGTTTTCCCCAGAATGTGCTGCTGCCATTGTGCACAGAAATCACTTTTTCCATAACTACCAACGTAATAGATGCACTGAGACTAAAGCTGCTTTCAGGACTGCCAGCAACCACTGTAAAAGAGTAATAAAAAATGCAAGAGAGCTATATGCCCAGTCTGTTAAATCCAAACTAGCTGATCTGCGGCTTGGTTCCCACCAGTTTTGGCAAATAATAAATAGGATCCTGAACAGAAGTGTGCGTTCTATCCCAACCATTATCAATGGACCAGAGGTCATCTCGTCAGCATCAGACAAGGCCAAACTATTTGCAAAGAACTTTGTAGCTAATTCTACCCTATGCGACGAAGGCATTCAACTCCCCATATTTCCTCCTATGACACAAAACACGCTAGGTAATATACAAATATCTGTGCGTGAGGTCCCCAAGCTAATCAAGAACCTTGATTCCAGTAAAGCAACAGGCCCTGACGGCATCCCAATTATAGTGTTAAAAAAGCTTCAACCTGAACTTGCTCCCATAGTTACAAAACTCTTTAAGCGTTGCCTTAAGGAGAAGTGCTTTCCAACACCCTGGAAAACCTCATCAGTATGCCCTATATTTAAGAATTCAGGTGATAAGTCCTCTCCCTCTCAGTACAGACCTATAAGTCTCCTGTGTGTCATGAGTAAGTTGCTGGAATCCATACTAAATAGAGAAATAGTCAACCACCTCAGCAGAAATGACCTCCTTAGTGACACGCAATATGGTTTCCGTTCTGCAAGATCTACCGCAGATGTGCTAACGGTTATATCTCATAGGATTAGTGAATCTCTCGACAAAGGCTACCTATCTAGGGCAATTGCACTTGACATATCATGTTTTAACAAGCTTCTGGGTTTGACCTTTACTCCTGATATGAAATGGAACACATACATCAAGTCTGTTGCCAGGGTCGCTGGAAAGATGGTGGGTTCCTTCTAACGGTCCAGAAGATATCTCACTACTGATGCAATTCTCTATCTATATAAAAGCCAAGTACGTCCAAGGATGGAATACTGCTGCCATATCTGGGCAGGAGCTGCTAAAAATAGCCTATCCTGCCTTGACAGAGTACAAAATAGACTTTGTGGCTTAGTGGGGGATGCCCTTTTCTCTTCCCTGCAACCTCTCTCCCACAGAAGAGACGTTGCGAGCCTGTCTTTGTTTTACCGTTATTTCAATGGCAAGTGCTCGTCTGACCTCCAATCTCTGGTCCCCCCTCGCCAATCTTTTACGAAAAACACCCGTCTAGCTGAAGCCACTGTCAAAGATTTTCCCCACTCTCTATCTGTGCCTAAATTAAAACATAGATTCCATAAACACAGCTTCTTTCTTAGAACAGCACGCCAGTGGAACTCTGTTCCGTCTGCCTGTTTCCCACCTGACTACAACTTGGATGTCTTCAAATCCAACGTAAACAAATTCCTAATGAACCGCCCCCTTAAGTAGACACTTTATGAAATCTCAACACTAACGTACAATGTACTATACATGCAATAACCCTTATCCCTGGGTGGCGTCTGGGCCTTGATAAGTGATGACCTCCTTGTAATATAAAAAAAAAAATTTTTTTAAAGGAATTGATGATTGTCGTTGGAAAATTATTTTTAAAATATGGACTTGTTAAATATTATTTTATATAATCAAATCATAAATAGTTTAAAAAGCATGACCATAAACCTCTAACCCGAAATGGAAATGTCATTCTAAATAAGATATTACCAATGGAGTGATTGGGAATTCCTCATCAGAGATGCCTCTTAGAGTAAAACTTTTCTTCTCCATACTGAACCTTGTGCCAACTGGATGAATCAAGAAAGCATAGAAGCATTTTTTTTGCAGCTAATTGTACCCTATGCGACGAAGGCCATCAACTCCCCATATTTCCTCCTATAACACAGAACACGCTCGCTAGGTAACATACAAATATCCGTGCATGAGGTCACCAAGCTAATCAAGAACCTTGATTCCAGTAAAGCAACTAGCCCTGACGGCATCCCAATTATAGTGTTAAAAAAGCTTCAACCAGAACTTGCTCCCATACTTACGAAACTGTTTAAGCGCTGCCTTAAGGAGAAGTGCTTTCAGACTCCCTGGAAAACCTCATCAGTTTGCCCTATATTTAAGAATTCAGGTGATAAGTCCTCTCCCTTTCAGTACAGACCAATAAGTGTCATGAGTAAGTTGCTGGAATCAATATTAAATAGAGAAATAGTCAACCACCTCAGCAGAAACAATCTTCTTAGCGACACACGATATGGTTTCCGTTCTGCAAGATCAACCGCAGATATGCTAACGGTTATATCTCACAGGATTAGTGAATCTTTTGACAAAGGCTTCCTTTCAAGGGCAATTGCTCTTGACATATCAAAGGCCTTCAACAAGGTATGGCATAAGGGTCTACTTCTCAAGATTTCCAGCTACGGTATAACTGGAAATGTTTTCTCAATCATTAAATCATATCTCTCCGATAGGCTCATAAGAGTAGTGGTCGATGGACAAAAATCAGAGGCCTGCAGTATTAATGCTGGAGTACCTCAAGGGTCAATCCTGGGCTCAACTCTCTTCCTGATCTACATCAACAACCTCCCTAAACACATACTTAAATCATTTGTTGACATCTATGCTGATGACACGACCATCTACGGCAACACATCAAAGGCTGTAAATGACAAAGTTCTCTCTGATTCTCCCTCCTCTGATCTCAAGCGCGTGGTTCAGTGGGGGAAGACGTGGCTGGTTACCTTTTAATGCATCTAAAAACAAACTCCTATCCTTACATCATCAACGCTCTGATCCCCATCTGGCATCAATTAGGATGGATAGCTCTCATCTGGGAGAGGCCCCGTGTTTTGACAAGCTTCTGGGTTTGATCTTTACTCCTGATCTGAAATGGAACACGAACATCAAGTCTGTTGCCAAGGTTGCTGGAAAGATGGTGGGATCTTTCTACCACGCCAGAAGATATCTCACTACTGATGCAATTCTCTATCTATATAAAAGCCAAGTACATCCAAGGCTGGAATACTGCTGCCATATCTGGGCAGGAGCTGCTAAAAACAGCCTATCCTGCCTTGACAGAGTACAAAATCGACTTCGTAGCTTAGTGGGAGATGCCCTTTTCTCTACCCTGCAACCTCTCCCACAGAAGAGACATTGCGAGCCTATCCTTGTTTTATCGTTATTTCCATGGCAAGTGCTCGTCTGACCTCCAATCTCTGGTCCCCCCTCACCAATCTTTCACGAAAACCACCCGTCTAGCTGAATCCACTGTGAAAAATTTCCCCCACTCTTTATCTATGCCTAAATCAAAACGTGGATTCCATGAACAAAGCTTCTTTCTTAGAACTGCACGCCAGTGGAACTGTTCTGTCTGCCTGCTTCCCACCTGACTACAACTTGGATGTGTTCAAGTCCAACGTTAACAAATTCCTAATGAACCGCCCCCTTAAGTAAACACTTCATCAAATCTCCACACTAACGTAATGTACTTGCAATAACCCTTATCCCTGAGTGGCTTCCGGGCCTTGATAAGTAGCGACCACCGTGTAAAAAAAAAAAAATAAAAAATAATAATAATTTGTCCCTTCACAGAAATTCCATAGAAAGCCAAACTTTCCTCAATGTTTCTGTGTAAATAAAGGGTAGTCTGCAGACAGAATTTTTGTATCGAAGCATTTATTTTCATCCCCACCATTTTTGCCATGCGATTAACCTTGTCGAGTGCATGCTGGACCTCTGCATAACACTCGCTAGGGATTGCAATATCAGTGAATCCAACCAAGCTTTTTTCTAGGATTCAGTCAATGATGTAGTTGAACAGGATGGAGAAGAGCACATATCTTTTGACGGACACTCGATTAAACAACGAAGGTGCCTGATTCTTCCCCTGTAACATTTTATTCATGTTCAGGTGTGTGTGGAGTATGCTTTGATAAGGTTGAGAAGCTTGACCTCCTAAGCCTTACCTGACAGTGGCTATAACTTTTGATGAAGCTGTGGAAGAGGTTGAAAGCTTCACCAATTTTACAGCCACTGGTAAAATGAAAGACGAAATCAATACTATTATCAACCTGGCTAGAAATGCCTTTGTCAGTTTTCAAAATGACTTTTGTTTCACCAGGAGGTAAGATGATCCACGAAATTGCGCAGGTATAAAGCCATGGTCAGAACAATCTCTTTGGATGGGAGACCTGGTCATGGCACAAAGATCTGAACTTGAGGTCTTTGACCACTACTGTTTCCGCTAGAACCTGTATGTTCACCTCTCCAACTTGATCATCCGCGTTAGATGTAACTTTCTTGGCCTGGAAGAAACTCTGCTCAAAAGGAGACTCCAGTGGTTCAGCCATGTACTGCGCTGATCTGGTGAGGAGTTCATCCGTAAACTGATGACACCCAATGCATTCACTGATTGAAGGAAGTGACAAGGTGGCCAACTTGAGACTTGGCTCACAATGATCAAAGCAGAGATGGAACTCTTATATTGTTCTTGTGTTTTTGGTGTTCAACACTGAAATTGCAAACAGCTAGATCATGCCATTGACTCTGCTGTTGATCGACAAGGGTGAACAGCCTTGATGTACAATGCAATTAACACCATTGACATCTGCTCAACATACCTTGAATGAATGCTGCTACAAATACAAATAAGTTTGATCTGTGAAACTGCTATTGCACATAGGCAGCAAGTATTCTGCTGTTTTAATCATCATAAGCTACAAATAGACAAAAATTTATAGCGTCAAGAAACCATTCTAAGAGTGTAATGCAGCTAAGAGCAAATATACTGAAATTACCAGGAAATGCATTGAGATGCAGAAATTAGGAACTCACAAATTCTGGAAAATCTATAATGGTATGATGAATAGTAGCTTCCTTCAGTCTTGATAGATTATGGATACCCGCTGTAAGGGTGCCTGCGTGTGAAACTTTGTGACAACAGTTGCGCAATCTACAACCACATCTCTCCTGGGTCAGTGTTGTTAAATACCAGTGGCAAATGAAGGTTCAGGATGACTGGAAACAATGCCGAGATAAACGGAGAGCACATATAGCACCTAAAATTCCTAAATGGTTACCCAGGCTCAATGTTGCTTAACTTTGGTGATCTGACGAGAACTGGTGTGTCAACGTGACTATGTCATATAGTGTGATGAATAATAAGAAATCAACAATTTGCTCATGATCAAGCAACCATGATGTCGCTTGCACAACAATTGATAAGGCTGAACTGCTTACACAGCTGTTTGTCTTAAACTCTACCTAGAACTTTACAAACAACTCTTTGATGCCAGCAGATCAGGCTATCTGAAAATACTGTCATCCTCATCCAAAAGCATCAAACATTGATTTTATTGTTTTTCCCCTTTCCAAAACTCAATCATGTTATGCGAAGTCCAAAACAGAAACGACGGTCTTTCCAAAACAACAAAACCAAACAGCATGAATAAATATTTGAAATTATAAAGAACTTGAAGCATAAACCGCTTTCCATAATTATTGGTTTTGGCATTAAGTAATCAGAAAAGCGTTGATATACCATAAAACAACCAAACCAAACCACAAACAATTCCATCCCTAATTTCCAACTATGGACAGAAATATTAGCTTAGATGTTAATCTCAGCTTCAAAAAAAAAAAATGTATTAATTGTAAATCTTTTCTATTTTAGGAAAACATTCTTGGCTTAATTGAAGCAGTAAATTCCAAAATCAGTGTTCCTAATTACTTTCTGGATGATCCAAGTAAAGGTAAGTTCCTACTGGTCGTCCACTCGTGCTGATCTGAAGTCGACACCCAATTCTGACACACCGGTCACAATGTCAATTGTGTGGTCACAGTTAGTGTTGCAACAAAAGGATTTCCCTTCAAACTAAAACCACAACTCCAGTTTAAAATGGTACCACAGCAGGGAACCCATATTTCCCATTTCTTGGTTAATTCTTCTCATCTTGGTTAAATATTTATCGCTTACAGGCCTGCTGGCCATAACATGCATTTTTGAACCCAACTGAAATGCTGAACTTAGTCATTTTTTTTTATACCTCGTTCACTGTGCACTCACGGGGGACCATGCATGCTTCACTTGTTTCTCTTCAAAGCAACCAAACGAAACACAATGAATAAATATTTGAAGATATAAAGAATTTAAAGTATAAAAACTTTTACCAAAATGACCACATTCAGCATTAAATAATGCAAAAATTGTATTATATACTTTTTATGCATTGCTTTGTTTCACAAATTTATCGATTTTTTTAATTTTTTTTATTTATTTATTTTTTTATTTTATTTTTTTTATTTTTCAATCAGAAGACATATTAAACTTTTAGCAAAATGACCGAACCCAAAATGGTTGATATGCCATAAAACAGAACAATCAAACCAAAGTATTTGAAGATATAAAGATTGTGAAGCATAAAAACTTTTACCATATTCGGAATTAAATAACCTTAAGTGTTTATATGCCATAAAAAAAAACCAACCAAACCAAATCCTTATTCTTCCTTCAATGAGAGGATTATTGTAAGGATTATTTATTTTAGATGACATTTATTTTACTTTATTTAATTTTTTTTTTTAGGGCAGTTGTTTCCTTTGCATCATGGAAACCATTAAATATTAGGGATGTGTATTCTATCTTTTAAGGAAATTTCTGCTTTTTGTTTTTGTTAAATAAGACTGACTTTCATGAAAAACACTCATCTAGCTGAAACCATTATCAATAATTTCCCCCACTCTTTATCTGTACCTAAACCTAAACATAGATCCCATGAACAAAACTTCTTTCTTAGAACTGCACGCCTGTTTTCCTGCTTTCCAACTGACTACAATATAGTCGTCTTCAAGTCCAACATGAACAAGTACTTGATGAGCCATCCCCTTAAGTAATTTATCAAATTCCCACTATTAACGATTACTACAACATTTTCCCATTGACTACTATACATTCATTAACCCTTATCCTCGAATGGCCTCCAGACCTTGATAAGTGTAAAAAAAAAAAAATTTGTTTTTGTAAAAATATTTTTTTAAAAAGACTGATTTCTGTGTCAAATGCTAGAGCTTTATATTCTTATCTTTCCATCATTGGGTTCGATTTTATTTCATTCTCTTTCTTCCTCTCTTCTTTATCTTTTCTTTTTTCTCTCTCTTACTCTTCCTTTCTTCATTTTGTTCTGTCATGTCATGATTTGACTCCTATCTTTCAAGCGATTCATCATGCAAGTAGGGGAAAGTAGAAGACTTTTGTTTTGTCAAAGAATGACTTCCCGTCACTTTTCCCCACACATGCGCTTGAGTTTTTTTTTCTTGTTAATGACCCTCTTTTTCTTTTTTTTTATCCTAAACATATTTTTAATGTTTTAAACTTTTATTACACAAAAAAACACTTTTTGATACACAAAAACTTTCAACATTCTTTTTACACAAAAAGTTAATTTTAACAAATTTGAAAGAAAAAAAAAAATAAAGTTTAACCATAATTTTTTTTTTTTTTTTAAAGTATGGATAGAGGTAAAGTAAATTAACTCTTCTCTCATAAGATTTTGTTGTTTTTAGATGAAAAAAAAAAACAAGTGGGAGAGGAGTTTTGTATATGAATTTAATGTAAAGCGATACTTTGTTACCAGGCCATTCTAGCATAGTTAATCATTATTTTTTTTTTTTTTTTTATTTTTTTGCTGGTAGTCTACTTTTTAAAATAGTTACGTGTAGCTTTAAGTTTTTTTTTTTTGTTTTTTTGTGGAATGGTGGAGTAATAGGGTATATGGAGACTTTTTGGGAGGGTTTGCCACTCAAACTTATGGTTAGTGATAGGGTTAAGGAAAGTTTATTTTTTTAAATGGGGCTAAAATTCATTTCAATTGATGCCAGATGGGGATCAGAGCGCTGATGATGTAAAGATAAAAAATATGTTCCAGCTATGGATCATTAGAGCCTTTGACCATCTGATTTATTGTTAATGTTCCACTTGATAAAATTCAATTGCGACACTTTTCTGGAGGTTGATGGTTCAATCCCCAATATGACTGATACTCGGAATACAATTGCAAATTACTTAAAGGTCATAGCCGAATAAATGAAAGCATGCAACCCCTGTGAATTAAATAAACGGTACTCCTGCAGTATTTTACCCACCGATTTCACGATCTTAGCCGAGCGTTGATCGACATCCGTCGGAAAACGCCGGAACATGGCGAGCGGTACGATACTCTATCAGCCAATCAGGGCGCTTCAAACGAATGCGCAGCAGACGAATAATTTTCATTGAAATTACACACATAGCGTTTCATTTCAGTTATTTTATTGTTCAAAGTAAAAATACACAGCCTTTCATTTCAGCTATTTAATTTAGTGATAAAAAAAAAAAAAAACGGGAGTTGTTGGAAACATATTTATGCGAATTTATGTGGAGACAAAAATTTGGACACAACCCTTTTGTCTCCATAATAAATCAAATCGCGGAAGGCTACCCGGTTGGGGAAGGAGCTTCTTCTTTCCACATCCTCTGAAAACCCTTTGCTCCCTACTTTGCCTCTACAGTCAGTAGAAAATCTTCCAGTCGGAACTAAAGATAAACAGTAATTGTTGTCCCCCCCCCCACAAACATTACTGAAAAAAACAAAAAAAAAAAAACATTGTTGTTACTGTTTAATAACGTTTTGTAAAAAACAAACAAAAAAAAAACATTGAAGTGTTTATTACTGTTGCTTACCCCCCCCCCCCAAAAAAAAGCTATCGGAAAACAAAATGAACCAAAAAAAAATATATATATTCAACAAAATAAATTTATTTTACTTTAAAAAAAACTTACGGTAAGTGTTTGTGATTTATTTTATCCAAATTTTTTGTATTAATTTTATCCATTTTGTTGTGTGTGTGTGTAATATCTTTTCCTTGTAATGTTGTTGCTATTCACATACTTTTAGCGTTCTTGCTCCGTAGCTCCGAATTCTCGGCTTTCATCGGCGTTAACGCCGAAAGCGTTCGTCAACGCTCGGCTAAGATCGTGAAATCGGTGGGTAAAATACTGCAGGAGTACCAAATAAACGGTTCCGTTTGAAGTTCTATGCAGATTCCTGAGTAAGACAGAAAGATTCCCGAGTTTGGTAAGAGACAACTGAAGGAGTTGGAGGTTACATCAGCTGAAACATTGTGAAAATAGCACCCAAGATGAAAAAAGTAGTTTGAATAATCCAAATAAGCAGAATCCATGAAATGAGAAATATATTGAGTCAACAAATATATTTTGATATTTTCTGGATAGCACAAAAATTAGTTTTTTTGACAGAAAAACGAATAACATGCAGCAAATATGAGTGTATTAACATTTCTATGAAAATAATGTTCATTATGTCTTAAATATAGAACTGACCCTAATGAGATAAATTAATAATTACTAATAAATACTAATAAAGTAATATTATGCTACATAGTTCAATACAAATAATAAAATCACATTGTAAGAGACAATATTTAATTTACTCCTTCAGTCCAGCACCTCTTTGCAGACAATATTCTTTTTACTCTGTTTCTTTTAAAGGTTCCCTTTTTTACATAACGTTTCATGACTTTTTTTCTTCAGTGAAAAACCGCTGCATGTCGAAATTATGAATCTGTTTCTCACACTGTTACAACACTGATCATATATCATTATAATGATATATGAAAACGAGGCCACATCAAGGGGAGGTCACTCTCATATTCTTGTCCAGAATTACCAATTTGGCTTTTTTTAAAAAATTTTTTAAGCAATTTGACCTTCAGAAATTGTATTTGGCCTTTTTGAAAGCATAACATATGTATTAACTAAGGAAGGAAGATGATCATCCAAAAACATTCATAACTTACCCAGAAATCTGAATATATTTATTTTTAAGAACATCACCATGTATGTGTGTGAGAAAAAAAAAAAAAAAAAAAATTAAACACGGAAGTAAATCAGCAAAGCAGAATATTATATAGATTACTAGCAATCGGTGCCCGGCGTTGCCCAGGTGTTTTGAGGTGTATGCTGAGAAAAAAAAAAAAAACGGTCAATTTTTTTAAACTTAGACCCCTATTATGACCTCTTAACATTTATTGTTTAGGGATCAAGTAAAGTTAAAATAAGTTAGATCCATGTCCAAGGAATCTATATCTAAAATATCACGTGTTTAGACCCAAAATTGTAGGAGGAGTTTGGTAGAGTTCTCAAAGGTCAAATCGTTGAATATTGACCACTTAATCGCCAAATTTGTCGAAAACCTATCACATCGATTTTCCCAAATCTCAGTACCCTGTATATCAAATTTCGAATCTCTAGGCTTAAAATTAAGAGTTTTAGCGTAGGGAAATGCACACAGACGCACAGACACACACAGACACTATATATATATATATATATATATAAACATAAACATCATATATATAAGGATAATAGTACGCCATATATATAACAAAAGACCATTATTTACTGAAGTGAAAGGAAAACCCGGGGGAACTTTACCCAAAAATAAATCTATATTTTTTTGTGTGTATTGATAGTCTTATCAACACCACTTTTTTCTATTTATTTAAAAAGAAAATACAACTTTATTTATGAGTCGTGGAATTGCATTCATCTACAAAAGATCTAGCTAATGTGCATATTTTTTATCGTTTTTAATTAATTCCCTATTAGTTTTTTTTTCGGTTCTCTTATACGATGATCATCTTTATTTAACTATTACGTGTAATTATATTCATACAGATATTCTATATGATTTATATTTGCGTAATATTTGCGTAGAAATGAAGAAAATCAAATTTACTGTGTATTTATCGTGTGTTAGCGTGGCCTTCGTTATAAAGATGTTTTTAAGACGGTCTTGGTGTTAGTCAGCGGGCTTGGTTGCCATAACAACGTGACGTAGCCAAGGACGGTAGTGGACGTGAGTGTGTGTGCGTGTGTGCTGGAAATTATAGTAGTACTAATAACGAGTGGACGCGCGTTTTTTTTTTTTTTTAGTTTAGTTTCATATTTATATATATATATATATATATATATATATATATATAAAAATAAGTATTTTTAAATTTTATCTTTCTAGCTTTAAAAAAAAGTTTTAAAATTTTATCAGCCGGCATAATTTATTTTTAAATATTGAAAAATTTCAGGAAAATAATTTTTGCTAGATTTTCAATACATTGTTTTCGTGTTGTGTGTGCGGCTAGCACCAGAAAAATAAGTATAAGTATTTTTAAATTTTATCTTTCTAGCTTTAAAAAAAAGTTTTAAAATTTTATCAGCCGGCATAATTTATTTTTAAATATTGAAAAATTTCAGGAAAATTAATTTTTGCTAGATTTTCAAAACATTGTTTTCGTGTTGTGTGTACGTGTGTGCGGCTAGCACCAGAATGGCAGACATGATGTCAGAGGTTGGATTGTTAGATTGTGTAAGTTTTGTATTTTTGTAATTTGTAAATAACAAGTTAGGAAAAAATTAAACCCTTTCAAGATGGACAATAAATAAAGCCATAATATTTTATGGTAAAGTTAAGAGCGTAGGAATCATAGTTTTTTAGGAGATGTGATTATTGGATTAACCAATCAGAAATCGTCTGTGGCACACACATCTCTGTTTTTATAGATATATAGATATAGATAGATTAATCCTCATATCAAAAATAAAAATTCACTAACAAGATCATGCAACAGCAAAAGTGTTGGAAACATTAAAACATGGCTATTTCAGTACAGAATTTTATTATAATGTGTTTGATATAAATTATGTGTTTTTAGGGTTGGAAATTATCAAGTTTTGAACTTTTATTTTTTATGTCATGCTTGCTCAGCATTTTTCTTCTGAAAAACCACAAATAATACTTTTTTGGAATTTGTTTTTTTTTTATGTGATTTCTAAATATAATTTTCCAACAAAACTGTATACTATTGTCAGTTCAATCAGGCAGTTTAGGAGTGAATACCATACATACAAATATACAAGCATATATACATGCCTAACTTTATGTACAGGGTATCTCAAAAAATGTACTCACACTTCAAATGTTAATAAAACATGAACATAGATTGAAATGAAATAGCTTTGAATATAGAAGACAAATGTAATTAAAGAATCCTGTTTGCAAATGTTCAAATTGATGAACAACGGACATTATTGTCCAGATAACGCTAACAGTTAAATTATGGGTACATTTTTTTAAAACACCCTGTAGACAGAAAAGAGATGTTATTAGTTAGTACAAAGTTTAACATTGTAAACAAAAAAATATTTGCATGATTCATTGCTTTAAAATGAATTTCCATAGTCACAGAAATTCATGATTTTTTTTTAACCTATTTCAGCCTTTGAATATGTGAAAAAAATTAATCACCCAAACCTTAAGATGCAGTGTGTAAGTTTTTCATTTCACTTTTCTTTTTCTGTCCTTTTGTTGTTTTAAATAAAGTTCTTTTTTACTTTTTTTTTTTTTTTTTACTTTATTTACAATAAATCTTGTGCTTCCTAAGCAGAAAAATTCCATCTTTTCTCTGTTGATGTTCTTTTATGCCAGACAAAGCCTTCTACCCTAATAGTTTCTTCCCTTAGACTGCTACACTTTGGAATTCCTTCCCTGCTTCTTGCTTTCCTAACATGCAAAAATTTAAATATAATGTGCTGCTCATCTCTTTATATAGTCTCCTGTAAACATAATATAAAATAGTAACCCTTTATGTCCAAGTGGCAATACATGTTGTTTGGGCTGAATAATTTAAAAAAATTTTTTTCAAACAGATTGGAAATTTAATAATTTATGAAGTTTTCGAAACTATTTTTATCAAACTAAAACTAAATACGTGTTAACTTAATGACATTATTTATCTATTAATTTTGAAGCTGTTAACAAAGCAAAAATCATCTATTGGTATACAAGGAGTATTCTAAAAGAAATGCCTTGTATTTTATTTATTCCACCAGAATGGACCAGAGGGCATTGCAAATTGCATTGTTATGTTTTATAAATAAACTAGCCTGGGTGCCCTGCGTTGCCCGGGTGTTTGTAGGTGTGTTGAGCAAAAAAAAAAAAAAAATTGTAGTAGGCAGGCAGGCTCGAACCCATGATGCAAACACAGAAAAGAAATTGGAGGTGTGTGTAAGGGTGTTGGTTGAGCAAAAAACAAAAAAAAGGAAAATTGTGAGTGCAAAAAAAAAAGGAAAATTGTGAGTGCAAAAAAAAAAGGAAAATTGTGAGTGCAAAAAAAAAAAGGAAAATTGTGAGTACAAAAAAAAAAAGGAAAATTGTGAGTACAAAAAAAAAAAGGAAAATTGTGAGTACAAAAAAAAAAGGAAAATTGTGAGTACAAAAAAAAAAGGAAAATTGTGAGTACAAAAAAAAAAGGAAAATTGTGAGTACAAAAAAAAAAGGAAAATTGTGAGTACAAAAAAAAAGGAAAATTGTGAGTATAAAAAAAAAAAGGAAAATTGTGAGTGCAAAAAAAAAAAAAAAGGAAAATTGTGAGTACAAAAAAAAAAGGAAGATTGTGAGTGCAAAAAAAAAAAAAAGGAAAATTGTGAGTGCAAAAAAAAAAGGAAAATTGTGAGTACAAAAAAAAAAGGAAAATTGTGAGTACAAAAAAAAAAAGGAAGATTGTGAGTACAAAAAAAAAGGAAAATTGTGAGTGCAAAAAAAAAAAAAAAAAAGGAAAATTGTGAGTGCAAAAAAAAAAAAAAAAAAAAAGGAAAATTGTGAGTGCAAAAAAAAAAAAGGAAAATTGTGAGTGCAAAAAAAAAAGGAAAATTGTGAGTGCAAAAAAAAAAAGGAAAATTGTGAGCGCAAAAAAAAAAAAAAGGAAAATTGTGAGTGCAAAAAAAAAAGGAAAATTGTGAGTGCAAAAAAAAAAGGAAAATTGTGAGTACAAAAAAAAAAGGAAAATTGTGAGTGCAAAAAAAAAAAAGGAAAATTGTGAGTACAAAAAAAAAAAGGAAAATTGTGAGCGCAAAAAAAAATAAAAAAAATTAGGGTTAGTAAGCAGGCTCGAACCCGTAACACGTCAGAGGAAAAGGAGGTGAAAAACAAAAAACGAACGGTCTTATAGATGCACCTACCACGATTGTGACATCACGGGCAGTCGAAATAACATCTTTTATGCAACGTCGTTGATGCGAGGTTTTAATGGCTTGCAAAAATGTCAGCGAAGAATCGACCCCTCCTTGTAGAAAAGTGCCCGGTTAAGGGTGAAGGAATGTTTTCACAAATTTTTCAATATTTGTTATCTGAAGGGTCGTGCTTCAAAATGATACCAATCTCATGAAAATCCATCGCCTTTATCAAAAGTTTTAGGCAGACATACAAACATACATATATTCAAACACACATACATTTGAAAAGACAGGTGAGATTTATATTATAGATGATAGATTTTAAAACAAATTTAAAAAAACACTTAGCAAAAACGCAATGAATATGCCCACCCTTTATCAAAATAATCGCATTGAACAACTATATATATATTATTCACAAAATTATCAAATCAAGCCAATCTATATAGGGTATGAATAGGAACTATGCCTGCTCGACCTGTAACTTGTCATATGGCTTGATTTGTGGGAAAAGCTGGCCTTGTGCCACATATGTGCTACAGACATTGAAAGCAAAGTATAACTGGGTGGATTTATAGCTATTATGCGTCAAACACAAGAAATTCCTTCATATTTATGTGTGCGTTTCTGTATGTATATCTACTTATATGTGTATGACGCATGCACGCATGACAAAGTTATCTTCCTTTGATTAGTTAAATTCAAATATGCCAACTGTCTTAATAAGCATGCAGAAAACAAATTAAAACTTAAACAAAATGCAAATTGAATCTTAAATACACAAAAAAAATAAATAAAAGAATAGAAAAATAAAATAATATTGAATATTAGCACAGGCCCTACATTATTAAGTATAAAGAATAATAGATTTTAAAAAAAAAATTAAATTAATCTCAGGTCCTATTCAATTTTTGCGAAACAGTTCACAATTAAATATAGCCTCCATATGCATATTTGAACTAAAGTTGGACACATCTGAAGGAAAACTTTTCAAAAATATCCATACGACATGGAACTTCCATCTGACCGCACTGACACAAGTAAGAATAAAATGCAAGTATGAAATATAAGAAATTCCATTCCGGGTCCCTGCTTCCCCAACTGTACTGACATGCAGAAGTTCAAGTGTAATGTGAACCGACATCTTGCTGCCCAAATCCCAACATAGTGCCCCAGTATGCTGCCCCTGATAGTAGCCCCCTTACACCACAGTGGCAATTTGCCTTGTTTTGGGGTGAAAATGTAATAAAAAAAAAAAATAAATAAATGCACCCCCCCCACACACACACATATATACATATATGATATTAGTGAATTTGTATTATTCCAGTTATTTGCTTCGTGGTAGTCTGTTACATCTGCCTTCTATAAATTACCTTTTTATATATACACTTGATAATGCTTCAAGCAAACTACAGTAACCTCTTTGAGATTGTAACTTCCTTCAATCTTGACAGACTATGGATATCCACTGCATGTGGAATTTTTGTGGCAATAGTTGCACAATATGCAACTGCACCTCTCCTGAGTCAGTGTTGTTGAATACCAGTCGCAAGTGAAGATTCAAGACGACTGGAAACCATGCCAAAGATAAGTGGAGAGTACATGCAGCACCTACAATTCCCAAATAATCACTCATCTGGTACTAGCTAGGCTCAATGTTGCCTAACTTTGATCTGACAAGAACCAGTGTGTCAGCATGATTATGCCATATATATATACACACACAGACATGACATAAAAGAATAGACACCATAGAAACAGTTTATTTCAATAAACATAATTTATAGAACAAAAACAAAAATAAATGGTCACAAATTTAATAACTAATACTTGGTTGACATTCCCTTTGCTGTTTTCAATGCTAAGACTCTTCTAGTCATGGCAATGATCAGTTGAATATCATCTTGAGGAATTTCTTGCCCTGTCTGACGCAATAATGCTAAAAGTTCAGGTTTAGAAGATGGCTTTTTTTTTCTTTTTTTTTTTCTTTTTTTTTTTTGCAGAGGTTCTAATATGCCCCAAAGGTTTTCAATTGGGTTCATATCCAGAGACATGCATTCCAAAACAAATACAAGACTTATTCATACGTAGGTTTATTTTGTGTGCATGTCTCCATTTGAGCTTGCCTTTCTAAATGAAAACAAAACTTTTGTTGATACATAAATTGCTAAAAAAACTTAAAATTAAATGAACATTGCAACATAAAACACTTTCCCAACACATTTCTATATTCCTTAGTAAATGTCATCGGTCTCCCTATTGCTTTGTTGGTTTATTCTTTATTCTTTGTTTTTCTTTTGTTTTTTGTTTTTTTGTAGCGAATTATTTCTAAAATACTATACTTTTATACAAATTTAAAATCGGCTAAAATTTTTTATTATACGCGATTCACAAATGCGTGCGCAAATAAATGTCCATGTTTACACCACTTTCAACGTAAAGTATTCACGAGTATTGAGAACATAAGAAACATACACTTTTGTCCTTTTGGGCATTTCTTTTCCATTTCCACCAAGCCACAGCAACGCGTGACCGGGTACTGCTGATGTGTGTGTGTGTGTGTATATATATATATATATATATATATATATATATATATATATATATATATATATATATATACCTTGTGGGGTAAGGTTTTTGAACCAAAGGTTAAGGGTGAGGTAACCTTGACAGAAATCTTCAGAGGAGCTTAGGTCCTGTTGACTGCGACATTCATGACTCGCTGGCGTATGGACCATGCTCTAGTGCCCAGCTACCTAAGTCCCAATCATGGGTAAATGACATTAGCGGGGTAGAAGGAGCTCCTTTAAGCCATGGTGGAGGCAATCCTTCTAGTAGAGGACAACTCTTATGAGAAATCTGCAGTCAAAGCAATTACCAGTCATCTTACAATGGCTTGTCATTGGGTTATTGTTGCTGAGACTTGGAGAGTGGCACTGGTGTCGTACAAGCACTTGTCACTTTAATACAATGATGTACAGATGTTACTCGAGATCTATCTTTTATCTGTCGTCTGAGAGGGCATGAACAACAAGATTGGGAGAACTCTATGTGACGGCGATCATCTGGAAAGATGCAGCAATCATCATTGTGTGTGTGTGTGTGTGTGCGTGTATATATATATATATATATATATGAGTTTGTTTTACAGAGGTTATGTAACAAATGAAGTTTAACGAGGTTAATACAAGAGCGCTCAATACCAAAGTAGAGCAAAGGTATACTCTTTATTTGTTGTTACATAAGCAGTAATATGTTGCTACACAGTCATGAGCATGTTTCGGTCAGCTAGTTACCAGTAACTAGAGCCATCTTCAGGCGGTACAGCTTATACAAAAGCAAAGTTTGTAATGAAAATATCAAGTCTTCCTCGTCATAAGGAGTTAATATCAGGACGGTCTGGCAAATGTGAAAAATAAGATTTGGTTGTATTTGAATAAGACTCAATAGTTGTGCAGATTTGAGTCTGTGTTGAGATATGGGAAGGGGGTGGAGGGTTAAGGATTGAGATAGAGGTAATAGAAGACTAGAAAGAATAGTATTTCATATGCGTGTGTGATGGCCGCCCTAAATCTTAAACATACTAGTGTGTATATGTTCAAACAGTAGGGGAATGTGAATTTAACATCTATGCTAAAAGGATTTTCAGATTTAATTGAGGGGGGGGGGTCAGTTATAAAAATGCTTTTAATTTGACTAAAATTTTTTATGTGGTCAGAAAATGTACAACTTACCCTCGCCCCACCACTATCATCCCTCTAGACCTCAGTGGGGAGGTTAATAGATAAGGAAAAGACACAAGGGAGAAAAGAAAAGAGGAAGAATGAAAACGGGGAAACCATAAATAATTTATTGGTGGGATTCTAAGGCATGTTTTTCTCCTTCTTATTCGTCCCCCTTTCCAGTCCACTCCACCCACCCTTACTCCCATGTCTCATGGCCTTTTTACATCTTTACTTTGAAAGTTGTATAGCAATAATGATAATATCTCCAAATGTATATAATTAATTTATGTCCATGCTTAGATATAATCATTTACTTTAATTGTGATAACGGTAATTAAAAAATAGAGGGTAATGAGGGATAAATATGTTGATGACTGTGATATTTATAATAATGATAATTTTTAATAATAATTCTATTGATTAATTATGTTAATAATAGTGGCAAGAAAGTGTTTAATCTATATATAATTTTCAAATCTGTAGACCCAAAAAATTGATGGAATAGTTTGGTAAAAACCATTCCGCACATACAAGATCACTTTTATATATGTACTAGAAGATGCACCTCGTGTTTGCCAGTATTAAACATAACATAAAATTCCTTAAAAATATGAAGTATTAGGTTAGGTTTTTGCGGAATTTTTAATTTTAATTTTAAATGATATATTTTCAAATAAGTTTTCGTTATACCTTTACTTTATATATAATTTTAAAGAATGTTTTTCGCTCTATCTAATCGTTTAAATTAAGCAAATCTCTCCCAACAAAAAGCATTGTAAAACCACTGGCCTAAAATAAAAAGGTGAGATATTGGTGGTCTCCGTAGCCCGCAGGTTGAAAAATTTATCTAGATTTTAGATTTTGGGGCCATCGACCACTCACATTCCTGATTATAAATTTTTTTATTTTTTAATCTTTTTTTATAATTTAATTCTTTATTTAAAATTTTTTATTTTTTGTTTACAAGTTTTTTTTTTTTTGTTATTTTTTAAATTTAAATCGGATGATAAAATAATTGTATCTTTTTATATTTTGTCAACAGGATGTGTTTCACGTACAAATAATGAATGGTAATTTGACGTCTAACCTTAAAAAATGGTTTCCAGTTATTGGTGAGTGTCTTTACGTGTGTATTTTGCTTACTAGTAAGTAAGAATTATAAAAAACACTCTACAAGAAATATAAGTCTTTTTGGCTATATTAAAAAAGCAAAATAAAGAAAAATCTGTGATGTACGTGTAACGTGCATCCAGGAGATAAGCGCCCGCGTGTTTGCATGTTGTGTGGGTACGTGGGAGAGACGGATGAGGGGAAAAAGACTTACCTCGAGACCAACTCAGCGTTACCGACCAAAAATAGAAAAGAAAGACCAAGATGGCGGGCGTCGTCTTTTGTAAATTATGATGTCTCGCAAAGTCACACAAATTCTCGGAATATGCAAATTTAGCCGGCCTAGAACGACGATAAAAGCAGGTGAGGGGAAAGACGTCGGCGAGGGACGATTGAGTTGGCTGGGGAATCGTGTGGCTGTTGCTTCTTGTGCCGTGTGAGGATATTTTACCGTTGTTGGAAACCGTGCAGAACCGGTGTAAAAAGATTATTGAATTGCTGCAACATTTATAACATCTTTTCCTGAACTTACCGTGTTAAAGAGAAAGTCGGGCGCCATCTTGAATTTTTCCTTACACGTTTCTGTTACAGTACGTACCCATGACAAAGCAAAAAAAAAAAAAAAATCATACTCAAAAAAATCATAAAATTTATCAAGTAGTTTTATCTTTATGAAAAAAAAATCATTTTTAAGCAATTGAGAATTCATAGGCATTAAAACATAAATCTTGTGTGTTTTCAAAAAAGATGGGTGGTCGCTCTTAGGTGTTAGACAAATCATCATATTGAGTTTAATGTCAGTTTTGCATGCTGGCATGTGTTGGGTGGCTTTTAAGAAATTGACTGCCAATGTAACCTATCTCTAGCTAAGTCTTTATTTATCCCTCTTTCTCTCAAACCTATTCTTATCTCCATTAATGCTTTTCTTTGGTCTTTCCCTTCCAACTGACCCTGCTAGCTCAACTGTTCTACACCTATTAACCCAAGCATTCTCGTCTATTCTTTACATGTGATAAAGATATTTTGCCATGGGGCGTCCCTGATGAGATCCTTGATGGCTTTTTATAATATCTCGTTGTTTTGAGCAGTGGCTCTTCAGTTTTGGCTCTAAAGTTTAGGGCTATTTCAACTATTACCACTGCATGACCGGCGTACAGTCATCAGGAACTGTGGTCAGAAACAGATCTAGAATTGATGCATGTTGTTCTTGCTAGTCTGGGAAACGGGTTGGAAACGTAACCATCTGTGATAGGGAATAAGATCTAGAGAAGTTACATGTAGTCATACCAGCTGCGTCTGTGTGAGTAGAAAATCCAAGCCAGTTGCTGTGGTGGACATTGAAGTCACCAAACACATGCACTTGTGCGCTAGTGTCAAGGGAAAGTGCTGTATCTATGCTGTCAGAGACTTTGTTTATTAGGGTACAGTCCTTGGTCGAGGCAGAGCGGTAGAGAAAATAAAAATAGCACATAAAGGCTTTATCATGTGATTCTAGTTTAGTTTCTCTAGTCAAGGGGAGGGTGTTCCGAATATATACTCCAAGCCCGTGCATATGTCTGTCAGAGTCCTTACGGTAGAGTGGGAGATATCCAGGCATGTTAAAGTAGTTAGAGGAGATGGAGGAGTGTAGGTTAGTCTCACTTAGTGCTAAGATAAGGGGTGTTTGTTAGGAGAAATTAGTTCTAAGCTCACGGATGTTCGTAAATGCAAGCCTCAAGGGAGAAGGCAGGTTGGTTTTGTTTGAGTTTTAGCGTAATTTTTGATTGTACTGTTTTTTTGTTTTGTTTTTTTAATTAAAGAGTTTCAGTTTAGGTAAGGGATGCTGAACAAGTGGTTATGCAGAATACCAGACATGCAACACAAGCAGACCATCAATTGTCCTGCCATCTACTAGGATTGTGGCCTCGGGATAGCCCACCGGGGATGAGTGTAGGGTCCCTTTTCCATGCGCGACATGGCGCTATAAACAACCCGATATTATACAACTGTTGATGGAGCAGCCGCTCTAAGCGCTGCCAAAGAGTTAGGGCTCCTGTACTACCAGTCGGGAACAGCAGCCAGGAACTATCTGGTACCCTCAACCCATCAGACGATAGTCAACCCAATCTACTTGTACTGGCATTATGGCATTCAAGCACTCCCAAGTGCCCAGTTTAAGAGATGGGATGTGTCAGGAGTGGGGGAAAACGGCATTCATTGCCCTAGTCAGGAAACAAGATCGACCACTAAAGGTCTGTCGACTCCCTGTGATTCGACCTCTATGCCTAGCTAATAGGCAAAGGAGTATGGAAACCGGGCGATAGACAGTGCCTATTTACTCCTTAAGCAGTTTAGGTTTGCAGACCGGTAATTTGTTTGAGTCACCAGCTCTAGGAAGGTTGTCATCCAAGACTGGAGAGGCCTTCCTCCCCTTAAGTTTAGCTTCAGTTTTCCTTCTCCTAGATGGATGACCTGGGAAGATCTACTGGTCCATCAGCACAGAGAGGGTATTTTCCTCCCGCCTGGGTCCTAATCCAGGTATTTCTGCACCCCCGCGTTGGTGGTTAATGTTAATGGGTTATATATCAACTGAAAAATTATACTCCTCAAAGTGATTGCAGGGCATTGTTATTTCATTGTTTGTTACTGGAGGAGGGGCTGAGTAAAGTTCATGCAGTGGAAGCAGCTATATTTGCAAACAGGTCTGTTGGAAGGAGTTAATATGGTTTGTTTTTTTCTTTTAGGTTAAAAAAAAAGTTTCCTTTTCTTATTTTTATGTTGGCTTAGGAATAGGATAATGCGTTGCAGAATGGTATGGTATTACGAATTAACTAGAAAAAATTGTACAAGCTCTGGATATTTTAGATAGCAAGAGCGTTAAGTTGTATATTCAATAGATACAAGTAACGTCATTTTTGATATGAGGTACATTACAGTACAGGTATAATTGGGAGTAAATTATATGCTATGTCGTATACAGTATGTATAGTACAATAAGTAGTTATATGGGCATATTTCCAGTAGATGCGAATATATGGAGATTGTAGGTATTAAGTAGGTTACCATTTCTGATAAAGATATCTTCAGCTTTCGTTTAAAATCAGGAAGTTGTATTTTGCATTATAGAGTATCGGTTCAGTTTTTGTATTTAACATTGCTAAGCTAAGGAAGGGACAGCTATTGCTATGTAATATAGATAGTTGTATATCTAAGTACAGACTGTTTTTAGTGAGTATTCACCTGGATAAGAATAAACTAATGCATGCCTAGGGGGTAGAAATGTACTTACTAAGTAAAATTCAATTCTAAGTGACAGTCTTCTGGAGGTTGAAGGTTCAATCCTCAGCGCAGCTGATACTAATACAATTGCGAATTACTTAAAACTTCTACCTGGTCATGGCTGATGGAACAAGAGCAAGCTATACTGTGTGGATTAAATAAGATTCCATTCAAAATTCTGTACAAATTTCCAAGTTCGACAAGAAACACATAGAGAAGGTTGGAGGTTACATCGGCTGAAACATGAAAATAACATTCAAGATGAGAACAGTAGTCTGAAGAATCCAAATAAAACACGTGTCATTCTAATATAATTTCGCTTTGTCTAACATGTCCTCAACTCTCACATACCATACATCATGCTGTGTATGATGTATGCTTCCCTTGGTCAATAGTGGCAATGCTCTGCTGGTTAGTAATGGTGGAAGTTCTCTGAATTTATTCCGTCCACTCCAAACCCTTGCAATCACACAAGCACCTGCTCTTCTCTGCATTTCAATTGTATCACAAAAGTAACAAAACTTTGGAGCAACATCACTAGCATCATCATCCAAAGATCCTTTCTTCACATCAGAGTTCTCATCTCTCTCCATTGTCTAACATTTCTTGTATATAAAATGGTTATCATCTCTCAACCTACCAGTAATTCCACTGCATTTTTTGATTTCCATAAAAAAAGTCTAACATGAATTAAGAAAATTATGAAATATTTGCACCTGTATAGAGCACACAAATTGTTGATATGGATATTTATCGTTATTTTTCCTTGTTAATTCCTCCATTTTATTCTGCAGGTCATATCCAGATTGCCCAGGCACCTGACCGTGGAGAACCCAACTCTGCTGGTGAAATAAACTACGCTTACATTTTTAAACTGCTTCAAGATTTACAGTATGATGGTTACATCGGACTTGAATACAAACCCACAGGTAACACTTTGCGATTGCATACATTATCTACTGGGGTGGGGGCTTTGCCCGGTCATAAAATATGCTCAAATATATTTTAATTTGTTCAAATTTCATGTTATTATAGTCATGATTTCAAAAATAAAAATAAAAAATATTTGGGTACCATCAGCTCGAATCGTAAGCAAAACTGTAGCATTCAAAGCTGGTGATGTTACCACTGTATCAACGTGAAACGCATATGAACTAATTAAAAATAAACTAAGATGAATGTACAAAATGTATAACGATTATTTTTAATTGTGACATCATTTTGAATCCTTAAAAACTATTTTAACCGGCTAAAGATCCATAAAAGAACAATCCATAAAAAATCCAATCATTTGAGGCCCCTAGTGTTGCTCTATCTCTACCGAAACTAAAAGTCACAGAGTTGGAAAATATGGAGACGCACACAGACATAGTGAGTTTTATAAATTAGACTATAATAAATTCTTGCTGCTTTTTCCAAAGTAAAAAATTTAAAACGAGGAATAATCTGTTTAAATACTTAATCAGCAACGGGCCCAGTTGGCATAATGGTTTGTTTGTTAATGGATCTCTATGCAGGGAACACTTTGCAATTAAAGATTATCTATTGTAATTCTTGAGTGTAGAGTTTTTCTTGTAATAGAAAAATGATCCAAAATGGAATGGCAAAAGAAATTTTTCTATCATAGAGAAAAGAAAATTATTCATTTGCAAATATTAAATGTAGTTGTTCCAAGCAAAATTTAGCAGTATCAATGCAATCGGAAACTTTAAATTGTAAAAGAATTCCAGGTAAAGAATGATCATATCAATTCAATCAGGGTTAGCAGTGGTCTTTCTCATGTCATGTCCATCCTTTTCACGTTACTCATGTCTGAGAACGATTCCGTAAAAATTCAGTATATTTTATACAGTGATTCTAGTACTCGATTCGTTCATTTGTTTCACCTCTGGCTATAAATATAATCGTCCAAATTTTGTGATCATACCCAGTACCATCATCCCAAAAATGTTGTAACAGTAATAAATTCTTGTTGCCTTTTCCAAAGTAACAACTTAAGACCTAGACTGCTTCGTTTAAAAACTTATGCCAAATGGGTACATTTCTGATTAACAGTATGTTCACTAATGGATTGAGAGACCAGGCTTCTATCCTCAGTCGCAACATACTAAAGACTGGAAATTTGATATTTAATGATTTGTTAAAGAGTGATAATTATTTATTCGGTTAATCCGCTTTTTTTTTTGCTTTTTTTAATCCCCAGTTGGTGGCCAGTTATCGACATAGATTTTCATTTTAATTTCTTGTAATCCAGATTTTTTAAAGTTGATTTCAACAGAAAATTTGCTAGAGCCTTACCTCAATTCTTGGCTGGATCATATTTCTCTTTCTCCTCTCAATGTTTTTATCTCAGACTTATTTTGCCTTCTATTTCCTCTGTGAGTTCTTTGGTTTGATTCTTTTTCTGTAAACGTAAAGCCGATTTCTGCTAAATTCTTGGAGTTTTATCTCTTTATTTTTTTTGTCATTATTTGGACAGATGTTATTCTAAGTTTTTTTCTCTTCTTGCTGTCCTTTTCCTTATGACAGTTCTCTCTGAAAACGTTAATTTAGCTGTGAAGATTAAGATTTCAAATGATTCATGAAGTAGGTAGGGGAGTCTTCTTCTCCCTATATGTACACTCTGTATCTTAACTTTCTTACTTGAAACTGATCTCTCGGCTCAACTAATATTTATATGGCTGTTTTTCATTTAACTAGTGAAGTATGAATCTTGGTGAACATTTTTCTAATTATTTTCGATGTATTTTTACTATTTATCTCTGTCTCACTCTTCACCATCTTTCATGACATTTTTGGAAATCAAAAAAAAAAACATTGATGATTTTTAAATAGGATCTCTTATCCACCCTTCCCGATAATTCCAGTCATTTTATGTATATTATTCTATTGTGAATAAATATCACTAGCACATCATTTGATTTTAGTTATTTTTGTGCTGTCTTCTCTACACACACAGAAGTTGTGAAATTCATCTTGATTTCAGTTTTTTTTTTTTTTTTTTTTTTTTTGATAGGATTTTCAAATTACACTCAATTTTTACAGTATCTATATATTGATATAACGTGTGTTATTTTGGTCGTTTAATTGTTATGTACTTCCATTTCTTGTAATAAATAATCTTACCAAGAATTCTTTTAATAAGTTTTGGTTTTAATTTCGATTATAGCCGATGACACTAAAGTCATTTAATTTTTTTAGAATTTTACCAAGAATTCCTCATAAGTTTTGGTTTCGATTATAGCTAATGGCACTCCAATAATCTATTTTTTAAAATAATTTTATCAAGAATTCTTCATAAGTTTTGGTTTCGATTATAGGTGAAAGAACTAAAGTTTTATTTATATATATATAAACAAAATAGCTACTAATAATATCAGAACGTCTCCATTTACGCTGTATACCTACAGAATGCCAACATCAATATATTACATATGAATCCGTCTCCTGTGGAATTTCAATAGATCCTCCTGGTCTTTATTAAATTGTTAGTTAATTATTTTATACTTTCACCACACCATGTTA
This sequence comes from Euprymna scolopes, assembly GCF_053919585.1. Classification (NCBI taxonomy): domain Eukaryota; kingdom Metazoa; phylum Mollusca; class Cephalopoda; order Sepiida; family Sepiolidae; genus Euprymna; species Euprymna scolopes. Next base: position 16,380,351 of record NC_136498.1, read on the forward strand.
AGAATAACTAAATAATATGCAGTTTATAAATAAGTACTTTTTTCTGGCATTGACTATTTACATGCTTTATTGAGAATAATCTATTCGATTTATCACTTGACTATAGTTAATTTAAATTTTTCTTCCCAGAAAGCTTTTCTTTCACAAAATTCTCTAATAACCGAGAAAAGGAACAGAAAGTTTTAGAAGTCAAGAATGTTCTAGAACTGGTTGGTGCTCCCTATAAGAGTTTTTTGTGCTAGACAATTGCTTTGTGGACTTAATGGGTTTAATTACACCTTTGGCATGATTCACTGGTGACCCAGTCAAAAGAACCTATTAAAGAACAATTGAAAGATAACGAGGTGCCTTCCATAAGTTTCCAGACTTTTTTGGTACAGGCATTTAAAATTGTCATAGACTCTTGAAAATTCAGTATGTTATTGTTATACATTTTATGAGATGACTGACCAATTTTTATGATTTCAGCTGGTGCTACCAGATCAGGCTGTCTATTGGCTTCCTGAGACGAAATGCACCTACATCTATTTTCTGTTTTTGTTTTCTATTCTCTTTTGTAAAACTTACTTATGTTCTGCAAAAACAAAAGTCCCCCCCTTCCCCACCCCATCGGTGGGGCATTAGAATACACCGACTCTTCCCCTGCAGAGAGTAAAAAGCTTCTCAATGGGGCCACCTGTTGGCCATGGGTGGCAACCCGTAATGCCTAGGAAAAGGATCCTGGTGGCTGAGCAACTTATATCTAGGGAAATTAAAGATATCAGTTGCAATACTCCACTTGGGCCTCGTACAAGGCTAGACAGGCGGTCAGAGGGGCCCGATCCGATCAATCGGCTAGTTACGTCCGTCAAGTCCTAATACATCTACTTTTCTATCAATTTCTCCGAGGTGGGTGGGGAGCATAAACAATGAATTCTAACATATACATATATGGCCAATTACAAAAATTCCAAGCACTTACACATTGACTCGGATAGTTCAGATAATGAACTACACCAAGCATTCTCAAAATTTATTGTATTGGAATCCACCGAAGAAACCAATATAACGGACTTATTGTTTATTATACACAAAATCATATCGGCATATATTACCCCCCAAAAATGTAAAAACTTTAAAAAGTAAAACCCTACTGATGAAAAAAGAAAAACCTGCCTTTCCACAACATAAATATCAAGACGTATCCACACAAGAATCTGAATACATCCAAAAGGTGTAGTAAAATTGAAAGATCTCTCAATGTGCACTACTAAAGAGATAACAAAAGAACTTAAAAACCAAGGAGTAACAAACGTTAAAAGAATTACAATAAAAAAAGAGAATCAGACTATACATATGAACACTTACATTATGCAGTTCGATAGACCCACTATCCCAAAAGAAATCAAAATTGGGTTCAACGTTGAACCCTTTATCCTAAACCCACTTCAGTGCTTTAAATGCCAGAAGTTTGGGCACCATGAGGATGCATGTAGTGGACGAGCAGTGTGCGGCAGATGTGTTTCCCTCCGAACATCTCCCACATTTGGGATCCAAGGAGGGTGAGGAGCAAGAAAAATGAAAAAACAAATCAAGTATATGGATCTAATAATTAAAAAACCCAGAAAAACAAAAAGAACCCCACTCTGACGTTACAGATGTTACCAGCTCAGACAGTGAGCAAGAATTTGAAAAAATATTTATAGAGAAATCTTCCCAAGATTCATAGTAATTGAAACCTTGGAAGGAAAAACAGCCGGCGAGCTATCTTAATTCCTAATTGAAAAAAATACTAACTCAAAATAGCAACCCTAAAGCAGTAAAAAAAAAAAAAAAAAAAAAAAAAAAAAAAAAAGACAACCTACAAAGATGCAAAGAACCTCCTAGGAATGGAAAAATTCCATATTTATAAATGCAAAACTTCTGCCCACGAAAGGTTAAATACCTCCAAAGGCGTCATAAGCCATGAACTAACCCCAGCTACAGACGAAATCAAAAATGCCCCAAGGAAACAGGGAGTGATTGATCATGTCAGAATCAATATAAAAAGGAACGGTCAATCCATACCTACAACAACGTACATATTAACATTCAATACCCCTAAAATTCCGAAAGAGGTTAAAATTGGATATACAATTGAAAATATATATATATATATATATATATCTCAGCCCCTCTGAGATGTTGTAAGTGCCAAATATATGGGCACCATAGAGAAGTTTGCAGAGGGCACAAAACATGTGGAAAATGTGGTCTAAAAGAACCCAACCACATAGAAAATGAATGCTCCACTGAAACTAAATGCCCAAATTGTCTGGAAAACCATCCAGCATACTCCAAAACCTTCCAAAAGGAAAAAGAAATTGTGGAAGTAAAATATAAAGAGAATATATCCTTTCCTGAAGCAAGGAAAATGGTAGACTCCTACCAAAAAGTAAACACCTATGCAAACATCAAAAAATTCAAGCCAAACTAACTAAATAAACTACCAAGAGTTACTCAATAAATTAGTTTCTGAACTCAAAAATGTAATCGAAACTTTAAAAACAAACCAAAATGAAACTAATAAGAAACAAATACTAGTACCCTTGAAAACTCAATTAAGTGACCAAAACCAAAAACAAGCTCCAAAGAACAAAATAAAATCCAATCAACAAAAACTGCAAATAAATCAACGTGAAAGATCCAAGTCACAAACAAGGACAAAAGCAGACATTAAACACACAATATGGTAGCAGAACAGAGAAACATAAAAACCCCTCCCAAAAACCAAAATAAACAAAAAACAAACAGTACTAATTGAAAACGAAAATAAATTTGAATTGATCAAGAGCCGGAAAGGACACATAAGACAGAGCAAATCAAAAAGCCCCAAACCAAAACATAAAAAGCCTCAGCAAGATATCTCAGCTGAGACACAGACACTAACAAGAGACACGCCCTCTACATCCAAAGAGATGGAGATAGACGAGAATTAAAAAGAAAAAAAAGATAACTAAACCCAAAACCCCCAAATAAACTAAAATACAAAACATGACACAGAATCATACCGGATAGAAATGAAACAAATAATATAATCCAGTGGAAATGAGCTCACTATTCTACTCAATAACTTACTTCCAGTAGTAGTCTGCCTCCAAGAAACCTTTATGAAATCAGATGACAATATAAAAATTACAATCAGTATAACTATATACACAATACTGGACTCGGAGCTTGTGGAGGTACATCAATCCTTATTAGAAATGACATACCCCAAAGTCAAATACAACTCAATACTAAACTACAGGCTACTGCAATAAAAGTAACACTCCACAAAATCATTAACATTTGCTCACTATACATACCCCCCAATGAAAGCATCTCAGAAACAGACCTGAGCAAACTAATACAGCAACTTCCAAAGCCATACATCATCATGGGAGATTTAAACAGCCATAATGAGATATGGGGAAGTGAAAAACAAGCAAAAGGGGGAAAAATTATAGAAAATATAATAAATAACGAAAACCTATACCTCTTTAATTATACAACACAATTATTTACACCCAGGAACTGGTACATTCACATCAATTGATTTAACATTGTGTGATCCAACACTTGCCTTGGATTACAAATGGAATGTACTAGAAGAGCCATATGAAAGTGACCACTTGAATGATCCAATGCCAGAAAACAAAATACCCCAATGGAACTTACAGAAGACTGATTGGAAAAAATTCCAAAATTTATGCCAGACTAAATTAACATCGGATAATACCCCAAACCAGAATAATATCACACATTTTACTAATACACTGTATAATATTGCGGAGGAATGCATTCCAAAAAGCTCTACCTCCCCAAAACATAATAAACCCTGGTTTGGCAAAAAATGCAAAATAACTATCAGAACTCATTGGGCTATGCTAAGGAAATTCAAAAAAGAACCAACTAAAGAAAATTTCGATAAATATAAAAACAGTAGAGCTAAAGCTCGTAAAACCATTAAAGAATCGAAGCGAACATCATGGAAAAACCATGTATCAAAAATAAATACAAAAAGTAAAAAGGTCTGGGACATGATCCGTAAAATCTCAGGGAAAAGTAACAGCAACCCTACTAAACACCTAATTTATAATAACCAAAAAATTACTAGCAAGAAAGAAATGCTAAATTGTCTTGCTGAAACTTTTGCAAAAAACTCCTCCTCCAAAAATTCCAAATTATTAAGGAAAAAGCAGAAAAGGAAAAACTCCAGTTTCAGACAAATAATACAGAAAAATACAACCAGCCATTCTCTAAAAATTAACTAAAAGTATCCCTAAGCAAAGCTCATGACTCAGCTGTTGGTCCTGATCAAATCCATTATCAATTTAGAAAACAACTTCCTGATACGTCTATAGATTACCTACTACAAATATTCAATGATATTTGGGAAAGTGGCAACGTGCCTGAAATATGGAGGCAGGCCATAGTAATCCCTATACCATCAAAGGACTCTACAAATTCCATGAATTACCGACCTATAGCACTCAATGGAAAGAATGATTAACAGCAGATTAATATGCTACCTTGAGACAAATAATCTGATTACAGATCATCAGTCAGGATTTAGGAATGAAAGAAGCCCCATGGACCACCTGATCTGGCTAGAAGCCTTCATCAAGAAAGAATATCTTACGGCAGTCTTTTTCGATATTGAAAAAGCATATGACTCTGCATGGAGGCATGGCATTATAAAAGATCTACAAGAGCTTGGATTAAAAGGCAGAATGCCCATTTTCATCAAATTTTATAAATTATAGACAATTTAATGTACGATTAGGCAATTAGGTGATACCCTATCCATCAGTAAAAAAAACAAGAAACGGGGGGGGGTACTACAAGGAAGCATCCTGTCTGTCACACTTTTTAGCATTAAAATAAATAACATTGTCAAAAATATAAATGTAGGAACAGAATATGCCATCTATGTGGATGACTTCCTGATCTGTTATAGATCAAAATATATTATAAGAATAGAACGCCATTTACAACTGTGTCTAAACAAAATAAATGAATGGACAACAAAAAAGGGTTTTAAATTTTCAAAAGAAAAAACAAAAGTCATTCATTTCTGCCAGACCCGGAAAATGCACCATGACTCAATACTGAAACTGGATAATGAAATTATACCTATAGTTGATCAGTATAAATATCTGGGCATCATCTTCGATAAAAAGCTAACATTCATTCCCCATATTAAATACCTCAAACAAAAATGCAACAAAGCCATCCAACTCTTAAAAGTATTAGGTCATACAGACTGGGGTGCAGACAAAGACTCAATAATTAAATGATACAGATCCCTTGTCAGATCCAAGTTGGATTATGGATGCTATATCTATGGATCTGCAAGAAAGTCCTACATAAAGGAATTAGACACAATACATCACCAAGGACTAAGATTGGCTCTAGGAGCCTTCCCCACCTCCCCAGTGGAAAGTTTATATATAGAAGCAGATGAACCCTCATTATCACTTAGAAGAGAAAAACTAGGACTACAATATTATACAAAGTTGCCTTCATGTTCAACTAATCCTGCCTACAAATGTGTCTTCCACCTCCAATACAAAAACCTCTTTGATAGAAAAGAAAATTCTATAAAACCATTTAGCCTATGTATGGAAGAATCCATAAATAAAGCCCAGATAGATATTGCAACAATACACGAATCTGTAAAACCTAAATATCCTCCCCGGCTGACAAAAAATACCCTAAAACAAAAACCAATCCAATCATCTATCAAGAAAAATTCCAAATAATTAAAGATAAGTATTCCAAACACTCAACAATTTATACAGAAGGTTCAAAAGATAGAGACAATGTTGGATGTGCAGCCATACACAATAAAACAATCCTAATCAAAAGATTACCAGACGAAGCATCGATCTACAGTGCTGAAGTATCAGCCATTGGTATGGCACTTGATCTTATAGAATCTTCTAAAGATAAACAATTCATTATCTGCTCAGATGCCAAATCAGTACTCGAAACACTGGAAAACAGGAAACTAACGAACTCAATAATCACCAAAACCCTAAATAGATTTGATATTCCTAATGATACAAACATTCTCTTTTGTTGGATACCCAGTCATATCGATGCAGCACTAAATTTGACCATAACCAAAGATAAGATCCCTCATACCGATCTAAAACAAATCATTAACAAACATATTAGAAAAACATGGCAAGAGTCGTGGAACTCCTGCACTAGAAACAAGCTATACGAAATCCAGGAAACCATAGGAAAACAGAAACCAAACAAAAGAATGACCAGAAAGTAGGAAGTTATAATAACAACCCTGCCAGGAACCATACACAGTAAATCACATATTAACAAGATGCCAAGACTTGAAAACAAACCAACTGAATCTATATAATGAAAAAAAAACTGTAAAAGACATTCACTCATGTAGACCCAACTACTCTTCTCAAATATCTGAAGATAACAGGGTTACTCAACAAAATAAAAAAAATAAAATACCTTATCTAACTATATAAACAGACACTGAACACCAGATACATAGATAAAACCTATAACTATTAATGCATATAAAAAGACTGGCATTAAATGACCATATAGGTTGATATGCCATAAAACCAATCAATTGAAATTCCAAAATATGTAAATGGCAAATAAAAAGCCTCAAAAAAGAAGCCATTGTGATTTTTCTGATAAATCAAATTCAGAAACAAAATCACAAAATCAAAATCTTCCTTATATAATTATTAAAACAACTTTCAAGCATCAAACCAAAAATGGTCAAGAAACTAAATAACATTACTAGTGGAAGTAGAAAGCCAAAAACATTATAGAAATCTTCAAATGGAGACTTTTTAACAACCAAAAAATAAAAATTCTACCCCAATCAAACGCTGAATACCAGTAAAGGAGTGATCAGAAGTTCAGAACTATCCCTGTACTCCTTGGAAGAAATCAAAGTGTTATCGATGTAAAAAGATCCAAATCAAAAGCTATGGTGAAACTTAATACAAACTCCTACATCCTAACTTTTAATAGCAAAAATGTACTGCCAAAAAGGCCATAGTGCAAACTCAGAAGAATGTGACAAATGGGAGAAAGAAAAATAAATCACTAAAAGAAAATATACAAAAAATATAAACTTCCAAGAAGCTCGTAACTTAGCCGAAAATACAAGATACTCTGAAAAAAAAAAAAAAAAAAAAAAAAAAAAAAAAAAAAAAAAAGGGGCATACCACCGGACTAAATAACCAAACAACAAAAACAAACCTATCAAACTGGAAGACATTATGAAATTACTCAATAAAATAAGGGAACTAATGGAAGAGTTCAAAAATACTATAAAACAAATTAACATAAAAAAAATAAAGATTACAAAACTGAACATTTAAAAAAAAAAAAAAAAAAAAAAAACACCAAAAAGTGCCCATGAAGGAAAAGCAACTTCCAGACCAAGAGACTCAATCCAAAACAGATTTGAGGAAATGGACACGGAAGATCAGACACCAGCGACTAACAAAAGTTAAAATACATAAAATCTAACCATAACCAAAAAAAAAAAAAAAAAAAAAATCATCCAATGGAACTGCCATAACTAACATAAATGATCTATTACTTATAACAAACCATCAACGAGCCATCATGTCCCCAGGAAACCTTTTTAAAAGCTGAAGATAAAATAAAAAAAAAAACTACAAACAATACAGTCACATCCACAATACCCAACAGAGAGCCTCTGGAGAAGTATCTATACTTATTAGAAATAATATCCGACAAAGCAAAATAGATCTAAAAATTAATATTGAAGCCATTGCTGCAGCAGCCACACTACACAGAACTATAAATATCTGCACTATCTACATCCCACCTCAGGATCCAATAAATGAAGCAGCTGAACGAAATAAATTAGTTACCCAAACCTTTTTTTCCTGTTAGGTGATTTTAAGTCACAACGATATATGGGAATAAGAAAGGAAAACAATCTTGAGAAAAATTAACAACAATGACTTGTGCATATGAAACAATAAATCCAATACATACCTTCATTCCCCTTCAGGCACCTACTCAGCATTAGATCTAGCTTTATTTGACGCTACTATACTCATGGACTAGCGACCATTTTCCAGTGATTTTAACAAATCTGAAAGAAACAAAAGTCTATCTCTCCCAATGGAAAATAAAAAAAGCAAATTGGGAGGAATATATATAAAAAAAAAAACTCTCAGGAGGAAAATCCAAAGAATACTTTTCTAAAACTTTACTAGCCATTGCACATGAATGTATACCTAAAAGTAGCAGAACTAACAAAGATTCTGGTTTAATGATGAATACCAAAAAGCAATTTGCCTACATAAAGCTGCTTTACGAAAATTCAACTCCCAACCAACAAAGTACAATCTAAACCTTTTTAAGCAAAAAAGAGCAATAGCTTGTAAAATTATCAGAGAAACAGAAGAGAAGGAAAAGAAAGGGGAAAAGAAGGAAAGGGGAAAAGGAAAGGAAAGGAAAAGAAAGAAAAGGAAAGGAAAAGAAAAAAAAATAGCTTGTAAAGTTATCAGAGAAGCAAAGAGGACAGCATGGAAAGATTTTATAAATAAAATAAACTCAAATACAAACCCCAAACAAGTCTGGAACATAAGGAAAATTTCAAGCAAAAACTTATCTCCTACAAAACAACATTAAAATAACAGGCAAAAAACATAGCAAATCTTCTCGCCAAAACTTTTCAAAACAATTCCTCCAGTAAAAATTAGTCAGTCCTTCCAAATGACAAAACAAAAAAGATAAACAAATTAAATTTCAACTCAAACAACAAAGAAGAATACAAGTATCCTTTTACAAAAAAATGAACTCTTAAAAGCCATAAACGAAGTGCATAATACAGCTACTGGTGTGAATGAGATACATTATGAGTTTCTGAAACAACTTCCTCCCAAACCAATAACACATCTTTTAAACACTCAACAAAATATGGTTCAAGTGAAAACTACCCAATAGCTGGAAACATGCTATCGTGGTCCCCATCCCTAAGCCAAAGAAAGACAATTCAGATCCACAAAATTTCAGAACAATTGCATTGATAAGTTGTAAAGTGGTTTTAGAGACAAAAGAGGAACAATGGACAACATAATCAGATTAAAGGCCTTTATCAAAGATTTCATTAAAAAAAAAAAAAAAAAGATGCAATAGCTATCTTTTTTGATTTAGAAAGAGCGTATGATACAACATGGCGACAGTGTATAAATAAAAGACCTATACAATCTTGGATTAAAGGGCAGATTACCCATACTGATAAAAGATTTTCTGATAGGGTTGGTCGAATTCTCATTTTAAAACTTCTATCAGACACAAAAATACAGGAAGGAGTCCCACAAGGATGTATTTTATCAGTTACACTCTTTAATATAAAAATTAATAATATTGTAAATTGTCTAAACAATGAGATAAATGGCTCCTTATGTAGATGACCTTATGATCTGCCATAGATCAAAAAATATAATTCAGAACGCCAATGTATAAATAAACTAACACAATGGACCACAGAAAATGGCTTTCAATTTTCACCAACCCAAACTAAATATGTCCATTTTCTAGGAAAATACGTAATGACCCTACTCTCAACCTAAAAACTCTCCTTATCCCTCACTTAAAATATTTAAAACAAAAAGGTTTCAAAACCCTACAACTATTAAGGGTTATAGCAAATACTGAGTGGGAATCAGACAGCTCATTCTTAAAATTATATAGAACCCCGATAAGAGCCAAACTAGATTATCGAAGCTTCATATATGGTTTAACCAGAAAAAGTTATCTTAAAACTCTAGATTCTATCCATCACACAGGATTAAGACTTGCCTTGGGTGTATTCAAGGCTTTCGATAGAAAGCTTATATGCTGAAGCCTATGAGCCCCAACTAAAATTGAGACATAAAAAATTAGGCTTACAATATTATGTCAAACTAAAATCAAACCCCCAAAATTCTGTCTATCAATGCACTTTCAATTCCAACTACACACATCTATTAAAAAAAATGCAATTAAACCCTTTGGTCTCTACATGGAAGAAACAATAAAGCCACTTGCAGACAACTCAATAGATCAAACCAGCATCCACAAGGAAAATCTCACAGAACTCCCATCCTGGCTCTTAAATCAACCTAGTCATATTAGACCTGACAATATATTCTAAATCCCATACTCACCTCTCAGACTATAGAGAAAAACTAAACATTTTGGATTCTTACCCAAATTGGACACATTTACACAGATGGTTCCAAAGATCAAAACAAAATGGGATGTGCCACTATTTCAGAAAACACTATTCAGCAGAAAAGATGACGAAATAATTCCTCAATCTATAGTGCAGAAATTACATAAACTTGGCTCTAGATAGTATCACCAACCAAAACGCCAAGAAATTCATTATTTGTAGACTCATTATCAGTACTAGAATCATTAAAAATAAAAAATAAAATTCCTTACTAATCAAACCATTCTATCATGCAACACAAAACTTTCTTCTATTGGATTTCTAGTCACTATGGTTTCCATGGAATTGAAAAAGCTGACATGGCAGCCAAAAAAATTTGAATAAGTGATGTAAAGGTCCCATATACGGATTACGAACCTTCAATAAACAATTTTATCACAAAGAAATGGCAAGAAAACTGGAACAATTGCCAAAACAAACTCTTCCAAATTATGCCTATACTTAAAATCTAAATTTTGCCTAAATTTCTGTCAGTTTTTAGTCTACAAACTTAAACTTTATATACAAAACTAAGTAAATCGTAAGCTAAACGTTTTGGCTTCGATTCTCAGTGGTAGCGCACAAGATTTTTGTTAAGTTTAAATCATTACTATATATTGGATCCATTATAATACAAAATCAGCATCAATCAAAATATTATATTTAAGCATATTTTACAACCGAGCAATGCCGGGTGGCCTGCTAGTTTATATTTAAATTAATCTTGTTCTTAAAATTTTTTGTTTTTGTTACATTTTTTCATACAAATTTACAGTGCCTATGGATATAACTGATCTTGCATTTTCTTTTATTTCAGGTCTGACCACTGAGGGTTTATCTTGGATCGAGCAATTTGGGTTACAGTTATAAATTGGCTAATGAAAACTCGTTTTTCTTGAACGTGTAGTAAAACCATAGAAAAATACCAGTTATTTTAAAGAAATTATTTCCAAGTTGTGCAAACAAACTTTGTATCCAGATTATTTTTTTTATACAATTTTTGATTCAAAATAAAATATAAATCTTTTTAAAAAAGATGTTTGTTTTATCTCTAAATATATAAGCCTTTTTATCACATTCATAAAAAGGTAAATACATCCTGTTGAATATAACTAGGGATAAAGAAATTTTTTTGTGTAAAAAAAAAAGAAAGAAAAAAAAAAAAGCATTTTAAAATGAGTGACATATACAAAATTTTTTTGTGTAAAAAAAAAAAGAAAAAAAAAAAAAGCATTTTAAAATGAGTGACATATACAAAATTTTTTCACGTTGGTATAAATTTATTTTGAACTGTACATGTACATCTTTTTTGATTAGATATTTTTCACCCCTCCCCCATACATAATTCTATACACTGCATGCTCAAAAATGGAGTGTATGAATGAAAATTTAGTTGTACAGTTAAACAAAAAGAGAATATAAATACAGATATAATAGCAGGATGACCAATCTATAAGCTATTTTTTTTTTTTATACATATTATGGAATTTTTTTTCCTCTGTATTTTTAAAGACAAAGGATAAGAAAAGTCTTTAAAGTTCCAGCTTTACACAACTGCCACTATCAACAATATAAGTCAGCAGTTGTAAAGGAGGAGCCACTGGATGTTAAGGTTGGAGAAAGACTTGTTGCAGAAAAGAGAGGGAGAACCCAGATTTCCCAGAAATTGTGATGAAGACAGTCCGTGCATTAAGATTATGAATAAAAGACAGTTTGAAAGGTTTACTCTAATTGCAGGATTTCCGATGTTTGGAAGAAGAGTTGCGGTTTCCTTAGACATTATGAAGAACTCGGTTGAAAGCATTGTAGGCCGATTCCAAGTCGAATATCATTTGTCGTACTTGACTGTCATTGAGTTCTTCAGAAGCCTGCATTCCACTCAGTGTGGTCAACCTAGAATAGGATTGAAATTATTTTATTCAGTGGAATTATAGACATTTTCTAAATTGAGAAATTCTAAATTGTATTGATACGACCTTTTGAATGGAACAAAAATCAACTGGGTTAGCGATATGTTAAAAAAAAAAAAAAGAGAATTTGTTCCATTCGAAAGCTCTAACTGTATAGAATTAATCATTTATTTAAACAAAGATAACTTAAAACACAGATATCCTTATGATCTGAATCAAATGATCAACTACATCATTAGTATCTTTAAAAAGAAAAAAAAAGAAAAAGTAGGTGTGGTAAAGATATGTATGCGTGTGATAATAAAAAAATTATGTAATAAGAATCAAGTCATAAGAATCAAATTCCAAAACAAATCTCAGTATCCGTTGCCATGTGGGACCCATGTGTTTTATCAGGTCGTCCCTCTATCTCGTTCTTGGTCTTTTTGTCCTCTTATGTTCACAAGGTGTCCATTCCGTTGCCCTGATGGATCATCCGTTGTCATGCTGTCTGGTTACATGCCCTGCCCATCTGTGTTCGGATGTTTTGATGGCTGTATTAATGTCAATAACTCTTGTTTGTTGGCAGATTCAGATGTCTGTCTTGTAGAGTGATGACTAACATTATCCTCTCCATCTTCCTTTGTGCTACTGGCAAGATCTACCTGAGATAAAGAGAAGGATAGCGTTGGGATGGGCAGCTTTTGGGAAAGTGGAGAATATCATGAGAAGCTGAAAAGTAAATATGTCAATCAAAGGGAAGATCTCCAATGAATATGTACTACGTGTAATGATCTACGGTAGCGAAACATGGGCCCTGACAACTCGCCAAAGTGAAATCTTGGCAATAGCACAAAGGAAGATAAGACAAACACAGTAGTATAATTAACAAAAATGCGTATTAGAAGAAATTATTTATAGAGTTATCCATTTGAGGACTTCAATGCATCCACCAGTTTTCTTGTCATTCACTTCCAACAGTGAAGAGGGTGGGTTATGGGGAAGCAGTTTATTGTATCTCAGTTTCACCCCCCCCCCTTCTCAATTGTGAGAGGTTAGTTAGTGCAAATAATCCAATAAGTACAGGTGAACGAATTAAAATACTTACCATTTTGATACTTTTTCTTTTCCTTCAAAATTTTGGGGTAATAAACTAAGGCGTGTCATGGTTTCGTTGAGTTCACGTAAATCAGGCTGAATCTAAAAGAAAAAAGTCACAACATAAAAGGGGTTATCTGGTGTTGCTCATATTTCATAAAAATAATATAAGATGGGTAGGAAGGGGGAATTTACTTATTAACATACCAATAAATAGAATAAGGAAAAAAAAAAAAAAAAATAGACATAATTGAACAGTTTGTCAAGTGATTTTTCACATAAAATAATTTTAAAAAGTAAATGGTTGGAAATCTAATTCTTGCTAGTTTGAGCTTGTATTACAGGATAAAAAACACTTTTGGATGTTATTAATTCTTATTTAAGTATTTATCATTGTTATATTTTTTATGGAAATCGCTCCTGACACGGCATGAAACCACTTGATGTAAGGAGCTTTGACTGATTGATTGATTGATTGGTTTTACGGCATATCAACCTATGTGGTCATTTAATGCCGGGGTCCTTTTTTTTTTTTTTTTCACTTTTTTTATTGGGAGAGGGGGAATGACTTTTTCAGCCTTTCCTCCCTTTTTTTATAAAATTGAACTAAGAAATTAAATGTTGTATTTATACATGGATGTGTATATTTGGGTGACTTTAAATTTCCTTAAATTTTCTTATATAAATTTACTTTCCTTAGGTATGCTAGAATATTTGCTGAGTTGACCTTTTCAAAAAGGTCTTCCATATTGCTTTCTGTATAATTTTCTAGTTGGGGCAAGGTCATCACACCCAACTAGGATATGTTTTACTGTGAGTGTCTCCTGGCATGGGATGCACTCTGGCGCAGATTCTCCATTTAGTATATAAGAATGAGTAAAGTTGGTGTGCCCTAAGCGCAGCCGAGTCAGTATCACATCTTCTCGGCGTGATCTCTTGATGTCCGGACATCGTTCCTTAAGTTCAGGTTTGATTGAGTATAATTTGTTGCCCTCTTGCTGACTCCACCGCAGTTGCCATTTTTCCTGTATGTATGCTTTTATCTGGGGTCTAAGATCAGTATGTGGAATCTTAAAATTGTCAGTTGGAAGGTGAGAAGATCTTTTTGCAGCTATATCTGCCCTGTCATTGCCTTTGATCCCCACATGGCTGGGGATCCAGACAAGAATAATGTTTTTAGTAGTTGAAAGGATATTGATTTTTTCTATTAATTTTGTTGTTAGTGGATTTTCTTGTTTTTGATTTTGTATAGATAATAGGACTGATAGAGAATCTGTGAGAATGATGAAGTTTTTGGTGGTTTCCTCTGAAATTATGTTGAGTGCTAGATCGATAGCTATAGTCTCTGCAGTGAATATAGATGCTTCATTTTGAAGATTTCTCTTCATTGTGGTTTTATGGTACGTTGCTGCACATCCAGTGTGATTGTTGCTTTTAGACCCGTCTGTGTAGATAAAGGTGTAGTCTGAATATTGTAGTTTTAAATGTTGAAGTTCGTCGTGGTATTCAATAGGGTTTGTGGTAGATTTGGACTTTTTGTTTAGGTTGAGTTTTATTTCAACTTGTTTCATGGTCCATGGGGGTGTTTTAGGCAGTACGAAGTTGTGAATGCTGGAGATTGGAATTTTCGATTCTTCTATGCTTTCCTTCATTCGGAGCCCGAACGTTTTGATAGTTTTTCTTCTCATGTTAAAGAGTTCTTCATATTTAGGATAGAAGGTACATTGGTATGCAGGGTTGTTTGGGCAAGACTTCAGTTTCAGTAAATATTGAAGGGCTAACTTTTCTCGCCTTAGATCTAGTGGGGGTTCGTGTGCTTCCGTGTATAGACTGTTCACGGGGGAAGTTCTGTATGCTCCTAGGGCCAATCTTAGGCCAGTATGGTGAATAGGGTCTAGGCTTTTTATAAATGATGTTCGGGTTGATCCATATATGAAACAACCGTAGTCTAGCTTTGAGCGGACTAGTGCTCTGTAAAGTTTAAGGAGTGTTTCCCTGTCTGCACCCCAATCGGTATGTGCTACCACTCTCAAAAGATTTACAGCTTTGTTACATTTTTTTTTCAGATAGTTTATGTGTGGGATGAATGTTAACTTTTTGTCAAATAAAATCCCTAAGAATTTGTACTGGTCAGTAACGGGTATGGGCATTCCTTCCATGGTTAGGACAGGATCATTATGCATGTTCTTTAGTTTGCAGAAATGCATGCATTTCGTTTTTCTTTTGGAGAATCTAAATCCATTCTCTTCCGTCCATCTCATTACTTTGTTTAAGCACAATTGAAGCTTCCTTTCTATTATAGATATATATCTAGATCTACAGCATATTAGGAAGTCATCCACATATAGGGAGCAATCTACCCCAGGGTTAAGGTTTTTTACAATGTTGTTAATTCGGATACTGAACAGGGTCACTGACAGTATACTCCCTTGAGGTACTCCATTCTCTTGTTCTTTCAAGTCCGAGAGAGCTGTGCCAACCTTTATTCTGAACCGTCTATTTTTTTTTAAATTTTCAATAAAAATTGGCATTCTGCCTTTTAGTCCAAGCGCCTTCAGATCCCTTGTAACACCGTACTTCCACACATTATCGTAGGTTTTTTCCATGTCAAAAAACACTGCTGCTAAATGTTCCTTCCTTACAAAGGCTTCTCTGATGAAGGTTTCAAGTCTGACTATGTGGTCTATTGAACTTCGGTTTTTCCTGAATCCTGTTTGAAATTCTGTAATAAGATTCTGTTTCCAGGAACCAGATTAGTCTTTTGTTTATAATCCTTTCCATGGTCTTACAAATGCAGCTTGTTAGAGCTATTGGCCTGAAATTCAATGGATCTGAGACGTTACTTGATTGGGATTGGATGTTTGAGTTTTCAGATTTGGGGATTGGTATTATTGTGGCCTCTTTCCAGGTCTCGGGTACGTTTCCACTGGACCATATAATATTGAAAATTTCAAGTAGGTATTTCATTGAGGTTTCTGGAAGTTTTTTGAGGATTTCATATGGAATTTCATCGGGCCCTGTAGCTGTGTCATGGGATTTGGTTAGCGATTCTTTTAATTCAGGCAAGGTAAGAGGTTGGTTGTATTTTTCAGTATTTTGTGATTTAAATAGAATTTTCTTTTTCTCTTCCTTTTCTCTAATCTTTTTGAATTTCTCTGTTTGTCTGTCACATGATGAAATTTTTGATAAATTATCTGCCAGGTTATTGGAAATGTCTTTTTGATCGGTGTATATTTTGTTGCCTTTAGAGATGTGGGATATTGGTGTACTACTACACTTTCCTTCTATTTTCCTCATCATGTTCCAAACTGTTTTCGCCTTGGTATTCACATTAATTTTGGATATATAATTTCTCCAAGTTGTTCTTTTGGATTCCTTTATGATTCGTCTGGCTTTTGCTCTGTTGTTTTTGAAGAAATCCAGATTTTCGCTTGTTGGATACTTTTCGAATTTTCTCAAGGCAGCTCGTCGAGCTCTGATGGCTTTTCTGCATTCTTTTGTGAACCGAGGTTTGTTGTGATTGTTGGTTTTGGTTGTTTTCGGTATGGTATTATTTGCTATGTTTGTGAGTGTTTTAATGAAGTAGTTCAAATGGTCATCTTCATCATTCTTTTCGATAATTAATTGGTTTTTGCACTGTTCCTGGAAGTCTTCCCAATCCGCTTTATGTAGGTTCCATTTGGGTGTTTTTTGTTCAGTGCTAGTACTTAGACTTTCCAGGATGATTGGGAAATGATCACTCCCACAGGTGTCATTGTGTACTTTCCAGTCATAGTCCATATATATGGAAGGATCACATAAGGTAAGGTCAATGGCGGTGAAAGTACCTGTTGCTGGGTACATATAGGTGTAGTTTTGATTATTAAGGAGGCATAGATTATTTTTATTTATTATGTTTTCTATTTCTTTTCCTTTTTTATTTGTTTCTTTACTTCCCCATATTACATTGTGACTGTTGAGATCTCCTAGTAAAAAAAAGGGTTTAGGGAGTTGTTTTATTAATTGAGTTATCTCAGTTTCGTTGATTGTATCTTTTGGAGGGATGTATATTGAGCAAAGTGTTATAGTTCTATGTAGAGTCACTGAAACTGCAATTGCTTGCAAGTTTGTGTTTATATTTATTTGTCTTTGAGGGACTTCATTCTTCACAAGTATTGATGTGCCTCCAGAAGCTCTGTCCGTATCTTTATTTATGTAGTTGTAAGATGTGTAGTGTTTTATGTTGATGGTATTATTTTCTTTCAGAAAGGTCTCCTGTAGACAGACAAGTGCTGGGCTCATATTTGTTATTAATAATGTGAGTTCATTTTGGTTTGCTTTTATCCCTCTGATATTCCATTGTAATATTTTGTTCATCATTTGGAATGGTGTTCAACTTCCATCGTCTCCAATCCCTCAAATCTATTTTCTGTCGGAGTCCCTGTTCGAGATATAGATCGGGATCTTTCTTTTCCTGTTTTTGTTTGTTTTTTGTTTTTTTGTCTGGGGGGATTTTTGATTCTTTTCTGGCTTGTGATGTGTTTGATGGTTGTTCGGTTGTTTTTGTAGAAATGGTTTGTGGTTTTGTTTCTTTTTGTGGTTCAGTAGTGTCTTTACTTAATATTATCCTTGGATTGGTTGCAGACATTGCACTATTCCTTTTCCTCATTTCTTCTAATAGTTCTTTCATTTCCTTTATTAGTTTGCTTAGGACATCAATTTTCTTGTCAGTTGTATCCGTTACATGTATATGACCATTTTGATTGTTGATTGGATTAGTTTTTTTTGTTGCATCTGCATATGTTTTAGTTTCGATGATTTTCCTGGCCTCTGGGTAGGATATATTCTTTATATGTTTTAGTTTGGTCACTTCTTTTTCTCTTTTCCATATTTCGCAATATCTAGAGCCAGCGCCATGGTTTCCCAGGCAGTTGGCACACTTGAAATCTTTTCTGCAGTCAATGTGTGGGCCACTTTCTCCACATCTTCCACACACTGGTAATCGTGTGCACCGATCTTGATGGTGTCCAAACTTCTGGCACTTGAAGCATTGGAGGGGGTTTGGAATATAAATTTCTACATTTATTTTCATATATCCGACTTTCACTTCTTTGGGTATGGTGAGGGAATCGAAAGTTAGTATATATGTATTGGTATCGATTTTCTCAGTTTTTTTTAATTTGAACTCTGCGAACATCTAACACATTCTGTTTCTGTAAGTTTGTCCTAATTTCCTCCAAGGGACAAAGTGCAAGTTCGTGGCTTTTCACTACTCCTTTGCAGGTATTTAGGGTTGGATGTCTGTAGCATTTGACTTTGATGTTTTCAAATAATTTTAGTTTCAATATTTCTTTAGTTTGTTCTTCGTTATGGGTTTCTATTAGTAGGCTGCCATTAAATTGTTTTTTAATAGACTTTGGTTTTAGAGTTTTAAGATTTTTTTCAATTTTAAAAGGTGATAGTTTGCTCAAAGGAGTTTCCTCCATTGATTCTATTACTACGAATATTGAGTTCCTTGGTTTTATCGTCTCTTCGTCAGAGCTACTGATGTCAGAGACATCAGAGTGGATTCTCTTTGGGTGGTTGGGTGGTTTTTGGGAGGAATAAGCCATATATTTTGTTTTCTTTTTTCGTCATCTTTGTTCCCCACCCACCTCGGAGTCCTATTTGGGAAGAGCCTGGGGGGAAACCTATTCGCCCAGCCTCTACAGGGATATAATGATAATATAACCGACTTTGGTGGTATCATAATGATTATCTGTTCTCTCTTGATATTGCTATGGGATCTGTAGCAATCCTGAGGGGTTTACAGCCTCGTCATCGATATTCACACCTAATCGATTGACCCTCAGCCACCGCTTTCCATCATATATTAGGGAGTAGGGTTATTTGTGGGAGAGGGGGGGGATGTGTTGTATTAGTAGTGAGTTTTTGGAATGGGCAATATATGGTGGGGCTTGGCGTGACTGGCCGATTGGTCGGATCGGGCCTCTCCGACCGCCCGTCTAATCGAAGTAAGGGCCAAAGTAATGTGTTGCGGTGCCTAAACTTCTATGTATCCTGGTTTAGGTTCGCTCAATCACCAAGATCACGTCCTAAGACTTTACGGGTAGCAACCCACGGCTAACTGGTTGCCCCATTGAGGGATTTTTACCCTCTGCAGGGGGGCAGTCGGTTTGTTCTCATGCCCTACCGACAGGGCAAAAAAATAAATAAATAAATAGATAATTTAATAGAATATATTTGTTTTCTTTTTCTTTCTTTTTTTGTTGTTTCTTTTCCTTTTTAAAATCTGTTTCTATTTAACCCATAGTTGGGACCCTAACAGGTACTACCACTCCGGGTCAGGGTGGACCTGGGAGCAATGGCAATTAAGAGGTGGCTCCACACTCCCCAAGCCTGTAAGCCGGACCTCCCCATCGGATGTAGTTTAAGGCCATATCCAGGACCGGGAGTAAGGTAGGAAAAAATAAAATAAAAAGGGGGGGGGGGGAAATAAGCTGTTGTTTTTGTTTTTGGTTTTGCAGAACATAATTAAGTTTTACAAAAAAGATCAGAAAACAAAAAAAACGTCAATGTAGGTGCATTTCGTCTCAGGAAGCCACAGGGCAGCCTGATCTGGTAGCACCAGGATGTAAGGAGCTAATAAATAAAATGCTTCAAGGTGAAAAAAAACTAGTCTATATATATAAAAGGTAAATGCGCATGCGCATTTTTTGTAAGTCTCGAAAAGGCTTTTTTCGCCGACGCTCCCCGGGGGAGGGGGGATTACCATCGCTTAGAACTTTATATAGCCCCTGGATAATATCTAGGATTTGGGAACGCGAGTCACCTCTAGATTTATTTACGTCGATTTTTACAAAATTATTGCTATTTCAGCCCATCTTGTGTTCGTTCAGCTTTTTTGTATAAAACCTAAACTAATTCAAAGCTAAGGCGTGTTCCCGGCAATCGCACCGGGGAAACGTCCAGAAGCAATCAGCTTTGATAAATGTGGACAATGCTATTCATCTGGACAATGGCGATCTTGGGGAAACAACCAGTCAAAGTTGAGTAAACAAACCCAAAAGCTGCCCCGCAGCAAAAGTTAACTCCGCGACTTCTATTTGACCTCATTAATGAGGTCAAATAGAAGTAGTGGGCACGTGTCAATTCTGTTTTTAATAATTCAAATGTGTTTCAGTTGCTTTTTGTTGGCAGAGCGGGTAACGTGTCAGGTTTTTTGCACACTTTAAAGGTTGTGAGTTCGAATTGTGGTGTCTTTTTTATTTATTTATTTTTTTTCGATTTTCAAAAGTTTAATATTGGAACAGAGTTATTTAAGCTATTTTTCACGTTCTATGTTTTTTTTGTTTTTATTTTTCAGATTTTTTAAAGAAGTTTTAACATTCGTTTTTCTGGGTTTTTTTTCATCACATTCGCGTTTTTTTTTTTGTTTTTCCGATTTTAAGAAATTTTAACATCATTCGTTAGCCTTACGTTAGTTTTTTTTTCGATTTTTTAAAAAGTTTTAACATTTTTTTTATAATATTTAAACAGGGTGATTACTTCACTTATTCTTTTGTTTTGATTTAAGCACACACACCTCTAAACACCCGGGCAACGCCGGGTACCCCCTCTAGTCAACAATAAGTGATAGATTCTGACAGTAATTTCACCCCTTTATCAGAAACATCACTCATGGAATATGAGGAATAAAGGATAAAACAAGCTGAGCATGCAAGGTCCATGAGTGAAAAAATTTACTTTTATCATGACTAATGTTTGTGCAAAATTTAAAAAATCCAAGGAGTGAGTGATTACTGAGAAAAGTGCAAACAAACAAACAATTTTGGAGTAATTTTACCCCTATAATGGCCCTAGGTGGGGGAGGGCAGAGTTATCCCGGAAAATCCCTTCTAGCAAAAATTTGCTTTCATCAGGACTATTGTTTGTGCAAAATTTATTTAAAAAAAAAAAAAAATCCAACACTTGATTCTTAAGAAAAGTGTGAACGTACGAACAGGGGTGAATTACTAGGTCCAATCCTTCCTTTATCAGGGTGGGTGGCTAATAAGGGAAGAAAGAGTTACAAAGCTGCTGAAAGTAAACACAAGATCTACTTGTTGCTCTTCTGAAGAGTATATTAGTGTTGCTGGAGGATCACATAAAAATAACGTAGATGACAAATAATTGTTAATAGAAAATTTTACAGAAAATCTTTGCCAGCTTACTATTTGATAAAGGTTTACTGCTTCAAAATATTAAAACCAATACACATTTCATTCATAACTTTGCTGTAAACATGAAACACAAGTTTTTACTTTTATTCATATAAGCATTCCTATTTTGGTGATTTATTCATTTTTTAAGTAGGAAATTGTGCAACCATAACTGTAGGCCATAAAGATACCTCAATCACAACCTAATTACATTCATGTTAATGGCATTAATTTAACCCAAACAAGGCACACTGAAGTTTTTAAAAAGTGATTATAAAGCAAGAAAAAGAAATCCATTTAAAACTTTCACTTGCAACTCATTCAGTCAGTCACTCTTAAAAAAAAAAAAAAAAAAAAAAAAAAAAAAAAAAAAATTGCATAATATATTCATCTAAGAAATAAAATAGTGCAGAATATAAAAAAAAATAATTGAAATGTACTTTTTCAAAAAAAAATGCAAATTAGTTAACCTTGCAATGAAACAAAATGTGACACAAGGTCGGTTTAATGTGGGAAATAACCACTTCCCTTCAAAAGGGGATTCTGCAAAAATAAAATGGCCTTAGTATAGAAGGGTTTCACCCTCCATTGACTAAGGACAATTAATTTGAGTGCAGCATCTGAGCAGACACCACACTTCAGCCACCAGTCCAGTAACGAGTACTAGATATGAATATTAACCTTGCAACTGATGTTGCATATACATAAACGGCCTATAAAAAAAAAGATGCGTCTATTGTGTAAAATTAAATTAACTTGAAATCAAGCGTTTTGGAAATGGGCCCAACTTTTATATTTATTCATTTAGATTTCCATTTTTCCAGTAACAAACTAATTCACAATAAAATCTTTTCAATTTAATATTTTTACCATTTAAACAAGATAAATATGATTTGCATGCTTTGTGATACTATTGATCCTTTCCCCTCATCCAAAGTGTTGGAAAACGGTGTAATAAAAAAATAAAAAATGAAAAGGAATAGTTGATTAGCAGAACAAAATATAGAAATCAGCTCAGTAGAAAACAAGGAGTTGGGGAGATAGGGGCAAAGGCCGTCTGAAATAGGATTGTTAATCAAGGTGTGTCAGTGACTGAGATACGGGATCAGACATAGCGGTCAATATATTTAAAGTTAGTTTACAGTTTATTTAGTCTAGAGTTGGGGATAGTTGAAGGCAAGTTGTGGCTCGGAGCAGACGAGATGAATTGATCAACGAACATAACCTGGCAGACAACTAAGAATTGGATGTTAGTGTTTAGAGGATCGATGATATCACATGCATACCCTCACAGTATACAACGGATATTTACACATGTCAACATTTGTGTTTAGAGTTGTTCATTTTATTTTTACCTCCTTAGCAGTCGTTAATGTGAGAGACGATGACATAGCTAGAACAAGAACTAGAAAAAGACACAAATGGAAGACCATAGCACACACAGCATTGGGAGGGGGGGGGTTAACAATTGTTGTCATGCAAGAGAGCACATGGTTTCACATTATTATATTAATATATATTTAAATTTACAACTTTTGAAATGATGTCACTGTTTATTACCTCCATTTTAGCAGAGGTTTTTTGTCACATTTGTCATGATGTTTGTACAGCATAACGTTCACATAATTTGACTAATCGTCACCAAAGCTGGTCAAAATATCAGTCATGGTTTAACTTAAAACAGATTTAATTTTGGGATATCTAGGCCAGAGTCATGAAAAGCCATTAATTCATTTCATTATAGAGACTCACTACTTGGCCCTTATTGTAACCAATGAAGTTCTCATCTTATGCAATTTATCTTTGACTGAAAAAATTGGTCACGGTTGAAACTGATAGAATTTCAACTTTTGATTGTTCCAAATTCAATGTTTGAATCCGATAAATTTTGATAATAGTAAACACCATGCAAATCTTCAGCTTAATCAGATAAATAGTTTAAGTTAGCAGTTTTTCATGGTATAACTTAAATTTTGACTTTGACGAGAACAGAATGTAAGGATGGGAAGTCCTATCTAGGCCTTACTTCTCCATATTGAATTTTCAAAGTCAAAATTTTGACAAACTTTTAACTTCAGAAAATTTCATAATTGATTTTTTTTTTTTTTTGATAATGGTAATTTCAATTTCAAAGTTTAATCTACGGATCTGATGCTTTTTGCCAACAGTAAACATTGTACAAAATTTCAATGAAGTCCTCATCTTATGCTCTTTATGGCTGAAATTTTATAGAGTTTCAACTTTGGATTGTTCTAAATTTAATGTATGGATCTGACGTTCTTTGGTAACAGTACGGGCCAAGATCAAAGTGTAGTATCTGTTCTGATGCTACACTTTAATTTCCTGTTAGTGGAGGAGAAAATCTTCACGACAGCGACAATTTTTATTTTTGTTCCTTTTTTTCATAAAAAAAAACCCCTGGTGTCTAACTGCCCTGGGAGGGAGGCAAAGTAAATAGGAACAGTAAACATTGTGCAAAACTTCAAATAAATTGTTTTTGAGTTAAGTATTTTCAAACTTATATCATGGAAATGTTACAACTTTGAAAATACTTATGCTGTCAAGTGGAGGTATGCAGTTTCATGACTGACTTATATTCTTTTTAATATCTACTCATACAGGAAATTTATTGGTAAACCCAATTTCAAATCTACCGCACTTTTTTTTTTTTTTTTTTTTTTTAAATATGTATTTTGTAATATACTTTTTGGGAGTTAAAAATATCACTAGTCTAAAACATTTTTAAAGAAACTGGATGAATAAAAAAAATAAAAATAAAATTGCAAGGATAATTTGATCTATACAAGACTAGATCAAGGTCAATGCAAATCTGAATTATTTGAATTTTCAAATGGGAGGTCATGCCCATATTATGCCCCCCACTCCCTGAAAATCCATTAAAAATTTTTTTTTTTAATTTTAACCTTTTCATAAAACCTAAATTAAATATGGCCCATATTACCCACCCATACACCTACCAGCTGTGTTCCAAGATCCATAAGGATTGATTAATCAGTTTAAAAGTGAATCTTGTACATGCAAATATATAAACATATACCTAACTATATTTAAACAGATTAAATGACAAGCTTTTTATTTTTTCATAATAAATTGAAATGGGAAAAAATAAAAATAAAAAAAGGGGGAGAGAAAGCCATAAAAGACTTACCTCGTCCATTGCACGAATTTCCAGTCTTAATTTATCCATGATAGTAATAAACAGCTGTAAAAGAAAACAGAAAAAACAATGGGTGATTAAAGAAAAAAAAAAAAAAAAGAAGCCAAATAGACATTAGAGCCAAGTTTCCCCAATTTACACACCTGAAGAAGTAGGCAAGAAAAAGTTTTGCATGAAGTTGGTGATGGTATATTATTTGTTGTTGAGGAAAATAATGGAATTACATTCTAGAACATTGGCAATCAAAGAGGATTAGATGGATTCTAAAACATGCTGGACTTCCAAACCAATCCACATGTTCAAACTTATGTCACATCTTACTCATGGAGGCAAGTGAATACCAGACTAGCATATGCAAGTTCATTTCATTTTTTTTTTTTTTTTAAATTTTTTTCTATTACAGATGTACAAATTTACAGCAAAGTTTTCTTATTCAGTAATCCATGTCAGACTTTGTAGAAAATCTCAACTTGTATATACACGGTCGTAAAATATGCTTAAATATGATATTTTAATTCGTCCAGATTTCATATATATTATAGAATCGGGATTTCAAAAGTTAAAAAAAAAAAAAAAATACCATCAGCTAGAATCGAAAGCAAAACTGTAGTACTGTACCAATGTGACACGCATATGAACTGACTAAAAATAAAACAAGATGAATGTACAAAATGTAATACGATTTTTTTAAATTTTGACCCTTTTTTGATACTTCAAACTATTTTAAATCGGCTAAAAACCCATAAAAGAACAGTCCATAAAAAATCCAATCATTTGAGGTTCCTAGTGCTGCTCTGTAACTTTTAGTTTTGGAGGAGATAGAATTTGAAAATATGGAGAGACAAACAGACATAGTGAGTTTTATAAATTAGATTTCACTAAAAAAAAAAAAAAAAAAAAAAAAAAAAAAAAAAAAAAAAAAAAAAAAAAATCCCACATGCTACATTGTAGCATTCATCGTGGATTCTTTTTTGCCATTTAAGTATAGTAATGCTTGGGTAGGAGGTGCGTTTAAGGATTGTGGAACTCTTGCTTCACTATAATCCCCTTATTGCATACATAATCTTTTATTCCATCAGCCATGACCAGGTAAAAGGCTTAGTAATTTGTAATTGTATATTCTTAGTTTCGTCTGTATTGAAGACTGAACCTTCAACCTTCAGAAGGCTATCACTTAGCACTTACATCCATTACACCAGATCTTTGCAGACAATTTTAGTATGAATTTTAGGGGCCTTAAACTTATTCCACCCCGGTCATGGCTGATGAAAGTAAGCAAATTATCCCGGTGGATTAAATAAAGGGTTCTGTTAAAAACCCTGTACAAATTTCAGAGTTCAACAAGATGCATCTAAACAAAGTCGAAGGTTCCATTGATTGAAAAGTGAGAATAATATTGAAGATGACACGAATAGTCTAAATAATCGTTATTTCAAATATGATAATAGTAATGTTACAAGTAATAACGAATGTATTATGAATCTAAAAATAAATGAATAAAAAGATCGACAATTTAGTATTACAATAAAATAGCAATAAAAACATCAGTTTAAAAACAGAAAATAAAAATAACTTACAGAAACAATGTCTGCTATACATTTGCTGGTGTTGCCTTTATCATCTTTGATTGTGATCGGACGGTCTTCTTTGATCCTCTCCAGAGCAGCCGGACAGTCAAGCTAAAAGAGTCAACGAAATATTTTGAGGGTTTTCGAAATACAAAATGCTGAATCTTTGGGTGTCTTGATCCTTTCTCTTGAGCTGTAATATGAATTATGATGTAGAATTAATTTAATTTATTGAGGTATTTGATAATGAATCTATTCTTGTGATTTTTGTCTTGTTTTTGGTGAAAATTGAACTTTTGTGGGTTTTTTTTTTTTTTTGTTTGTTTAGGTGCTTATTTGATTCAAGATCTTAAAATGATTGTTTCACCGAGTTAGAGCAAACATTTTCTATTTGAAAAAGTAACCATTTGCCCTTTGTTTTCTTGTTCGAGATAACATGCATTTTGGAAATCAGCTATGTCCCTTGCAATCAACTAGCCGACATTTAGAAACATTCCATGGACGTGTCTTAGTAACTACAATTAATTACGTCCTGATTATAAAGTAGTTGTTTTCCAGTCGTAATCATATAAATATATTTGTTCATCTATACACAAGTGTTTTAAGCTAATTTATTCTTCATATTTGTCTTACTATACACAAATACTATTTCAACTTGTGATAAGAGATCAAGATATAAAAACAAAGTAAATCACTTAACTGACAAACAAAAAACATTTAAGAAAAATAAAGAGTATGGTAATTTCTCAGGACTTATAAAAAGGTTATAAAAAAAAAGAAAAAAAAGAAAAAAAAAGAAAAAAGGGAAGTTATTTTAGAAATCTCAACTCAGAATTTTATTTTGAACCAGCAAAACTAGCTAGTCTTCTATATATTATATATATATATATATATACACACACTAGCGAGGGGTACCTGGCATTGCCCGAGTGTTTGGAGGTGTATGTTGTTTTGAGTAAATCAAAACTCCGATGGGGTAAAATAAAAAAAAATAAAAATAAAAAGTTTTGGTAGGTGAGTATGAGGATCGAACCTTTGAGGCGAAGTTAGAAATTAAAGTGTGAACAAAAAAGGGTGTGACGTTAACCATTGGCCCACCGTGGGATACTAACGGAAACACGTTTGAATTTATTTAATTACTTAGATTTGGCAGGTGCACGTTTTAATGACTTAATGAGGTCAACTTTGACTGCGGGATAGTATTTCATTTACTGCAGGAACGTTTTTTTTTTATTTTCCCAAGATGTTGGTGGGGTCCAAATTGAATAGCAATTGTTTGATATAAGGAAAATATTTCCACATTGATCAAAGCTGATTGCTTTCGAACATTTCCAGCGATAGCCGGAAAATGCAGCCAGAATTAGTGTCGCTTTTATTATAGGAAAAAGATTGATCCACATGCGGTGAGCAACAAATGTTGAATACTTATCTTCCCGAAGTTGAGCAAATTAAATAGACAGGCGAGCTCCGTTGTTAACTCAGAGATATTATGATTTATATGTGATATAAAAAGTTTTAAGTTGCGAGCCGACAGACCGCTTCTCTGAAAAAAGCCTTTCTTGGACATACACAAAAAGCGAACATACATACACACATTTTCACTTTTATATATATATATATATATATATATATAGATAAAAAGGTAAAATGTGTTAATGTGTGTGCATTTTTTGTGTATGTCTGCCAAAGGCTTTTTTTTTTTTTTTTTTTTTTAGGAGTTCTAGGGGGGGGGTATTACGTCTTAGAACTGTTTATATACTTAGATTATAATACCAAAGATTTATGAAACGACATCGTAAATATCTTATTTCAGTAACTTATCTTACAAGATTCTCTGTGAATTCATTTACTACTACTACGGCATGATATTTGACCTAGAAAACCATACATTGACATTCAACCACCTGCATTTTTGAATATTTATTTTTGACTGTTCTCAAGTCACTGTCTTGGTGGTATCATGCTAAGTCATCAGACTATTAACCTTAAGGCTTTGGGTTCGAGCCTACCTCCCTCCCAAAACTTTTTTGGACGTTTTATTTTTGTAATATTTAAACAGGGTTATTATTTCGCTTGTTATTTAGTTTCCATTTTGTTTTGATCTAACCCCCCAACACACACTTTGAAACACCCGGGCAACCCCGCTAGTCTATATATATATAAAAGCGAAAATGTGTGTTTGTATGTATGTATGTATGTGTGTTCGCTAAAAACTTTCGACAGACAGAACAAAAATTGACAAACTTGGTATCATATTGAAGCTCCATCCTTCGCCCGAAAAATATCGAAAAATTGGCCAAAAACGTTCATTTTCTTCACCTTGAAATCAACAATTTTCTACAGAGGGGGTCAACAAAAACCGTCCTCATGACGAGATTGGGTCTACACATGCGTCAGATGACGTCATGACCTGATTTAGTTTAAATAGTTGAAAAATTGACTAAATTTAATGTACGTCGTGTTAGCTCAGTTGGTTAGAGCGTTGGGTCATTATCTAAACCTTTTGGGTTCGAATTGTGGTGTGAGATGTCTTTTTTCGATTTTTTAAATATTGAAGCAGGGTTATTTAAGCCATTCGTTTTTCTGTTTTTTTTTTTTTACTTCGCTTATTCTTAGGTTTTCATTAACATCCCCCCCCCCACCGACACCCAAAAACATCCGGGTACCCACCAATTTTTTAAATTTTAATATTGAAACAGGCTTATTCAAGCCATTTTTCACGTTTTTTTTTTGGGGGGGGGGTTATTTTTCAGAAGTTTTAACGTTCGTTTTTTTTGTTTTCTTTTTCAGATTTTTACATTTAACATCGTACGTTTGCCTTACGTTAGTTTTTTTTTTTTTTTTTTTATTACCCCTCCCCCTCACCGCCGCACAGTCCCCTCGTGACGACCGGTTCTACGCATGTGTCAGATGACGTCATGACCTGATTTACTTTAAATAGTTGAAGAACTAACTAAATTTCATGTACGTCCCGTTGGCTCAGTTCGTTAGTTATCTAAACCTTTTGGGTTCGAATCGTGGTGTGAGATGTCTTTTTTTTCCGATTTTTTAAATTTAAATATTGAAGCAGGATTATTTAAGCCATTTTTCACGTAACGTTAGTTTTTCTGTTTTTTTTTACTTCGCTTATCCACCCCCGACCACACACCCAAAAACACCCGGGTACCCACCGATTTTTTTAATTTTAATATCGAAACAGGCTTATTTAAGCCATTTTCACGTAACGTTCGTTTTTCTGTTTTCTTTTTTGTTCCTTACGTTAGTTTTTTGTGTTTTTTTTCTTCGATGTTTTGAAATACCCCCCCTGCTTAAGTTTTAACGTTCGTTTTTATGTTTTCTTTTTTTACTCCGCTTATAGCAAACAAACCTGGTCATTGACCTCATTTGCTGCATACCTTCCATCGTCGTCGTCGTCATAACGCTTGACGACTTCCGTGCGCGCACCTGTCAATTTGGTTCTTACTTAAATAAATTCAAACATCTTTCAGTAACTCATTCTGGCTGGCCGATTTTATTTCCAAACTTCGCCTCAGGGCTTCGGGTTCGATCCTACCCCCCCCCCCGGTTTCTTTTTTATTTAACACCACACACACACACCTCCAAACACCCGGGCAACACCGGGTACCCCCGCTAATCTATATATATATAAAAGCGAAAATGTATGTTCACTTTTTGTGTATGTCCAAGAAAGGCTTTTTTCAGAGAAGCGGTCAGTCGGTTCACAACTTTTTAAAACTTTTTATATCACATGTAAATCGTAATATCTCACAGTTAACGGAGTTCGCCTGTATTTAATTTGCTCGATTTCGGGAAGATAAATATTCAACAGTTTTCGCTCGCCGTATGTAGGTTAGACCTTTTCCTATAATGTTTCCCCCTACCCCCAACGTCTTGGGGGGGTGGGGCATTCCCGCACTAAATGAAATGCTACCCCGTAGTCAAAAGTTGACCGCATTAAGTCATTAAAACATGCACCTGCTGATTTAAGTAATTAAATAAATTCAAACGTGTTTCCGTTAGCATCTCGCGCACATTCTTTTTTTTGCACACTTTAATTTACAACTTTGCCTCAAGGGTTCGAGTTTGATCCTCATACTTACCTACTAAGACATTTTTTTTTTTTTTTTTTTTTTTTTACATTAATTCCTCCACCCTCAACTTGGCTGAAGTTTTATAGAAAAGAAAACAGTTTATTTGATGAACAGTGTCTTATTTAGATCAGTTTTTTTTTTCTTTAACTCACATTTACTCCTAACAAAGCCACTTGGACATATTTGGGACCAGGCCTAGAAAAGATTAACAAGATGTTGGTTTATATTACATTTAAACTTCTGCATATAAGAACAGTCAGGGAAGCATGAAGGAAATTCCAAAGTCTAAGGGAAGAAACTATTAGAGTATAAAGCTTTCTGGCATTTAGAGACCTCAACAGTGAAAGGGCGAGATTTTGTTGTTAAGCAGGTTTGTCGGGGATATGTACGTTAAGGGGCAGAAGTGCAACAAGTTCAGAGCATATTTTATTAAAATATTTGTAAAACAGGTGCAAAGATTCAACATTGCAACGATGGGACAGGGGTTGGAGCTTAGTTGACAAAGTGGGACCTATTAGATTGGAAACTCTTTTGGACCCTATCCAAGAGGGAGAGGCTAGTGGTAGATGCACCAGCCCAGATGTGGCAACTATACTCTATGCATGGGCGAATGGTGGCTTTGTAGAGGTACAGGATACTCTCAGGTGGGAGTAGTCTTCTAGCTCGATAGATATTTGTTCCAGTTCATATTGCCCATGAATGTTAGTCTGAGGAGTTTGAAGGAAGAATTCTGAGGCAGAGTGTTATTTCTCATGGATATCGGTGGTTGGAGAGGCGTCTTGTAATTGTTAAAGGAGGGCAGCTTAGTCTTACCAGCATTAAATATTACCATCAATTTGCGGCCCCATTCCACTACGGTCTGGAGGTCATTTTCTAACAATTCTGCCATTGACTTAGATTTATGTACATCTGTTCCTCCCTCATACATGTTATAGTGTTGCAAATGCAAATGTACCCATCTCAGACACAATATTATCAAAGAAATCGTTTCTGAATATCAGAAAATGGGGTAGAAATGGATTATTTTTTTGGGGGGGGACTCAACAAGAACCTGGACTTGTAGACGACCATATTGTAGTCAGTTAGAAAGCAGGTCAGCTGAATAGTTTCACAGGCAGGTAGTTCCAGGAAAGAAGTTCTGTTCATGGAATTTGCATTTAGATTTAGGCACAGATAGAGAGTGTGGGAAACTAGATGGTGGTTGTAGCTAGTTGAGTATTTTTTGTGAAAGCTTGATTAGTGATCTAAGGATCGACCCCTGAGGCACTCCTGCATTAATGTTTTGCTTCTTTGATGAGCATACATCAATGACAACTTGGATCGTCCTATTGTCTAAGGATCTAATTATTTAGTAGACGTCCAGTTATACCGTACGATTTAAATTTAATTAGCAGCCCTTCGTGCCAGACTTTGTCAAAGTCCTTGGATATATCAAGGCCTACAGCCCTAGCTTCGCCCGCTTTATCCAGTGCATGGTATATACATTCATAGATGACTGAAAATATCTGCAGTAGAACAGCATTGCCTAAATCCATACTGTTTGTCTGAGAGAAGATTTGCTTTTATGAGGTGGTGGTCTAGTGCTTGATTCATTCAAGTCTCAAAGGTTTTAGCAAAGACGGAGAGGAGACTGATAGGGCAGTCTTGTCACCAGAATTCTTGTACACTAGTATCAGAGGCCATCTTACAGCTATTAGGGAAACAAAATTCAGCAAGACATTTATTGTAGAGCTTGAAAAAAGTATGGGGGCTAGCTCAGTTGAGCATTTTTTAATTAGTATAACAGGGAGGAGATCAGGCCCACACACCTTGAAGGTGTCCAAGTTTTTTTATGACATTGCAGACACAAGGTGATTTTCACATCATCTAGTGTTGACAGAGAGAGTAGAGAAAGGAGAAAAATAGAGAGGGGGGGGGATAGAAAGAGGAAAAGAAAAAAAAACTTTTGAATGGTAACTTACTCTATACTTCTTCATAAAATCTTCCACTGTTGGAAATGAAGTGCTCTGGACTTGCTTAAATGCAGCTTTGTATTGCACCAGCAATTTGGAACATGCAGCCGTGTACCTGCAAGGGTCAATGGGAATAAGCAATTTTAGAGAATCCATTTTATACATTTTTTTTTCTATATCTGAGAGGTTAATTTGAAATAATTTTGTCATCCATTTTTCCTTAAATACAAAAATAAATTTGTTAAAAAACTGTTTAATTAGTGATAAATGTGGAGAATGAATTACAGCGGCTTTTTTCTGCAGTTTAAGAGGCATCATTAAAACATGAATTCCTAAATGTATTTTTTTTTTTTTTTAAGTACTTCTCTAACAGGCCAGTAATAATCAAAACACAGTGGCATAATTAGCAAAAAGTACATCAACAAAAGCATGTTAGAAGTACACATGATTCTGAGGTCATAACTGCCAAGAAATCAAATCTCAACATTTAGCTGTAATTAAATTGTCTCTGGGCAAGTCCTTTTATTCCTAAAATTAGTAGAGACCAAGGTTGAATCCTCTGTCAAGACTTGGGTTTGAAGGAAATTGTCCTTGAAGGGTCAGGTGGAGGCGTGTGCTACATACGTCTTTCCGCTTATCCTTTACCGTCTGTCTGTACTTCCCCTCCCTGCAAAACGACAAACCAGCTTACAGGAGCACCTCGACACACTCTTGTGGAACGAAGGTAAGCATTATGTTTGCAGAGAGGTCTGTGTCCGAAATCTGAGCGAGGGAGGCTTGGGACTGCCCGATCTCCTGTGTCACAAGCATGCAGAGAGGTTGGCCTTCCTGAGCCGTTCGTTGTACGTAGACGTTCCATGGGTAACTGTAGTTGGAAGCTAGTTTTCCAATCTCACACCCGACCTCCTCAGTCGAAAGTCGGCGGAGACCGAGGGGGGAACAAACATTCTACGCCGAATGCCGGTCCGTACTTAGAGCGTTGCCGGGGACCAGTGTCCTCGAACAGTCTAGGAACAGGCTTTATTGGGAGCTAGTGGGGTGTAGCACAGGAACCGCTAGTGAAACAAGGGGATATCGTTAGAGGAGGTCCGCTCCAGTGGGGTTGAGTGCCGAGACGGGACTTTCTTACAAACTCGGAATTTTCCCTTACCTGGCAACTTGTCCGGAATGCACTGCCCCTCCTTGATGAACTCAAACTGTACAATAAAGAAACCCGGGTCTACTGCCTGCGCTGCGGCGAGGACATGAGGGAAACAGCCGGTCATGCTTTTTTCCACTGCAGCAGGCCGAAGACCCTCCTAGGGTATGTTAACGAGGTAGCATCTCACAACGATGGCAAGTGCCGGCTTGAACTCGACGAGTCATTTTGTGGAGAACACTGATCCGCCGCTGCCTAGAGAGAAAAGAATGGTTTTTCTAGCAATACTAGCAGTAGCGAGGATGGTCATATGGATCACACACCTCAAGCGAGTCCGCGAATGGATATCTGTTCCAGATCGGGATCTGATCGTCTACTTTAAAGATCTGCTTAAAGTAAAGATCAGATGCGATTGGAAAAGGTTGTCTCGAGTGGCCTTTGACAAGAGATGGGTACATGACGCTAGCTTGTGCATCCGACAAGGCGCCAAGTTTGAATTCGTGTTACCACCATAAGCATGGCACACGTGGTACTGGGTCCTACAGCTAGGTTAGACAAATAAAAAGTAAAGAGACTCTTGACTGGTGGTACAGATGAGATCATGTCCCCCGATCGTTTGTTTTTTGGCACTAGAAAATCTTCCGAGTCTACCCTACCACTACCCTCCCCATCTGTTTTATTCCCCCCCCCCCCGGTTAACCCCTACTCGAAGATCGCCGCCTACCCACCCCCTTTTTGTTTTTAACAATCTATTTATTTTTCCTTCCTACACCCGATATGAATTCTTCCCAATCCCCACTAGTGATCTTCCTGCTTGTTTTCGGTGATCTAACTTTCTAGATCAGCTCAGGGAGGGACCTTACTAACAATGCACTAGGCAATTTTATTTTTTTGTATATATTTTCTAGATACCCCACTCCTCAACACGAACTTTTTATTTTCCAATGAATTGAACTTTTTTTTCACACACACAGAAATTGTATATATATATATATATATATATATCCTTTCTTGCAAAAAAAATCGCTGGGGTTTTCATTAGTTAGTTTAGAGTCCACAGAGTGAATGAGGTATTGTGGTAAATGTTGCCAGTCAAGAGTAAAGTCCCCAAAGACTCCAATATTTACTTTAGTTACAAAGACCCTGCAACACTCCCCTCCCCAGATCTTATAAGGCCTTATGCCTAAATTTGTTTTGTCTTTTGGAGATTTCACGTTTTTAAATTTTTTAATTTTATATTGTAATTTTTTTTAAAAACAGAATAAATTAAATATGAAGATCAAAGTGTAGTATCTGTTCCGGCAGATACTGCAAGCAAAGATCATATGTGGGGGCAATCCCACATATAAGACCTTGGTCAATGTAGGGGCAACCCTTCATACCAATTGTCACTATCCAGCTCCTCTACTCATCGGGGAGTTGGTCCCCTATTTCCCTTTCACTCCTCACATTAAAAATCAGCCTTGTGCCTAATTTGCTCGGTGGGGGAGCAAATAAATACCCTTTTCTTGGCCTTTTGGCCAAGATCAAAGTGTAGTATCTATCCTTACTACATGCTGTACTTATGTTTGTAACTTTTCCTTGGCCACATGGAAAAGACCAAAGTGTAGCATATGTTCTTAACAGATGCTGCACTTACATTTGTAACTTTTCCTTGGCAATGGAAGAGGAAACCCCTCCAAGGCATTTTTAGTCGCATGCAAGTCACTGTCGGTCTATAACATTTACATTAAATTTTTTTTTTTTTTTTTTTTTTTTTTTTTCAAGCAAGGGGTATGGAGTAACATTTGTGTCACCCGATTTATCAGAGAGGGACCTATGTTTTCAATGGATCCGTCAGTCCGGATGAATGACAGATAACCGTCCATTAGTTTTTCCTGAAATTTTTATTTCAGTCAGTTCAGCCCATTTTTCGGTCATTTTAGTTTATCTTTAAGAATTTCATGTCGATCCTACATTCACGCATTCATTCATTACACGTTGAGTGTGTATTGGTGTACTTGGTCCAAAATCTTTTTCAATATTGACAGTGTATGTATTGTTGATAGTGGGTGAGGAAAACCTTTTAGATGAGGGAAAGAGGAGAGTGGGGTGAAGTAGAGAGGGTAAAGAGAGAGGGGGGGAGGATTAAAGTTGGGCGAGCAGACAGGTGCTTAATGGAATTTGTTCTGGGGTGCGAGAGGATTTGTATTCTAGTATTCGGTAAATATGTTGACCTCTTGATTTTAAGTTCAAATGGGAAATGGATATTCTTGTGATTTTCAATGGGAGTGTGCATGATACGGGGTGGGCATTCTGTTTTTGCTGTGCGGATGGGTGAGTGGGTGAGGTGGAGATAGAGATGAGTCATGGTCTAAATTTTTGGAATGCTTGGAGGGTTACTTATTTAAGTGAGTTTATGGTTGGGTTCTTTTAATTTTGAGGGTATACTTAAAGGCAACTTGATTAACTGAGATACAATTTGTTCATTACGCTTGTTGTCGTAGTGAGATCTGGTTTAATTAATTAAAATTTATTTAAAATGTATATATATTTCTGTTTGGAGGCGATCTGTGGACGAGTAGGTTTGCTGTTCATACCAACGAATTCGGCTGCCCCCCCCCCGTATACCTTTCGGAAAAGCAATAATTAGCAATAAGCTTTTTTTCTATATGGAAATACTACCTTCTCCCCAGGACCTATCCTCTGCCTACCTGGATTATAACCCTGGAGGACATTGTTACTCCTTCCGATAATGAACTGCCCAGGATGTATCAAATTCTCTCTTCCTATAATTATCTTCATATAATTATCAACAACCACTCAAAAAACTATTTTTAATATTTGTGCTGAAAAGCAAAATACGTGTCAATTCACAGCTGAACATTTTGCTAACCGCATTTCATTTCCTCTGATGATATGAGCTATTATTTAAAATCCATGGATTAAAGAAATCAACATAACCCCTTCTATATATTCCTTTTGTCAAACAATAAATTTTTGATTCGAATATATGTGTCTATATGTTGTTTTTTCAGAATTTAAAATTTAACCATCAAACATATATATATATATATATATATATATATATATATATATATAATTGAAAAAAAAAAAAAAAAAAAAATTCAATTAAAGGAACAGTCCAATTTTGACGAAAGTTAACACTTTGATAAAGCCTAATAGCACAAGTGCATTTTAGAAGTTTTATCACAAGCAGAAAGGCATGGTGTATAAAAACATTACGTTTTTTGAGGGGTGAATTTGTAATGAATGTTTCTGCTTTAAAGCACAATTAAACCATGATATTTGACTTTTGCATTTTAAAAGTTAATTAAAATATGATTTTATAAAATAGGTTTTCTACAGTGCAATATGGACTACAATGTATGGGTGACTAAGTCATTGCGGGGAAGCATGTGAAGCTTTCTTCTGGTGCACTGTGGTGGATCCCTGACTAGAGCAAACAAACAATAGATTTGATTGAAAAATGGGCGATTTCACCAATAAAAGTATTGGAAGTGTGATACACTTGTTGATCCTAATTCAATCTTGAGAACCGTCAGGTGTCCTTGCTAATATATATATATATATATATATATATATTTGGGAAGGAGTGGGATAGGTTTTGGTACTATAAGAGCATTGACATTTTTGAAAAAAAAAAAAAAAAAAAAAATCAAGACAACTGAAAATTCAAGTTTTGGTTTAGCTGTTTATTTGTTTTTGTTCTGTTAAATACTTACTCTTTGGGTTGCACAGCATCTTTGATGTAAGCTTTCTCTAAACTCTGCAAAGTGTTGATGACAGCATAAAGATCGGCCATATTGTCATACCTAAAGACAAAATAATCAAACATGTAGAAAAACAAGGCGATAACAGTAATAAAGTTGTATAGTTAGAAAGTTGAAAGAAAAAGAAAAATTTTTTATTATAGTTTTTATTTATCATTTTCCCCATATCATGCTGAGGTTGGACACTTCTCCCGTCTGTTGCCATTCCACTTGTGTCACCAAATAGGATCAGGTCCTCATCAGTTGGTCCCATCCATGCTTTAAGGGGGTTTACTTATTGCTGTGAGACATTAAGGGAATTAATAATGGGTAATGTAGTCATACTAGTTCAGACATTGTTGTGCGTTATATGATGGCAGGTGTTGGATGGCTCTATAGTAATTTACTTCCACGCTAAACTATACATATACAACAGTATACACATACACCAGTCCTGCTAGATCACCAAAGTTGAGTTACAGCGAGTCTAGCCAATATCTGATCGGTGATCATTTAGAAATATCAAGTGCTGTATGTGGGAAGAGGAGTCAGTTCAACCTGCCTAAGATGAGTTCCACTTTGGTAACCTATCTAGTTTGGTCTTTATCCCTCTTTCTCTCAAGTCCATCTTTATTACTTCCTTCCATGTTTTCCTTGATTTTCTGTTATTTTAATTGTTCTACATCTAAACCAGCAACTGTCATCCATCTTTCAAGGTGGCCAAACTAACAAAGTCTCCTGAATTGTTAAAAAAAAAAAAAAAAAAAAAAAAAAAAAAAAAAATTTGAGACTAATGAACAGACAATTACAAATGTCTGTATCTAGAAAAGGCAACTGAAGAAAAATGTAAAAGTAACAGGATTTGTAGAAATTCCACAGAATGAGAAATATATTTAAATCAACAAATATTTTGATAAAGCTGATATTTTTCTGAATAGTGCAAATAATTTGTATTTTGGACAAAAAAAACTAATAACATGCAAATATGAGCTTATTAATATTCTTATGGAAATAGTGTCCATTTTGTATTTTAAATATAGAACGGATTTAAATGAGAAATTAATAAGTACTAATGAATCTCGGAAAGTAATATTGTGCTACATAGTTCAATATAAATAAAATCATATAACACAATCTTTAATTTACTCCTTCAGTCCAGCACCTCTTCTTTTGGCTGACAATGTCCCCCCCCCCCGTTTATTTTGAATGTTCCCTTTAACTTAATGATTTGCTGACTTCTTTCTTTGAAGGATCACTGCACAGCAAAATTATGAATTCCTTTCTCCCATTACAACAGTGATCATATTATGATTGTTTAGTTTCATAAAAACTATGTGCTCTCTTGTCTAGAGTGTGTATGAAGTCTTACGACGAAAAGTATAAACACCTCTCAAAAACCAAAAACTGAAGACAATTTATTGTTAAAAATCAACAGATTTATTGAAATTGAAGGTAAAAACTGAAAACGGAAAAACAAATACAGAATTAGCGTGAAGCTTGGGTTGGAAAGAAATGCAGTAAATGCTTAAAAATACGGAAGAATAAGTCCAGAACAAAATAGCAACAAAATAGAAAAGTAAGAAAGGAAAATCCAAGTCCCAATGAGGAAATGGGAGAAAGGAAAAAAATTACAATGAAGGTCTGACATTGAGGAAAGAAATGTCGAAGCAGTAGCAGCTAAACCCTCGTGGCGGTCACTCCATAGAAAGGGAAAAAGAAAACCGGTGTCAGCAGTGAAGGGTCACAAGTTGTCCCCTCCAAAGAAAGGGAACAGTGAGGGGCAGTAAAAAGGACTGGGAGTCACGACAATGATATTTGAAAACGAGGCTACACCAATTCTTATCCAGGGTTGTCAAACTGACCTTTTTTGAAGCAGTTTGGCCTCTTTCAAAGTGTAACATATGAACCAATGAAAAAACAAGTAGAACATTATACGGAGAAATAAAAGGATTAGAAAATTACGTATTTCTTCCCACATCACTTGATAATCATCAGAAATTTTATTATGTCACCATCGTCGAGAAAATTAGAGTGCCTAAAATCACTACACTTCTATTATCATACTGCCACACCGGTTCCTGCAAGATCATCGAAGGTAAATGACATTAAACTTAGTCCTAAGATTGGTGACCATTTGGCGAGTATCAGGTGCAGTATGTAAAACCCAATCCTAGCGACCTTGCAAGCTGAAGATAAACTACAACAGTCCTGAGCCATTCGTCGCTATCTGTACTGATTAGACACTGGCTGGCAAAACGAATCAATTTTCAGTCACCATCTTCATGGAAATATAAGTAACAGGCTAAAATCTTTAAATGAATCTAGGGAAAAGAAAAGCAGCATTTATTAGTTGGGTAATTTATTTCTATTAATTTACAGCAATTTCAGCCTTTTAATGTTTAAAAGAAAAGGGTTATGTGTAGATAAAGCGGCCTAAAAAGAGGATGGGCGCCAAGTTCTTAGGACGCATTTAACAAGTCTTGTAAATGATGTTTATGACAATGATTTTATGCAGACTTAAGAAATAACAATATTCCAACTTGTCATGAAGCTGTTTTACAACTTCAAAAAGATTCAATGGATTGCCAAGGGTCAGCTAATGACCAATTCTTAGACACAAAATCTATAATAATAATAGATATAAGAAAGAGGCTTAATATTAACAGATCCATCAATAATAAAAAAAAAGTGGATTAACGGGGTTTGCCAAATATAAGCAAATCATATTCAAGCCTTGAGAGAGCAAGTAATTAAAAAAAATCTAAAATAATAGCAGTCCTTCTCTGCTTACCCCAGCATTGCTTTTAATAACCTCGATTGGCTTTTTCACTTAAAATTTTGTTTCACATATTTTCCAATCTGGCCCAGGCCACAATCTGTCTCCGACTGTAGTCAAAGTCCAACTGCACTCTCAACTCTGACCGTTGTAAAGTCTCAACTCATGACCATCATAAAAACTCACTGACTGTCGTTAAGTCCAGCTTTGTCATCCCTATTGCTGCTAGACTCAGTAACCCTCCCCCAAATACCTACAAATATATTGTTCGATCCTTAGTCCATTGTTCTCTACCTATCGGTCATTTGGTCACTCGTCATATACTGAATTTAAACTTTGCCCCTGACTTCTTTGTCAACTCACTATCCATTGTAAAAAAAAAAAAAAAAAAAAAAAAAAAACCCATTTCATTTGTCATTTACTACTCCCAGCACTCAATGACCTCAGCTGAACAGTGTTACAATACTAAAAATCAAAACAATCATTAATTTCAAGTAATTTTTCAAGTTAATATGCAACTTATAGTACATATACATAAGCAGTATAGAAAATAGATTATGTGTAATGTTGAATTAACTTGAAATAAGGTATTTTTGACTTTACCATTTAGAACAAGAAATGGGCCAACTTTAGCATTTATTCATCTTGAGGATTTACTGCCACAAAAAAATTTTTTTAATGTAAACAAAGTTTCAATTTATTATCTTTAACATTTTATCATTTAAATATGATATTTAAAAGAATTTTACTTACTTTTCTCTTTCTCGTGCTGTTCGAAACAGTTTGACTTCCTGGGAAAAAAAAAATCTGATTGAAATTTTATGAAATGTTAACTTAAGATTAAATAAAAAAAATAAATAAATAAACAAACTGTATTTATGGTAGCAATGCAGAAAAATGGTGAAAAAGAAGCTTAACAAAAATGAAAAATCAAGAACATTTGCAGTAAAAATAAAACTGTTTAAAGAGTCAAAAATGCAGATTTTAAAATAAATATTTACTTAAATCAGGAAAAAAAAAATACAATTTTTTATGCTGCATAGTGTCATTTAGCTGTAATCTTCTGTTCTTAAAGATTGAATTTTTTTTATGTGAGAGTCCAATGATTTTGTCCTAGGGTATACACATGTGGTTTAGTAGAAGTATTTACACCATTTGAATGCATTGAAATTTGAAAAATAAAATAACGGTTTAGAGACCAATCAGATAATTTTCAACAAGAACCGAAGACTATGCCTGAATGAGGATATGTTGCATAAAAAAAAAAAAAAAAACCCTGCATTTTGATTTATCTCGGTTATATTTTTTCAAATTTCAATGCTTCCAAACAGTGGATATACTTTTACTAATATTTGCAGTATATTAATACTGCAAATGGCATTATCTATTTTCTGATAGATTTTTATATACAATGACAGTAAATAGAAGACTTACTATTGATATTAATAAAATCAAGATGCTGGAAAATCTTGATATTTCAAAAGAAAAATTTCCCTTCCTCAATATATATTAAGTTGGTGCAAAAATGTCGTTTTTTGATGTTCAACTATATATATATATATATATATATATATGACATTATTTTTGCACCAACCTAATATATATCATACAAAAAATGCTGAGGATGCGGAGTCTCCCTCCACGAGTGAAAAATTTACTTTCATGACTAATGTTTGTGCAAATTTAAAAAAAAAAAAAAAAAAAAAAAAAATCCAAGGCGTGGTTCTTGAAAAAAAAAATATAAACAAATGAACAGCAGAGAATTACTAGGTCCAACCTCTCCTTTGGTGGGGGTGGGTGGGGGTCAACAATCCCTTCTTTGTCAGTGAGAGAAAAAAGGAAACAATAGCTCAATCCGTCTCAAAGAAATATCAAATATGCACTTTTGTTTTTGAAAACTAACTGTTCAACCTATGATATTTTTATCTAAATTTGTTTACGATCTATAGATTTTAGTTATAGCATAATCATGTTAGATCAAAGTTAAGCAACACTGAGCCTGGTCAATACCAGATAAGTGACAATTTGGGAATATCAGGTACTGTATGGAGGAGGACATCAGCACCTCCCTGCAACAACGGTAAACCCTAACTCCATCTCCCTTGACTGGGATGTGCTTGTGAATTTGGTATTCCTATGGATTCAGGGGAAGCCGGTTCAACCCGCCTAGGGTTCATGTCGTTGGCATGGCATATTTTAGTTATACTGATAGGTTAAATATCAATAAATATTTAAACTTAGTACGAGCAACAGAATATTAAGTTTTAAAATACAAATTTTTTTATTTTAAGAACCGTTTTCAGAATCAGAAATGAAGCTAAATTTTTCCAATTCTGATACTCCAAAGAGTTGATATTTCAGATTCTGATTAATTGATTCAACACTAGAACAAATTATGCAAACTCATTTCAAAATGAATTAATGCAAAATCACATCAGCTTTCAATCAACACAATATCTAAGGTTTATATTTCATAACATGATACACCCAGAAATTGCATCAAAATATTCTTACTCCTGTTGTTCGATACATAAAAATGTTCGTATCATTTGGATTCTTTGGACTACTGTTCTCATTTTGAGCATTATCTGCAAAACGTTTTAGTCGATTTAACCTCTGATCTTCAGGCATACCTTGTCTAACTCAGGAATTGGGTTCTTGTGCAGTGGATAAAGTACTTTTGTGGAATTCAGTTGTAAAAGTTACATTCCTGGTTCAATCCTCAATGTGGGTGATGCAAAAAAGTATAACTGCAAATTACCTCTAATTTCTACTCACTCGCGGATGACAGAACAGGAGCATGTTATTCCCATGGATTAAATAAAGGATTCCATTTGAAATTCCGTGCAAATTATCAAGTTTGGCAAAAGGATTCATCCCACCCACCCTAAGTTTGACAAGCTACGCCTGAAGAAGGTCAGGTTAGATTGACCAAAACGCTGTGCAAATAACACTTAAGACGAGAACACTAGTCCAAATAATCAATCTCCATCCATCTAAAAAAAAAAAAAGAAAAAAAAAGATAAGTGGTCATACAGTATGTTCTTCTGAATGGACAAGCAAAAATTAAATCTTTGTACTTCTGAACTATGCTGGCAAGTGTTGGGTAGATTTTAGAAATAGACTTCCAAACTAACCTATTTCTGTCCAGGTCTTTATCCCTGAAGACTATTTTTATTACTCCCCCTCGCCATGTTTTCCTAGCCATTCTTCTTGTGAACTGACCCCGTTACCTCAACCATTTTAAGTCTATTAACCCAAGAACTCTCATCCATTCTTCCAATGTGGTAGTATCCTCAAAGTCTCCTGTTCTGCACACATTGTCCTATATTTTCCAGATTTAATCTTCTGAACTAAGCCTTTCTTTTAAGACTCGCATTACACTAGTAATACACACGGACGAAAAAACGCTTTGGATAATCACAAATTTCAAGGTAGTTCTACTAAAATAGCCATGTTTTTTTAAACCAAAAGCACTTCAAGTCTTCAAATTACTACTGTTTTGTTCGGAAATGAATATACTTTCAAATGAATTAATAAATATGGATGTACATTATATATTTTAAGAGTTTTAAGCAAACAAAGTGATAAAAATGTGAACGTTATAAAATGACGTTTTTGGTAAGGTTTTGTAATGACCCTCCCCGATTTCTAAAAGCCCATACCATGATTGTATGAAGAATTTCATGAAATTTGGGAAACAATCAGAAGAGGTGTTAATCTTAATACAGTCAAGTGTCCGAAATATTTTTGATCTTTTTTTTTTTTGTGTGTTAAAAATAAAACTTTAATATGACGAGTATCAAACATTTTGAAAAAAAAAAATTTCTTCGGACACCCACTAGTAAGTAAATCAATCTTTTTACTATCTTTATCAATTAAAAGTATTATTGTATGTTTGATAATAATTTAAAAGGACCTATCCCCCCCCCAAAAAAAAAGTTTCTAATTCTCGGATTTGGACAAATGAAGTTAATATTAGCAGCAGCTGTAGTATTAGGAATAGCACAGTGTAAACAACATGCGTTCTTTAATTTTTATTCAAGAACGAATTAAGAAAAACATAATGAATATAAATGTAGTAACTTATATTGCTTTTGTTTATATTTGTTTTTTTGTACAACTTTATCGAATCTATGTGTATAGTAATACAAACCCTCAAAATCTATATCAATATTCTTGAAATTTTAAAAGCAGTTAGAAAACACATCAAACTACAATTATGAAGCGTTTTATTTCGTTATTTTTTTTTTCTACTTATTAAGCGAATGGTATTTTTACGACCTGCTCCAACATAGTATAAATGACCTATGGAATAAACACCTTCAATCTCAAAAACAAAAATTAAATTTATGGAATTTTCTTCGAAATTTCGTAATTAAAACTAAACATAACATTTGCTGACTTATTTACTTGTCGAATACACACACTATATATATATATAT
Organism: Euprymna scolopes; assembly: GCF_053919585.1. Lineage (NCBI taxonomy): Eukaryota > Metazoa > Mollusca > Cephalopoda > Sepiida > Sepiolidae > Euprymna > Euprymna scolopes. The sequence continues at coordinate 16,424,655 of NC_136498.1, forward strand.
ATATATACATACATAGACACAGACTTTCTGTAAGATTTATTTGAAATTGAAACGGCATTTTTCAGTTGAGACAACAAAACAAAAATGAAGTAACGGTTCATATTACAATCCATAAACGTACAAAAAAGTTGTCAAAAACAAATTTTATCAAAGGCAAGATAAGTTACTTTTCTACCTAACCGGATACTTTTTATTTTTTTAATGTAAAATGTTTATTCGGTTCGAAAAACAAGTAGTGCTGAGCGAGCGCTACCGAAGAACAAAAAAAGTGGCCGTAATGTCTCTTTACATTTTTAAAGTCTCAAAGATTTCAAAATAAGAAATGAAACAAAATGGTAAATGAAACCCACCTAATAAATGTTACCATGACATTTATTGGGTGGATTTCATTCACCATTTTACTTTACTTCTTATTTTGAAGTGATTATCAAGACTTGAAAAATGTAAATAGAAATTGCGGCCATATTTTCTTTTCGGGTAGCACTGAATATTACCTACTTTTCAAACAAAACATTTTTCATTAAATAAAACAGTAAAAACTTATTCAGTTATGTAGAAAAGTAACTTATCTTGCTTAATGCTTTGCATAAAATTTGTTTTATATATACACACACACTTCTTTTGTTGGGGGGGGGGGGACATAAGTTTACATATTTAATATGATATTCCAAATTTAATCCATAACATTTTCAAAAGCCAATAATTATGAACCGCTAACAGTAAATAGGAGTGATGAATGCTCTCTTTGAAAAAAAGCTCTCTTAACCTCACCTCTAACCCCAGTTATGAGTGGCAAGTCTCCTCCTAAAACACTCTTTAACCCTAACAATAACAGTAAGTTCGAGTGGCAAGCCTCCCAACAAAATACCTCTGTAAGCCACATACAAGTATCTAAAAAAAAAAAAAAAAAAAAAAAAAAAAACAATAAATAGATCCTTCCTTAAAAGAAAAATGCACATGATTTTTCTCCCATAAAAATTAACTGTCCTAAAATGCTAGAATGGCCTGGAAATTATGAATTATTTTACATTAAATTTTTGTGAAACTAACTGCCCCCCTCTAATATTGTTTTTTTTGTTTCTGTCAAATCTTCAGTATGTTCACAATTTTCCTTAGCCCTACAATTAATTCAAAGTCCGAATGGCAACCCTCATATTCTCATTGCATAGAACCCCCTCTTAAAAAAAAAAAAAAAAAAAAAAAAAAGTTAACTGCCCTAAAACGCTAGCGCGAACTGTATGGAGAATTATCTTACATTAAATTCGAAAATAATTTGTTTATCTTTCATTAAAGTTTTTCATGGCATTTCATACATAATTGCCTAAAAAGGTAGAATCACATTTTGGAGGGGTGGTCAGAAGGAGTTGGGTGGGGTTAAACAGAAGGTGTTAATCTACAATAATACCAAAGAAATATTGCAATATATTCATTTTTAAATGGTCCTGTGTTTAAATTTAAGTTTTTTGTACATAAAGCACATTACAACTCAACTATGAGTTCTTCAACTTCTTTTCTGTTTATGGATACATGGCATTTTTAATAAAAATAAAACAAAAAGCATACAGGATTTATCTCCCATAAAAAACCCCAGTTAACTGCCCTAAAACGCTAGAATGACCTGTAATGGGGAATTATTTTACATTAAATTCTAAAATAATTTGTTTATCTTTCATTAAAGTTTTTCATGGCATTTCATACATAATTGCCTAAAATGGTAGAATCACATTTTGGAGAGGTGGTCAGAAGGGGTTGGGTGGGGAAATACACTTATATTGTAAATTTCATTGCTTAGTCTTGTGTTTTAACAAAGATATGACATTTTTACTGAAAAAGTAGTGTAAAAAAATGTGACGAAACGCATATGGTCTTAAAGAGGGGAAAATATCCAAACGTGTGAGGCACAAAAATAGTCATAACTCCCTTAATTTTAATCAGATTTGCAAAATTAAAAAAAGATTCTTTCTTAGCTCATCAAGCTCTTTCTATGTATACCAATATTGAAATATTTTAAGCTATTTCAATTTTTTCATATGTATTTCACATCCACCATATTATTTATTCATGTATATTACACATCCATCATATTTTTCTCCATGCAACATGTTCTCAACCCTCACTGGCCAGGTTTCACTTCCATACATCAGCTCTTCACTTTCTTAAAATCCCTTAATCTTGAATTTTAGGCATTTTTTGAGTGAAAATCATGCAATGGATTTTGATAAAAAATTGGTTTGTTTTAGGACATCAACCATCTAAGTGTTAATTCTTTAGGTAATATTCTTAGAACATATTGTTCCAAAAAGTTTCAGACAGTACCATCATTACTCAAGAACAGGAAAATGGAGCACTACAAGGAAGCACTCTACCAATGACACTATTCAGAAAAAGCAGTACTCTTTGTAAACAGTACTTTTCAAGAGGTAGAATACAGACTATATTGTTGTTAGGAAAATTCTGAGCAAGTAAATTAAACTGCAGCAAGATGCAGAAATGCTTAGCCAATGAAATCGCAGCAGCTGAGAATGGTATCTTTTGTTTATTAAATTGTTTGGTGAAAGTACAGAATAGTTAAAAAGCCACTCCTCTCTCCATGCTAAGTATGGCTTTCTTAATAAAGTTATTTCAGCAGGATTCATAAACTGCACAAATACCTTTTTTTTTTTTTTTTTTTTTTTTAACTTCAAAATTACCATACAATGACCATTTTTGATTATAATTATACATTTTTTGCTTAAATTTTAAACAGTGACCATAGTTTTCAGTAAAAAAAAAAAAAAAAATAAATTTTGATTAATATACCAATGAGATAACAGACCATATTCAGCATAAATATTCTTTTCAAAAATGTATTCCTTGGCATTGGCAATTTTTGTTGAACACGATTAACCAATCAGCTAATATCAATTTGTGAAGAAAAGAAATAAAGTTTTGATTTAAAAAATAAAGAAAAAAAATTTAAGACAGGATAGACAATAATGAAGATGTAAGGGAAAAGAATGGAGAAAATATGATCGGGCATTTATTTCTGGTTAGAGGCTCAAAGGTTTATTACTAATTTAACCCCACATTATAATTTAAGGAGAATAGAAAGTGGATCTTGGGGTTTACTTTTGGTAGACGCATAACTCGCTTTGCTTATTTTGTTCGTTAGTCTGCATATTCCATGAGCAATGTTTCTGACAAATAGGGAAGAATTGCTGTTTTTGAGTCAGAATCTATTCCATCTAACACTTAGCATTGACAAGGTTTTTGACCTTGAAGTAATATATTCTTAACTCTTTATAGCAAGTGGCTCCAGGTCTTGTCTGAAGCAATTTATATATATATATATATATATAAAAAAAAATAAAAAATAAAAATTTAAAAAAATTGATTTTACATATAAGATATGTAAAAGTTAAAAAATTAGACAAATACTTTAACATACCTCATAAAGTTCAGGGTTGTTGCAGGACATGCCTGAAAGGAAATAGAAAGCAGTTTCAGAACTTTAAAACTATGCAGGTCGATAAAGTAAACGTTCTTGCATTTGTTAACATTTGTTGTATATTTTGTTTTTTCTCTGTAAACTATGCCAGTTTATTGATTTATTGCCTGTAACTATGGCCTTCATTACAAAGGCCACGCTGTAACACCATAATGTTGCCCGAAAGTTTTTACTTTAATTTTTGTTCATTGTTTTTTTTTCCTCCAATTTTGAAAATTGGATTTTTACAGAGGCAGCCAACACAACCCGTTACATTTGATAGAATTCATATGAAGGTGATGAGAAATAGGTCAGTTTATAGTCAAGATTGTCTGCTCTATTTGACTTCCGGTTTCTGCTGACTGTTTGACTAGATAATTAGACACGCTTAAGATTCAAGAAAGTTATTCGTGATACAAGAGAAAGGTGGGTAGAACTTTCACGTTATCTGAGAAGAGCATTATTAATCAGAAAGAACCATATCTTGGTCAGCGTCGTCCCGTCTGCAGAGCAGAAACCGGAAGTAAAAAAAAAAAAAAAAAAAAAAAAAAAAAAAAATCTTGACTTTAACCTAATATTTACATTCTGGAAAATCATCCAGTCTATATTGTTTGCATTTCATCATTGTTCCTTAAAAAAAAAAAAAAAAATTTAATAAATGTTTTCAAAGGCAAGATAAATAATCTGGAAAAGGTTTGTGGTTTTACTCACTTTAAAACATTTAATCAGTTCGAAAATCATCTCTCACACTGTTTAACTCCAAGACAGTGGCAAAATAAGACAAAATATAACAAAGCCTACCTTCAAATTTCAATACAAAATTTAAAAAAGGAAATCCGATATCAACCTCGAAAGTCGAAAGGTAATAGCCTTTATGTCTTCAAAGATTTGTGAATGCAGCCGTTAGAAAGTGGTTGGTATGATTTCTTCTGATGAAAGGATTCAATTCTCGTCTCTAGTCGACCTTACAAGAGTTTATAATTAATGTTCATTAGAAGGAAAGTCCTTAATAACAGGTCGACAATTCAGACCTCTGGAAGACCCATATAATAATAACTGAGCCTAATTATTTAGGCTTAAAATCGAAGTCTCAAGGAGATGAAGTGTTAGAAATTTGACAATTACATCATGCCTCCCATTGTATTTGTTTTTGGACCAATCAAATCGATCGATCATATTTACTGCATAGAGTTTCGCTCTTGCAGGTTTTTTTATTTGCAGGTTTCTTTCCAGTTTCAATAAAAGGTAGCCGAAATGTACGAATAGGCCAGAATTCAACTCCAGTTTCATTTTTGGAACCCATACAAGAAGGACGTTGAAACTCATCCACCCCCACTTGGAGCATAATGGAGCCTCCAACTATCATCATCTTTTGAGATATTTTATTTCAAGCCTAAATTAGACATATTATTTAAGTCTGTTAGTGACTTCCAATTTGGTCTGCATTGCCGAACTGACATGATTTAAAATGGACTTTTGCACTATCCTATCTGTGAGGACTGGCTCTTTTTACATCAGAACGCATCATATCGACTTCTTCAACAGCTGCCAACTCATCTTTGAAGACAGATGGACCAGCAACTAGTTCTTGTTGAAGAAGCAAAGACTATTACCTTTCGAGGTTGTTAACAGCTCTGTTTACAGAGTCAGAAAGTGGGAATTCCTTTTTTGCAAGCGAGGATCAAATAAAATTTGTATTGAATTTAAAGGTAGGCCTTTGTTGTGGTTGTCTTATTTTTGCCACTGTCTGGAGCAAAAAGGCAGTTAGATAAATATCTAATGGGTTAGATGTGCACAAATGCCTCTATGCTGAGAGTGAATTTCATAAGTGTTCTCAACTGCTGCTGAAACCTGGTTCCAACAGCAGTTGAGAACATTTATGAGCAGAACTGAAAAAGAACACTTGCAAAAATCCTGCCAAGGCAAATACAATCGACCAATTTGATTGATCTAAAACAAAGACAATAGGAGGCATGATGCAATTGTCAAATTTCTGACAACAAAAAGGTGGAGAGTTGACTATTAAATACATGACGTTTGGGAAAATGAGTTAAAACTAAATTATACACAATACTTTTAGAACCCCACCCAATATATGTAAACATGACATACCGTTAGAAACCAACAGAATGTAGGTCATGTTTACATATATTGGGTGGGTTTCTGAAAGTATTTTGTAAAATTTTTTTTAGTTTTAACTCATTTTTTCCAAACTTCACTTCAGCTCGCTGCCAGTTGTCTTTCACATATCGATAAACACTTATTTTCAAACCAATTAAACATTTTAAAAAGGAGTAAAACCACTAAATACTTCTCCAGTTAGGGAGAAGAGTAACTTATCTTGCCCTTGATAACATTTATTTTCGGTGCTAATGCGCTTATTGATCCATGCTATTATTTAAATAGTATGTTTGAGTTTAATTAAAGTTTTATATCTGTTTTTATTAAATTGTAAGATTAAAGTAAAGAATAGGTACAAAACGCTCTCCTCCCATGTTAAGAATGGCTTTCTAAATAACATTGGATCAATAAGTGCACTAGTATTTTTCTTTCTAATTTTTTTTTTTTTTTTACTATTTTTTCATACGTCTGTGGATACAAACCCCAATTCACCCCTTTTCTAAATTTTTTTTTTTTTTTTTTTAAACTGTTAACAGAATATCAATCACCAATTTCTTTACAAAGAAATAAAAAGCATTTTGATGGGTTTTAATTCCATAATTGGTACAACTTGCAGAGAATGTTCTGTTTTACGGTTGTTTAAAAAAAAAAAAAAAAAAAAAAAAAAAAAAAAAAAAAAAAAAAAAATCGAACGGAAATTTAAATTTCGTTCCGTTTTACGTCCAACTCACCATTCACATCAGACATGTCAACTTTTCTAGATTTGAGTATGCTGACAAGGTAGGTGTCTATTCGGAAAGCTGTTCTTTATATGGGGAGGTTTGAAGTGTTTATTCGTTGTAAGCATGCCTAAAAACCAGTAAATGTCGATATCAGAATACCTTGGCAAAATCGAAAAAAAAAAGTCTGCATCCAAACATAAACATCGAATCGGAAACTTTATTTTCATTATTACTAAGGAAAAAAAAAAAAAAAAAAAAGAAAAAAAGTGTATTTTCCCTGTTAGTTGAGTAAGAACAAACTACCATTTTGTTATCTTTGTTACTAAAATGGAATAAAATTATTAATTCTTTTATTTTTTCCATGCGTACTTCAATAAAATTCACTGAAAATGAAAGAAATAAAAACTCCAATTTCTTTTTGGTCAAATAACATGATAAGTAATAAACAAGAATTATGTGATCTTGGCCCTAAGGCCAAGGAATCAAAAGCTATCAAAACTTTCAATTAAATGAGAATTTGCTAAGAATTTTAAAGCCATGACTTTTTATTCGACAGTTTAAAGGCTTTTGAAGAGTTACGAAGTAACTATTAACAAACGATTAAAATTGCATTGTTAACAAAAAAATAAACGAAATAGGTACTTGTACAGTTTAGTCAAGACATTAAAAAAATGAAAATATCGAAAAAAAAAAAAAAAAAAAGTTATATTGTATGTATTCATTATGGAATGAAGTTCTACGAAAAAAAAAAAAAAAATTAACTTAATTTCATCAAGTAGTTTGACAGCGAAAAAAAAATTTTGTTATGATACCGAGCAAAAGGCTCGATTTTTAGGAAGAAAAGCTAGAATTAAAGATGGGGAAGGAGTATCAGCGCTTTACATGGAGTTATCTCCCCGTGGCGTGTTCAGCAAATTTCACAATGGACGACTTCAACGCACTCTCATAAGAACGTGTTTTTCCGCTGTAAAAAAATCAAATTAAATGAAATTTTTTTTTTTTTTTCGGAGATCTTCAGTCCAAAACAGATACGTACAATATAACCTTTTTGATATTTTCATTGTTTAATGTCTTGACTAAACTGTACAAAGCGTTTTTTTTATTTGGCCAGAGTATTCCGATATAAACATTTACCCAAAAAGCTATATAATAATAAAAATCGACATTTCCAATTTGTACAGGGAGTTGGACTTACGTAATAAAAACTTTATATTTTTTGGGCCGCAAGTTAAAAAGATTAGAACGGAACAAAAATTAAATTTTCCGGCACTTCTGCAGGTCAATGACATGAGGCAAATGTGTGCATTTTAGTTTCAAGAGCGGGTGGTAGAGGGCATTTTTCAGCCTAGAATAGGGTCGATAACTCATACTTTTATTTTGATATGTTTATACAATCTTACTGTGAAAATAATCTTTCTGTACAAAAAAAATGTATTCTTAAACCTCTACAAATGTTTCAGGTTTTTAAAATTATATTTTGCAACATTGACAAACTTAAAATTATATTTGATACATTTTTATACTGTAAAAAAGATTCTAAAACCAATCTATAAATGTTTCATGTTTTTACATATTTTTTTTTTATTTTCAGTGCAGGCAGCACTGCAGCAGTGTCAGAAATGGTTATTAAAAATTTGTGGTAAACACTGGAATATTTAGACTTACTGTCTTTCGAAGCTTATAACTTCTTGAAAAATGTAATTCAACCCCTAATTTTTTTTTTTAATTAAAAGGAGCAAAGACCAAATTTAAAAAACAATACCAGGTTTAATAGCAAATTATGCAATATTTGTTCTTTTTAAATCGGTTTTCTTTAAAAGATTTAAAGAAAATCAACCAAATTTTACTTCAAATATAAAAAAAAAAAAAATTAAATTCCAAAAATCACTTACCAATAAAAAATACTATTCAATGAGTACTTCCATTGTTCATTTTATTCATATTTATACTTATATTCCATGTCCTTTTTAAATAAAATACTTTTTTAAACAAGGATTACAAAAAAATACGAACTCAGATTCTTTTCACTGTTCAAATAAAGGGAGACAAATCTGATTTTTTTTTCGCGTTTATCTTCTGGTGGCTCCGAAGGGCAATAATTAATGCCTCTTTCTAATGCGTGCTGTTAACCAAAATTAGTATTTTTTGCCCCCCATGGTGAAAATGCACACATTATTCACTTATAAGTTTTTACCGTTAAACAAAAAACCCAGTCGACCGATTTTTTTTATTTTTTATTATTATTCCCTTAACGAAATACGAGCTTTTGATTCATATATTTTATTTCTACTTTATCGAGTGATTTTTTTTTTATGTAAAAAAAAAAAAAAAAAAAATTGAATGACATAGAAAAAAAAAATTGTCGTTAGCGTCCGATATTTACTTAATATAAGCATAACAGGAGCTTTCATTAAAAAAAAAAAAACTTGTTTTAAATTAGAATATTTTATTTATTTGATCTTTTATCTTCAATTTGTGATATATAAAATTTTGGTAAATTAATTATTTAAATTTTAATAGACATATCAAAATGGGGGGGGATTTAAAAAAAACAACAAAAAACTTTGTCTAAAATATTATATTCAGTTTATTAGAAAGAACATAAAATTTCACATTGACCCTGAAAATATCGTAAAAATTGAACCAATAGAAAAATTTGATAGATTTTTAAAGTTTAAAAATTGAAAAAAATTCACTCGATTTCATACGTAAGAAAAAAAAAAAAAAAAAAAAAAAAAAATGGCTTGTTGAACGCGCACCGCCACTTTGTAAACACTTTAAAAAAATAATGTTTCTATTATTTTTTTAAACAACTTTAATAGTTTATTTTGGAAGTATATTCCATACAGAAAATAAACAACCAACTTTAAAAAGAGAAATTACGTGTTTTTTTGTTTAATTATTTTATTCGCAGTTGTGTTAGGAGTGTCAAAAATCCCCCCAAAATTCTGGATACATCTAATAAATAAATCACTCGCGAAAAGAAATGCTATTAAAACTTTAAAATCATATTTTGATACATTCTTTTTACAATAAATGTTTTGATTTTCATATATTTTCTTGTTCTTTATTTCGTTATTATATATTTTTGCGTTCTCGGAGACACTTGTTTATAATTGAGGTTCACAGAACCGCCGGTAGAGGGCATTCAAAGAACAGGGGCCGATAACTCATCTCGGACGCCTCAGGCCATTGACAATGCAGAAGTGCCAGTTTCCCTTCCATTTGCATAACAACTGTAAAACAGTTCTCCACGAGTTTTGCCCCTATACAAATATATTAATCATTATCTTAAACTTTTCAGCTTTTAGATAACTTGGTTATTACGGTATTGTTTGGTCAATAAAATTGTACTTTATGCACTTTCATTACCGCGCTATTTTTTTTTTTTTAATAGTATTTTCAAGTTAAATTAGTTTTACGATATCTTTGGTTTGTATTACTGTACACAGATTCGAAAAAGTTGTCAAAAACAAATATATATTATCAAAGGCAAGATAAATTACTTTTCTACCTAACTGGATAATTTTCTAGTGTCTTTTTAATGTAACATGTTTATTCAGCTCGAAAAAAAACAGTGTTTAACGATGTATTAGAAAATTTAAAATGGCGCTTCGCCTGACTCTTTGACATAAGTTTGAGAAAAGGGGTTATGGGTTTGTATTACTGTACACAGATTCGAAAAAGTTGTCAAAAAACAAATATATAACAAATAAACGTTATCAAAGGCAAGATAAATTACTTTTCTACCTAACTGGATATGTTTTCAGTGTTTTTATTTAATGTAACATGTTTATTGAGCTCGAAAAACTGTTTACCGATGTAATACATCGGTAAACATCGGCGATGTATTGGAAAATTCAAAATGGCGCCCGGACTCTCTTTAAGACTAAGTTTGGGAAAAGGTGCTATAAATATAAAACTAGACAAAATACTGTTAGAAACTCGCTCAATATATATTACCGTGACATAGGTTGATATATATTCGGTGGTTTTCTAATAGTATTTTGTCTAGTTTATTATTTATAACACCTTTTCCCGAACTTACCGTGTTAAAGAGTCGGGCGCCATTTTGAATATTCCAATACATCGGTAAACAATGTTTTTCGAGCTGAATAAACATTTTATATTGAATAAAAACACGAAAAATATATCCAGTTTGATAGAAAAGTAACTTATCTTGCTTTTGATAACATTTATTTGTTATATATTTGTTTTTTGACAACTTTTTCGAATCTATGTGTACAGTAATACAAACCTGGAGTTATAAATAAAAAACTAGACAAAATACTGTTAGAAACTCGCTCAATATATGTTACCGTAACATGGGATGACATATTCGGTGGGTTTTTAACAGTATTTTGCATATTTTTAACTCCTTTTCCCAAACTTACCGTGTCAAAGAGAGAGTCGCGCGCCATTTTAAATTTTCCAATACATCGGTAAACAGTAACACTGTTTTCCGAGCTGAATAAACATGTTACATTAAAAGCATATCCAGTGGGGTAGAAAAGTAGGTATTATTATACAAACACCGTGACAGGGTTAGGGTTAGGATTAGGGTTAGGGTTAGGGTTAATTCGCTGTCACGGTGTTTGTATAGTTTTACCGAAAAGTAACTTATCTTGCCTTTGATAACATTTGTTATATATTTGTTTGACAACTTTTTCGAATCTATGTGTACAGTAATACAAACCCCAAATTTCTATAAAACTAGAATTGGAATAATATTTCAATGGCAGCAACCATCTTAAAGCAGAAAAGTTCAAGATAGCTTTAATATACAAGATTCACAAATAGATATAAAGGAGTGCACTCATTGATCCGTGCTGAAATAACGTTATTATTTAAAAAGCCATTCTTAACATGGGAGGGAAGGGTGTTTTGTACCTATTCTGTACCTTATAATTGAATAATTAAAAAAAAACACACACACACACACACACACATCATAAAACTTTAAATCATATTTCAACGTTTAATTAAAAAAAATAGCGCGGATCGGATCACTCTCTGCATTAGCACCATTTTTTTTTTTTTTTTAATCCTATAAATTTTGGTTTTAGACCGAACTAAAGTCAATTTGGTTCGGTTCAAATTCTGTAGAAGCACTAACAATTTTAAACAATGATAAGTAAAATATATTAAAAAAAAAAAAGGTCAGACGTGATTGGAATCTTTTTTTTTTTTTTCTTAATTCTACTTTTTGTTTTATTTTTGTAAAATAACTAAAAGAAATTGCCATTGTTAATATTTTTGAAATAAAAGAAAAAAAGTGTGGATTTTAAAAGGAAAATTTAAAGAAATGTTCTGTTGGAATTTTCATAGAGTATTTTTAGTGTTTAACAACATTCAAAAACAAAACGAAGGAAGAAAAAAACGTATTTTTTTACCTGAACTATGAGAATTCTGTGGTATTTGGGCGAACATGTCGCCCCTCCAAACGTTTTTAAAATTCGGAAGACACAGCTGACAAAAATTAAACAGAAAGTATTGTTTTTCTTTTTTCTCTCTGACGTTTCAGAGAAAGATGTCGTAAGAATAGAGTGTTAATCACCGTAAATACTTACTTAACGCAACTATGGAAGCCTAGAATTGACATAATGATATTTTCAATATTTGTCATTTACAAATAATAATCTATTAGTAGTTGTCTGTGTATTTGTATATCCAGTTAAAAGTTTTAAAAAACCTACAAAACAAAGACTCACAAAGTTGGTGTATTTTTCACCAACGTTGTTCTGGATGAATAATATTTAAAACGTAGAAAAATTATTAATTCTCTGGGGGTCAATTGAGCCAGGTTTCGTCAGGGACGGTGGCGGTTTTTCAGTATTATTATGGACTTAATCCGGAAAGAAAACGCCGATTCATTCCTAAGAGGGTCTATTATATAAAGGAGATTGTCTGTGTATATGCTTAGTTCGAATAGAATGTGCTAGGTAAAGGAGGACAAAGAGGGGTTTGAAGGAAAGGAAAGGTAAGATGGGGAAGGAGGAAAGAGAGATGAATAGAGAGAGGTAGGGAGATAAAAGTATTAATAGAAATATGGGTTCAACTACACTATAATAGCGAAATTCGGAAAACGAAAACATAGATTAAAAAAAAATAATAATATCCACATACTTTTTGTATAAATTTCAACTAAAAGCAATCATGTCTAGTTAATTGTTAGAAGTACTTAAATATTACCGCATTATTAAAAAAAAAAACAAAAAAAAACACGAGTTTTCTATCTTTATCCCTCTCCAAAAAAAAAAAAAAAAAAAAAAAACTGTGCCATATTTCTTTGGGAAGACATAACATAATTACAAGGGAAGTAACTCAGTTATAAAAAAAAAGGCACAACGCATAATTCGTTAAAAAAAAAATGTCTATAGTTATACGGTATTTCCCTCCCGGTGTCTGTTTAGCCAAACATTTTATTTTCATTAATTTTCATCAAAAAATATTTTCTATAATTTTTTTTTTTTCTATCTTATCGTGTTCCATAATTTTTGGATATATTCATTGCTGTAGAGATCATTGGTTTGCCTTGGAATTCAATACTAAAATTTTTTAATTTCGCTGGTATAGGCTCTAAAAAACGTATGCTCCCATGCCATTGGGGCCGGGGAAGCATGGAGGGGGGCTCAATGACACATGTACCAGCTTGGATCTAGCAAGAGTGAAACGAACTATTACTCGCATCTACACAACATGCACTAACAAGAAAAGGTAAACCAACGCACACACATACACAATATCACGCTGCCAAATATCCACATATTACTTATGCATGTATGTTCACACTAGGAGCATTTTGACTTATGGCTACTATTCACTCAACTTTCTTTATCCAAACACAAATTCGCATAAATGAACATTTTCATGATTTAAAATAATTTTTTTATATCCTTATCTCTTGTATAAAACTGTTTTGTTGCAAAAATTTCGTTTTTCACAATTTTCATTTACAAAACTTCTTTTTTATTTAGATAACCCTTGCGACATGGCGACCCTTCTATTCTCTACACGTTTCATTTATTTAAATGATTGTATGCATGCCCATATTTATCCTTCGCTAAAAATAACTTTTATCCAACAATTTATATTAAATGTCCGTGTTTTTTTTTTTTTTTTTTTTTTTTTGCAATACGAAAAACGTTACCAAAGTCAGGATAAATATGAAATAGACCGTAATAATTTATTACAACAATGTTCCAAACGACAAAAACGCTGGAAAACCTTAAAAGTCAGAAAAAATGATTTCTTTTACTTTAGCTTGAATTTATTTGAACACTGGGTTCTAGTGATACAGAACTAGTTCAAACATACGCACCATCTAAACCGAATTGCTAAATGTATTTAATAAAAAAAAGTTTTTCTAGCATTGTTGTACATCCGTATTTAAAAATGAACTACCGTTATTGTCAATTACGTTTGCAAAATACAAAAGCCGAAATGGAAATAATTGAAATGGATAAGCATTCAAAATAAATGAATAAATAATTAAATTAAATAAATGATTGAAAGTAATAATCGAAAAAAAAAAAATTTAAGAATTTTTGTCTTGATCTAATGGCAATAGTTTATTGTTAATAAACATATTTTATTGTTTCTCTAAGCTTAGACACTCTTGACGAGACTACATTTTATTTTCGTAGGAAAAGGATTAAACCGTTTAAATTCGCAAAACAAAGTTGCATCATGAATAAAAAAATGAAAAGCCTAAGTGAATACAATTGAATAATATATGACATAATATTTTATTTTTAAAATGCAAATCAATATTTTCGATTTAAGCGAAACTAAAGGAGAGTCGGTGGTTCGTTTCGTTTTATGTGCGCTTGGTGAGATTTTTCATTTTCTAAGCAACCGGTGAAAAGTTTTCCTTTTGAAGAAAAAGGAAAGAAAACATTTTCTTACACTTGTTTTGATTTTTCCGTCAAACTTAAAAATGGGTTTGTCATCAAGTGTCCATCTAACTCAAAAAGATCTTGATAATTATCAGGTAAGAAAAAATACCTGCATTTTTTCTTGTTTATTGTTATAACAATGTTTTTTTTTATTAAAAAAAGAAAAACATTATTCTTTTTTTTTTTAATGAGGCAAATGAAAATAATGAAAACTTTAATCGTTAAAAAGAAAAAAATAAATAAAAGTAAAACTCATTAATTTTTTCGACTCCCATTATTTATTTTGTTATTGGTTTGTTTTATTTTAAAATAATATGCGTTAACAATCTTTGATTTTGTACCAATAAGCTTGCTATATATATATATATATATATATATATATATATATATATATATACACACACACAGTACAGTACACACACACAGCAGAAAGCTTTGAGAAGGAATTTACTAATCAAGGAAAAAGCAAACTCCAAAATCAAATATATTGTTATTTATATCTCAATCCCAACCAACTGAAAAAGCTCAATACATTCACTGATGATAGTAGAGCTACGATAAATAATAGTAAGAACAGAGGCTGTTCAACAGAGCTGTAAAGTAGAAGTTTACAATTAGTTTTTATTATTCGGCAGAATACTCCAAAACTGGTGTGCTAGGGAATCCTTAATCCGCAGAGTTTCAAAGGATGCTAATTCTTCTCATCAGAGAAAAACTGTTAGCAAAATAATCAGTCACGCTAAATATTAGCATTTCTAACAATGAGATACTTATATATATATATATATATATATATATATATATATATATATATATATATATATAAAGAGCAAACAGTTAATAAAACATGTTAAAAACATATTTAATCTGAAAAGGAAACACTTGATAAGTGGATAGTCCTATTTGGATAATAGTGGATAGTCTTTATTTTATATATATATATATATATATATATATATATATATATATATATAAGCTGAACGTGTGTGTGTGTGTGGTCACGAGTAGGCTCCTATATGGTTGACTATTATAGAAAACTGATCACATATAATGATAGAAGATGTATCGAGACACAGGAATGGGTATGTTTGATCTGGCATAATGATGATTCATTAAAATTGTGGGGTCTGCATACGCGCCTGGTCCACAAAGTATGGAAATAAAAAATTAAAAAAAAACTTTTACAAGTGTTTTTGATATAGATGTGCATAATAATACTTTGATAAGTATGTTTTAACTTAAATAGGGATGGTATAATAAAATTGTGGGGTTTGTGTTCGCGCCTGGCCTCCATAGAATGGAAATAGGCACAAACTTTAATAAAGACTTTTCATATCTATCTGCATAAGTATACTTTGATAATTATGTTTCAGTTTGAAGAAATATGGTATAATAAAATTATGGGGTGCTCGTTCGCACCTGACCTCCATAGAATGGAAATATGTCACAAAGTTTAACAAGGTTTTTTAATATAGATCCACAGAATATTGTGAGAAGTGTTTCAGTGTGAACAGGTATGGTATAATAAATTATGGGGTTTATCTATTTTATTTTTACTTTCATTATATTCTGCTCCGGTTTTGATACCCCCACATTCTACGGCAACACATCAAAGGTTGTAAATGACAAAGTTCTCTCTGATTCTCTCTCCTCTGATCTCGAGCGCGTGGTTCAGTGGGAGAAGATGTGGCTGGTTATCTTTAATGCATCCAAAACCAAACTCCTATCCTTACATCATCAACACTCTGATCCCCATCTGGCATCAGTTGTGATGGATGGCTCTCATCTGGGTGAGGCCCTGTGTTTTGACAAGCTTCTGGGTTTGATCTTTACTCCTGATCTGAAATGGAACACGTACATCAAGTCTGTTGTCAAGGTCGCTGGAAAGATGGTGGGATCCTTCTACCGCTCCAGAAGATATCTCACTACTGATGCAATTCTCTATCTATATAAAAGCCAAGTACGTCCAAGGATGGAATACTGTTGCTATATCTGGGCAGGAGCTGCTAAAAACAGCCTATCCTGCCTTGACAGAGTACAAAATAGACTTCGTGGCTTAGTGGGGGATGCCCTTTTCTCTACCCTGCAACCTCTCTCCCACAGAAGAGACGTTGCGAGCCTATCCTTGTTTTATTGTTATTTCCATGGAAGGTGCTCATCTGAACTCCAATCTCTGGTCCCCCCTCGCCAATCTTCCACGAAAAACACCCGTCTAGCTGAATCCACTGTGAAAAATTTCCCCCACTCTATATCTGTGCCTAAATCAAAACGCGGATTCCATGAACAAAGCTTCTTTCTTAGAACTGCACGCCTGTGGAACTCTGTTCCATCTGCCTGCTTCCCACCGGACTACAACTTGGATGTCTTCAAGTCCAATGTTAACAAATTCCTAATGAACCGCCCCCTAAAGTAAACACTTCATCAAATCTCCACACTAACGTAATGTACTTGCAATAACCCTTATTCCTGAGTGGCTTCCGGGCCTTGATAAGTGGTGATCACTGTGTAAAAAAAAAAAAAAAAGAAGCTATCTCTTTACAACCCTTCCTATCATACTTTCATGAATCAGAGTCCATTTTCTGTAGGCTGTTTTTGAGCCCGGTCAATGACGGGTACTTTTGCTAGTATATATATATATATATATATATATATATACTGTATTAACAAAACCAAGACTTCAAAAAAGGAATTGGTAGCAACAAAAAGTGTATTTCATTGTAAGTTACAATTGTTTCAATACCGGTTGGACAATTTCAAGCATTATGTCGTTTGAAAATCTTCACATAACCAGCCTTTCTTCATACTTCTTGAATAAAAAACACTTAATAATAGAACATTATTTAAAGAAATTTCCCTTAAAGGAAATGAAGCATGCGAAAACATTTATCCTGGACGCATGTTTTCGCATGCTTCATTTCCTTTAAGGGAAATTTCTCTAAATAATGTTTCCTGCTTCACTGACTGTACTAACTTGTTGAAGTTTAAATGTAATGTGAACAGACATCTTGCTGCTTAACCCCTTCCTGGTAAACACAATCGCAAATAGTAGCCGTTTACATCCAAGTAGCAATATGATTTGTTTGGGGTGAAAAGTAGTAAAAAAAAAAAAAAATAAGCAGTAGAAATTTATGATCTTCAACATTCACCTGCTCACGCACATTATTGATTTGTAAATATTTACATAAATACCCATGAAATGTCCCACAAAGATGAAAAAGGGGGCATGAAGAGAGACTGGTCTTAACTAACTTGTAGGACTCCTTGTCCTAACAACAACCTGACGGAATAGCGAGGTACCTGCACAGTGAAATTGATGATGACCACTAGACTAACGTCGAGTCAAACGAGCTGAAACAAAGGAAGCATGGAATAAATACGACAATTACAAAGAACACATGCTATAATAGTACTTGTATAAAAAAGACTAGCAACATCATTTGTGAGAGAGATACTGATATCAAAGTACTCTTATGCCACTCAAAACTGATGCTCAATTCATGCAAGATGGCCCAAAAGCAGTCTAAAGTATTCCATACGTTTCTGTGGTATTTTTTCAAGTTTAAAACTTAATTTTATGGCATATCGTTCTTCTTAAGTGTCCTCACGTCCAGATTGCATTTTTGAAATTCACCAACTGTGACAATCAGGCTTTAGTAGGGTGTATTCCAATTCCTGTTGTAGCTGTTCTTTTGAACATGAGTCATAAAAATCAGTCAGTCATCTCATCAAAGATGTATAGCAATAACATAATGAATTTTCAAGAGTCTATGACAAATTTTATTTTAAATGCCTGTACAAAAAAAGTCTGGAAACTTATTGAAGGCATCTCGTATGTATCTTTTTTTTGACAATTTTCACTGCCTGATTTGAGCTTCAAATTCACCACAGCTCTGGGTGAGATATTAACATTTTGACAGATACTTATACTTTCTGGTTGTGTTTTTTTTTTATATATATATATCTTTTAACATTATAATTCTTTCTTTTTTTTTTTTTTTTCATAGGAATTGACATACTTCAATAAACAAGAAATTCTACAGTAAGTATTTACTTTTTTTGCGTACAAACAGATGGTTTCAGCGACTTGTTTGTGGTTATCACTGCAGTCTGCCAACAAATGTTTGCTTACACCATTACTCTTTGCCACAGCCATTGATTGGGTAATAAAAAGGCAACTAAGGATCCGGATATAACGTGGGTCAAAAATCATAAACTTTCTGATCTAGATTTTTCAGACGAAATTGCTGCACAAGACAAAGCATTGTCAACAACATGAAAGGCAAACAAGGGTGCATTGGCCTCAGAATCAATGCCAAGAAAACTCAACCAAAAAGAAATTTACAAAGTGATAGCATGCATGCAAAACCTACCAGTAAATAACGAATATGACTTATAAATAATTTTGTGTATCAAAATGATTGGGTATTTGTCCAGAACTCTTCTTCTATATATATAAAAGCCAAACGTCTGTGTGTATGTATGTTTGTTTGTAACGCTAAAACTTTTGAAAGACGGAACCAAACTTGACAAATTTGGTATCATATCGAAGCCCCATCACCCGGATGACAAATATCGAAATTTCACATCAAACGGACCACTAGAAGTTGGTCAACTGATCAGTTATCTTCGAGGGGGGCCCCCAAAAAACCTGTCATTATCTATATATATAAAAGACAAATGTTTGTTTGTAACGCTAAAACTTGAGATGAAAGATTCCTCTCCCCTAAGAATAAAACATATGTTCAATATCTGCTTTTGTTTTTTCATTGTTTATACGGTCCCGAGCAACGCCGGGTAGCCCTGCTAGTATATTATAAAACAAAAATAAAGAAAAACCTGTAAGATGTACATGACAAAACAAAAATATATTCCAAAAATCACGTAAATTGATCAAGTAGTTTTATTTTTAAATAAGAAAATTGAATTTTTTGAGTAATAAAAGAAGCGTCTGTATTCTCCGCTATTTTGAAAAAGCATTTTTTTAAAACGAAAGGAGATAATTCAAACATGCATGTTTTTTTTTGTTGTAATTTCTACAAACCCCTTTAACTGCTTGAAAATAATTTTTTTTATAAAAATAAAACTGCTCGATCAATTTGATTTTTGGGATGTGACATTTTCGTTTTGTCCTGGGTACATACATCATACCAATTTTTTTTATTTCGTAATGTAGGAATAATTTTGGACAAGAACCATAAATTGGTGTATAAAAATGATATAAAAAAGGTTTTTTTTCTTTAACTGAATTGAAAGAGATGATGACATTTAATATTTTTCTTCTTTTTTTCAGGGCATATCGTACATTTAAAAGTTTGAGAAAAGATAGCACCAGGGAACAAAAAGAGAAAATGCGAGTTCCAGTCAAGAGTGTAATGAACATTCCAGAATTAAAAGTAAGTCTAATCAAAAGAAGTAAAAAAAAAAAAAATGTCTTACATTATTTAATTAGATGCATGCATACCAATATAATGTGGGTTACGCGGGACAGTCCTGATACTTTTCTTGGGACTGGTAACTTGGAAGATATTATTAAACAAGGCTATGATAATGATTTATCTTAAAATTGATCAAGTATTTCATATTTGAATAAGAAAATAAAATTTTTTGAGTATCCAAGAAGTATCTTGCCCGCCACTTCGAAAAATATCTTTACATTCCATGAGCAATGTTCCTGACAAAGGGGAAAGAATTGTTGTTTTCTGAATCTATCAAACACTTATCATTGGCTAACTTTTTACCTTGATATCGCATTTTATTTTTTAGCACCTTACATTAGATTACTTCATGTCTTGTCTGTATCAATTTTCATAAAATAAAAAAACAAACACCGGCATTCAATAAATTTTGTATCTTTAGACAATCAAGAACTTAGTTCACAATGACGACACAGGTGTATCATGGTTTCGACAGCTATTGCTAGCGCTTTTTCATCATAAGAACGAAATTGGAAAATTGAAATTCAAGTGAATTGTCATTCACAGTAATGAACATATCCCAAAATTACAACAAAACAATAATTCTTGTCGTTTTTCATAATTTTAGGGAAAAAGTTTTCCTAAATTGATCTAAGGTTTTCAGTTTTCAGAAAATAATAATCTCCTTTGTTACAATTTGACCTTTCTGGCTTCTGTTTTTAGTAAAATTCAGTTTTTCCTAATTGTCTCTGAAAACTATTTTCATGAATAATTCATTTTCTCTGTTATCGTTTTTCATAATCTTTGGATATGTTAATTACTGTAACATTGCTATTAAGTAGATAGCATTGATTTTATTTATTATAACAAAGAAGTGCCTGAAAAACTAACACTAGTTATAAAACGGTAAAAGCTAGGAGAGATGAAAACTTCATTACTTGCACTCTTTTAAGATTTAAAAATAAATAAATTCTGTTATAATAAAAAAATTTGGGTTCTTGTCCAGAATTCTCCCTATATTAAAAAACAAAAATAAAGTAAAATCTTAAGTGTTATTTGCTCGACATTTCGGTTGATGTAACTTTCGACCTTCTTTGGGTGTATAAGTCGCAATGTTTAATATACACCTGTTAATATACACCTGAAGAAGGTACGAAGTTACATCGACCAGAATGTTGACTCAACACAAGAATAATAGTCCGAATAATCCAAAATAATACAATCATTCCTCATGTCAAAAATTCAGAACTGTAAAGAAAAATCTGTATGATGTATGTTCCAATCACAAAACGAAAATATCATATTCCAAAAATCGTATAAATTGATCAAGTAATTTTATTTTTATAAAGAAAATCAAATTTTATAAGTATTGAAAGGAGGACCATCTTACTTACCATTTTGAAAAAAAATTTCAAAACAAGGGAGATAACTCAACAATAGTGCATGCTTGATTTATGTTGTAATGTCTATAAATTCCCATTAATCACTTAAAAATTATGTTCTTATTTAAAAACAATGATCAACTTATATGATATTTGGAATATGTTATTTTAGTTTTGTCATGGGTATGTAAATCATACAAATTTTTCTTTATTTTTGTTTTTTAATATAGGGAGAATTCTGCACAAGAACCAAAGTATTTTTTTTTTTTCATTTTTATAATTGCAACATTTGAAATTATCTGGATAACTCAAACTTAGGATAGTACTGCCACAACCGTTTTTTATTTTTATTTATTTTTTCAATGCAGGTGAACCCATTCCGAGACCGACTCTGTTCTGTGTTCTCAAACGATAGTGATTCCATGTGTTTTGAAGAATTTCTTGATATGATGTCCGTACTTAGCAGCAGTGCTCCTAAAGATCTGAAAGCTCATTATGCTTTCAATGTCTATGGTAAGATTCCAAGTTTTTTTTTCTTTTTATTCAATTATAAACAATTCTTTAACTACAAACATTAACAAAAATTTTTTTTTTTTAAAAGTGGTAGTAGGAAGCAATACCGCAAAGGAGGAAAAGAACGGGAAAAAAAAACTGACGTCTTTGCTGTTACGACCACCACCAAATCGGAAGTGAAGTAGGTTTAAACTTAGGCTAGACAATCGAAAGGGGAGGATGACTTTCAAAAATATTGGCGAAAAAAGTGACCCCCCCCCATCCCTGTAGAAAAGGTGAAGATATTAATGTTTTTAGCCAATTTTTCGATATTTGTTGTCTGAAAGGTCGAACTTCAAAACGATACTGATCTTGTAAATATCCGTCGCCTCTGCCGAAAGTTTTAGGCGGACATGCAAACATACATACATACATTTATATATTGGTGACTCAAATTTTCAACCCAAACCGATTAAAAAGCTTTCCCTATCTCTGAATACCCTTTATATCAAATTTCAAATGTCTAGACCAGAAATTGTTTGAGTAATTTGGTAGAGACCGAAGTGGTCAAATTTTTTTTAACTTTGACCTCTATTATGACCCTTTAACATTTATTGTTTTGGGCTCAAATCAAGTTAAGTTAGATCCATTTCCAAGGAAACTATACCTAAAATTTCAAGTGTTTATACCCAAAATTGTCGGAGGAGTTTGGTAGAGTTCTCAAATAGCAAATCGTTGAACTTTGACCCCTTAACAGCCAAATTTCTGGCCGGGTTAAAATAAAAAAAAAGTTTTGGTAGGTAAGTATGAAGGATCAAACCCGAACCCTTGAGTCAAAGTTTGAAATTAAATTGTGAAAAAAAATCTGCGACGTTAACCACTGGGCCACCACGAAATAGTAACAGAAACATATTTGAATTTATTTAAGTATTAAAACTTGGCACCCATATTTAATTAGGTCAACTTTGACTGTGGGGCAGTATTTTATTTACTGCAGGGCAGGATTTTTTTTTTGTTTTTTGTTTCCCCAAGATGCTGTGGAGAAAACCAGCTCCCCATAAACAGGGGATTGTCCAAATTGAATAGCAATTGTCTGATATAAGGAGAAACTCCACATTGATCAAAGCTGATTGCTTTCGAAGGTTTCCAGCGATCGCAACTGGAAAAATACCGCCAGAATTAGTTTCGCTTTTATTATACAAAAAAGCACATGCAGCAATCGAAAAATGTTGAATATTTATCTTTTCAAAGTCGAGCAAATTAAATAGCCCGGCGATCCCCCCCCCCTTGTTAACTGGTAGATGTTATGATTTAGACGTGATATAAAAAGTTTTAAGGAATGAGCCAACCAAGAAGTCCAGCGAAAAAAGCCTTTTACAGACATACACAAAAAGCGAACATACATACATACACACATTTTCGCTTTTATATTTATAGATTATTTCATGTAGCAACATAAAATGTTAGAAGGAAATATATTTAAAATATCTACGCATAATTATGGGAGGGGAGACCTTTTCCAAATATTCTCCTAAACTGGGAACGGAGTAACGGACTTATATTAAGTAGATATTAATAAGTCCTAACTTTTTTTTTTTAAATGGAAAGTAGATAATACACTGTGGTTGTGTTATTGGCAGATCCAGTAACTCTCACTTCTCCTTTTTTGTCCCTCAGTCCTCCTTTCCAATGAGTGATTTTTCTGACAAAGGGTGAAGAAAAAGCTGCTTCCCAGGTCGGTAGTACTTCGTGAACTGAAGCCTGAGATGTCAGAAATTTTTCTGTTTCTATGTCTATCCTTGTGGCCACGTCACTAGTAAGGGTGCTGGAGGTAAACGTTTCATCTGAGCTGACGTTACCCGCCTGATAGTCAGGGACCCGAACCTTGGATTAACACTAAGGAGGCTGTCCTATCAGCAGGTGTAAAGTACTGGGGCTGCTGTATTGCCATTTGGTGAATGGATTTTGGACCATGCAGTAGTTTCTGGTAGGGCCTCTCGATGACATACTAGTGGGTAATTGTTACGGCTTTACCTTATCATGTGCTACAAAAAAAAAAAAAAAATTCCTCTCTTTCTCTCTCTTACTTTCCCTCTCTGTCCTACTCTAACCAAGTCTGTCGACCTGTTCCATAAACCCCAAAAACTCAACATGAAATATCTCAAAAAAAAAAAACACAAATAAACCTAGAACCCCAGCCTCCAACGTAGACCCCTGCTACCATGTCTCCTTCTCGAACATCAGGGGTTTACGTTCCAACCTTCCAGAGGTTGAAAGCCAATTACAGGAGACAAAACCGGACTTACTCTTTCTAAGCGAAACTGGCATAGGGCCGACCACTTCCCTAGATGAGTTCATAATAAAAGGATGCTCTAACTTAACATCTAAACCTGACCCCCAAGATCGACATGGACATGGAATATGCGCCTAATTTAAAGATGGCTTCCTGTGTGATAGAGATATCTCCAGAGAAGACCCTAATTTACCTTATATGTGCTTCCGGGTTGCATTTGCTTACACCACCGCATTTATATTTGCCCTCTATCGCCCCCACAACAGCGGGGTTACTGTCTTTAAGAGTATATTTGAGAACATTGACCTCATCCTGTCTGCTCATCCTTCGGCTATTATTCATATTTGTGGTGACTTCAATGTCCATAATGTGGAATGGCTGACCCACTCAAATAAGACAGATGATGAGGGGAGGTTCTGTCATGATTTTGCCATTGCCTATGACCTCACTCAGATTGT
The DNA here is from genome assembly GCF_053919585.1 of Euprymna scolopes. Taxonomy (NCBI): domain Eukaryota; kingdom Metazoa; phylum Mollusca; class Cephalopoda; order Sepiida; family Sepiolidae; genus Euprymna; species Euprymna scolopes. Next base: position 16,448,901 of record NC_136498.1, read on the forward strand.
TCACAAACCCACCCGTGTGCCCGATACTACGGGTCAGTATGCAAGCCTTCTAGACCTTTTTCTCACAACTTCCCCTGAGCTATGTTCATGTTCCGTTCTATCTCCCCTGGGATCCTCCGACCACACAGTTGTATCAGTTAAAATAAAAATGAAATACAATAAGTCTTCAGATGTACCTCTCCACCCTACTGTATATCGGTACTCTATGGCTGACAGATTCATACCATCCAAAAAATTAAAACAAAAACCCAACAGCCAGCCATGGTTCTCCCCAGAGTGTGCTGCTGCCATCACGCACAGAAATCACTTTTCTCATAGCTACCAACGTAATAGATGTACTGAGACTAAAGCTGCTTTCAGGACTGCCAGTAACCATGGTAAAAGAGTAATAAAAATGCAAGAGAGCTATATGCTCAGTCCGTCAAATCCAAAGCAGCTTAGCAGCGGCTTGGTTCCCACCAGTTTTGGCAAATAGCAAACAGGATCCTGAACAGAAGCGTGCGTTCTATCCCAACCATCATTAATGGACCTGAGGTCATCTTATCAGCATCAGACAAGGCCAAACTATTTGCCAAGAACTTTGCAGCTAACTCTACCCTCTGCGACGAAGGTCATCAACTCCCCGTACTTCCTCCTACAACAGACAACACACTATCCAACATATAAATATCTGTGTATGAGGTCGCCAAACTAATCAAGAACCTTGATTCCAGTAAAGCAACTGGCCCAGACAGCATTCCAATTATAGTGTTGAAAAAGCTTCGACCAGAACTTGCCCCCATACTTACAAAACTGTTTAAGCGTTACCTTAAGGAGAAGTGCTTTCCAACACTCTGGAAAACCTCATCAGTATGCCCTGTATTTAACAACTCAGGTGATAAGTCATCTCCCTTTCAGTACAGACCAATAAGTCTCTTGTGTGTCATGAGTAAGTTGCTGGAATCCATATTAAATAAAGAAGTAGTCAACCACCTCAGCAGAAATAACCTCCTTAGTGGTTTCCGTTCTGCTAGATCTACAGCTGATGTGCTAACAGTTATATCCCATAGGATTAGTGAATATCTCGACAAAGGCTTCCTTTCTAGGTTAATTGCTCTTGACATAAGGTATGGCATAAGGGCCTACTTCACAAGATTTCCAGCTATGGTATAACTGGAAATGTTTTCTCAATAATTAAATCATTTCTCTCTGATAGGCTCATAAGAGTAGTGGTTGATGGGCAGCAATCAGAGGCCCACAGTATTAATGCTGAGGTCCCGCAGGGGTCCATCCTGGGCCCAACTCTCTTCCTGATCTACATCAATGATCTTCCAAAACACATACTTAAATCATTCGTTGACATCTATGCTGATGACACGACCATCTACGGCAACACATCAAAGGCTGTAAATGACAAAGCTCTCTCTGATTCCCTCTCCTCTGATCTTGAGCGCGTGGTTCAGTGGGGGAAGAGATGGCTTGTTACTTTTAATACATCTAAAACCAAGCTCCTATCTTTACATCATGAACGCTCTGTTCCTCATCTAGCTTCAATTGAAATGGATGGCTCTCGTCTTGAGGAGGCTTCATGTTTTGATAAGTTCCTGGGTTTGATCTTTACTCCTGATCTGAAATGGAACATGTAAATCAAGTCTGTTGCCTGGGCCACTTGGAAAATGGTGGGATCCTTCTACCGCTCCAGAAGATATCTCCCTACTAATGCAATTCTCTATCTGTATAAAAGCCAAGTACATCCAAAGATGGAGTACTTGCTGCCACATCTGGGCTTGGCTTGAGTTTCTAAAAATAGCCTATCCTGCCTTGACAAAGTACAAAATAGACTTCGTGGCTTAGTGGGGGAGGCCCTTTTCTCTTCCCTGCAACCTCTCTCCCACAGAAGAGACGTTGCGAGCCCGTCTTTGTTTTATCATTATTTCTATGGCAATTGCTTGTCTGAGCTCCAATCTCTGCCCCCCACCTCGCCAATCTTTCATGATAAACACCCGTCTAGCTAAAACCACTGTCAGTAAATTCCCTCCCTCACTCTTTATCTGTGCCTAAATCAAAACGTAGATTTCATGAACAAAGCTTCTTTCTGAGAAGTGCACGCCTGTGGGACTCTCTTCCGTCTGCCTGTTTCCCACCTGACTACAACTTGGATGTCTTCAAGTCCAACAAAAACAAATTTCTGATGAATTGTCCCCTTAAGTAAGACACTTTATCAAATCTCCAACACCAACTATTACTACGATATTGTCCCATTGATTATTGTACACAAAATAACCCTTATTGCCGAGTGGCTTCCGGGCCTTGATAAGTGGTGATCCCCCATGTAAAAGAAATAAAAAATAAAAAAAAATATTTTATGCATTGATTTTCAGTATTGACTTTAAGAGTGCTCAATACATGAGTACAGCTTCCATGCATTTTAGCATGATGAGTTATGAGTTCCTACATGGATGAAATGGAGAAGACTGTGTAGCTTAATTGCCATATATATTTTCATAACTTACTATATGCATTTAATGTTGAGATGATTAATCAGAAAAATCAGAGCTTTTTGGGGTATCAGAATTGGAAAAATTTGAGTCCATTTTACGATGCTAAAACCGATTCCCTAAATTGTCCTTTTTTTATTTGATTTTGGTTTAAGAAAACATCTTCCACTGCTTGTAGTAATAATAAAATAATGAATATTTATTGATTTAAACTTCCAGTAAGGCTAAAATCTCTAGATCACCTCCTCACAAGTAGGTCCTGGATATGACCTTAAACTATATCCGATAGTGAGGCCCCAGCTTGCAGGCCTTAGGGAGTGTGGAGCCACCCTTTAATTGCCATTGCTCCCAGGTCCACTCTGACCCGAAGTGATAGTATCTGTTAGGGTCCCAACTATGGGTTAAATAGAATATGACTTAAAAAACAAATACACTATATTAAAAAATCGTTCTTCAAAATCACCAGACTCAGCATTAAATAACCTGAAAAGGGTTGATATGCCGTAAAGCAAAACAACCAAACCAAACCAAACCTCCTCACAAGTAAGAAAATATAAGCACATTTAAGATGTGTTTTTACAGTAATCAGGGCAAAATAACACTTTTATAGTTAAATATTTAGAGATTTATAAAGAATCGGAATCTGTAACTGTATCAGAATTGGGGGAAAAAAATATTGGAATCGTCCCATCACTTATATATATATAAGCTTCATGTAAACCTTAGTTATTCAGAGCAACATCTCATATTTCTTAAAAAAAAGTTATAGAAAATTGTTTCTACATATTTCAAGAAAATATATTTTCATTAAAATATCATTGAAGTCTTCATCAATGTATAGAATTTCAATCAGGTTGAAAAACTAAAAGAAAATCAGAATCTACACACATAGGCATGTATATATGTGTGCGTGCATAGGTTCTAGCGAATGAATCTTACTGCCGACATAATAAGCTGCGTGTGTTGTGAATATGCACTTTATTAATCTGTTGTTGCTTGTTGTGAGATACTGCTGATATGTATTGGAATTGTTTTCAGATTTCAATAATGATCAAAGACTCTGTGAGGAGGATCTGTTGAAATTGTTGGATCGTCTAACGATTGGAATACAAGGTGATTCTTCAAGTTATCCCGATGGAACTTTAACGGACAAAGAAAAGAGGAAAATTATTAAAGAAGTAAGTCGATTGCAAAACTAATTTTGTCTTTCTTTTATATATCTATATACTCATGTTCACCCCTTACAAAGCATATCGCCACTTGGACGTAAGGATCTACTATTTGGGGCCATGTCTAGGAAAGATTAAGATATTTATTTATGTTACAGTTAAACTTCTGCATATCAGTACAGCCAGGAAGCAGTCATTTAAGCTTCAGTTAATTTTGAAATACACTTGGTGCTACCATATTTTGCTGTCTAATCTGAAGATATTGATCTGAAATGCACCAAACATTGATGTTGTTATATATATATATATATATATATATATATATATCTTATTTATAGTATTCCAAATTTTATTGGGTTTATATAATTGATAATTCAGTAACCGTTCATATACCAATAAATTTTAAGTCAGAATGAGATGACTTAAATTGTAAGCTTACCAATTACCATATTTTGTAATTGAGCATTCATATATTGTTTTAACGAAATCAAGACATCAAAGAATGGATTGATAGCAATAAATAGTGTTTTTCATCGTTCGTTACAATTGTTTCAAGATCATTTTTCGTTCAAAAATTTTCACAAGCCTATCTATCATCAGACGTTTTGAAAAAACAGTTTTACAATGAACAATATGGAATCCATTTCCCTTTTAAGGAAAATTATGAGAAAAAATTTTACCTTGGATTCCATATTGTTCATCGTAAAAGTGTTTTTTCAAAACGTCTGATGATAGGCTGTTATTGTGAAAATTTTCAAACAATATAGTTTGAATTTGTCCGAATGATCTTGAAACAATTGTAACGAACAATGAAATACACTATTTGTTGCTATCAATACATTCTTTGATGTCTTAATTTTGTTAAAACTATATATATATATATATATATATATATATATATATATAATATATGGAATCTTTTGATATGAGGCTTCATAATTTGTGTATTCATTCTTCTTGTAGACTTTATGCCTCATCTCAAAGAATTCACAAAAAATAAATAGAAAAAGTAAAAATAATAATACCATTCAGTTCAGACCACCAATGAAAGACCCGATAAGAACATAAAATTGGATTTATAAGATCAAAAAATCCAATCCAGCATTGTCTGAAGATAGTGGTTTCAATCTTACCCAAGCAGGCCAGAGGATTGGTTGGTCAAAACATGGTGAGACAGCAACTATGGAAGACAGTAATTACTGTGGATAAGTTACAAGACTCTGCATTTCTATCCCATCATGGTTAATCACTTGAAAAAGGCCAGAGGATAAGTTGGTTGAGACATGATGAAACAATAACTATGAAGAAGAGGGTAAATGTCTACAAAGTGTCTACCTACATTGATGTTATTGTTTTGTTTTTTTTCGTCTTGCAAAATTTAATCATATTCTGCAAAGTCAAAAACAAGAACAACAATTTTCCTCTATAAAACAACCAAACTAAACACCATGAATAAATAATTGAATATATAAAGAACTTGAAGCATAAAGCCGTTTTCCAAAATCACTGGATTTAGCATTAAATAATTTGAAAATGGTTGATATGCTGTAAACCAACCCAACCAAACATCGTGAATATTTGAAAATATAAAGAACTTGAAGAATAAAAACTTTTTCCAAAATTATTAATGCAAAAAGTATTGATATGCTATAAAATAAAATAACCTGAAACACACTGTAGGATATTTAATTAATTTAAATCTCTAATAACATTGGTTTATGACCTTCTGACTTACTAGGGTTTTATATCCCCTGTCATTTCTTTCTTTCTAAATACTTCTTTATCTATTGTAATTAATGTTTCCTCTTTTTTGATAGCAGGAACGGTTTTACATTTTGTTAAGGAAATATCAGAAAACACTTTCGATACATTTGCTGAATTCAGAACAAAAAGTCCTGGACTTCATCTAGCAGAGTAATTCCAAATTTCTAAGACCATAACACAAAGAATTTCATTTTTATACAAAGGGAAACAACTAATGCTTAGTCATAATTTGTTTATTCAAAAATAAAAACTTGTAATGATAACTACATTTTTCATTAAATAATTCAGTGATGGTCATAAAATTTGTTCGCTTTTTTTTTTTTTTCCAAGGAGGAATTCAAATATGAAGTTTAAAAATATAACCGAGTTTATGTAATAATGCCTGCGATTTGTCAGTTTTATTTTACGTCATATTCTTTTAAAATAACATTCAGAGTTTTTGTTTGTAACAGAGATAAACCGATTATTATAGTAGTATTAGAAATTTTAAGAAAATTAAAAACGATTTTTTTTTAAAATAAATTATTTATTTACCTTAAAGAAGTAAATGAGCACGCTTTCAACCAGATAAGATCCTTTGCAAGCGTTTTTTGTTTGTTTTTCTTAATCATTTTTCCCATCGTATATATAAATAATCTCTCAAGGATCGAAGTCCATTGAGGTGTTGATCGTAGATGGTCTGATGGTTTTTAGTTGTCCTGTGTCACGTATGACTTATGTTGTGACATGGCTTATATTGTGACATTGTTAATTAAATAATATTGGCACTTTTCAGATATCATTTGAAATTTGAGATATTATTAGAAATTTAAGAAAACCGAAAATGATGTATTTTTTCGAAATAAGATATTTATTTACCTTAAAAAAAATGAATGCATATTTTCAATCATTATGAGGTTCTTTTCAAGGTATTTTTTATTCATTTTTTTTCGTTAGACATACAATCTCTCAAAGATGGAAGTCTATCGAGGTATTGATCACGAATGGTCTGACTTTTTAAAATAAATTGGATTTTTTTTTCTCTTAAACTTTTTGTATGTTCATTGCTATTAAATCTGTCTCCTTTCAGGTTCTGGCAGTTGCTGATCTGGACCGTGACCAAGAACTCAGTTTTTCTGAGTTTTGCCACATCATTGATAAATCTCCTGAGTTCATAACGTATGACATTTATTTATTTATTTTTTTAAATTGAATTGGAGAGGGAGCGAGTAATTTATTTTTAAACAAGATAAAACATTTGATTGGCAATTAAGTTCTTGACATTTTTAAATGTAAAAAAAAAACTAATTCTCTTTTGTTTAACAAGACTTTGTCAATAGAAATCAAAAATATAAAATAAAAGCAAAAACAAAAAAAAGTGACAAAATGTTGATTTTTTTTTTTTTTTTTTTTAAACTTAATATTTAATTTTAATGATCTGAAAATAAATAGAAATTAACATTAATTAATTAAAATGGTCGAGGGGGAGATTGATAGTGGTTAATGACACAAACTGAGAACCTGGATGTGCCAAGTTCAAATCCAGCTCATTCGATAAAAGCACTTTCACTTAGAATGTTGGCGACCTTCACGTGGTCCCTACCATAAGTACTTGATATCCTTCTAGAAAGAATTTTAACTAGAAAAATATCAGAGAAACCAATGCAAACAACAGAATCATCTGATTCATATGAATGAACTAAAAAAAAAAAAAAAAAAAAAAAAATTACAAAATGATTTCAAAATAGAATTCGCAGAAAAAAAAACAAGATTCCAAAATAATAATAAAAAAAAATGGCAGGAACTTAATTGGCAATCGAACAATTTCTTTTTATCATACAAAGCTTCCTTTTATATATATATATATATATATACTAGCAGGGTTGTTGTTGTTATTGGGTGTTGGTGGGTATAACAGTAAATCCAACAGAAGAGTAAGTTCTGTTCCCTTTGCTCCCCTCTAAAGTAAATCAAACATAACTCATAAGCTTCCCTTTCATGTTCCAAATTTCATTAAAAAATCATTTTTACTAGTAGTAGTTGATCACCTCCATGACACACCTGGAAATTTAAAGATGCTCCATGCCAACTACAATATTGTAGTCTTCAAGTCCAATGTAAACAAGTTCTTGTTGAGCCGTCCACATAAATAATCAAATTCCACCCAACTTACACCATTAATGATCACTAAACCACCACACTACCTTACATTCATTAACCCTTATCCTTGAGTGGATTTTGAGCTTTGATAAGTGGTGACTCCATTGTAAAAGAAATAAAAAAGATTTATTGCGATTCTATTGAGCACATTTATTTTCAAGAAAAAAACCGAAACAATTGCAACTAATATTCACAATGAAGCTTGCATGACTTTTATGCCCCTTTGACCCCCCCCCATTAAAATATATATAATCTTTAAATTTTGGGAAATGTTTTTAATTCGTCTCCGCTCTTTGTTTTGACTTGTTGGTACTTTGCATTGTTAGGGCCCCACTGCTAGCTGAGTTAATTCTATAGAAGTTGGATATATTTGAATCGAAAAATAAATATGTAAACTAAAACATCTTGAGTAACAAACTGATCACAAATTGGTTTTGCAAAAAGATCAACCATTGAAATCTGATGCTTGAACGATGATGATCATTTTACATTCTGGCTTGCATTGAACGGCTTCAAGAAATTGACCTCTGAACTAATCCAGGTCTTTATTTGTTTTTTTATTTCATTTTGTCTCAAATCTATTTTTGATCACTTCCGCTTGCAATCACATTTGAACCTGCTCCACCCTGTGCTCCAATGGTATCACCAAGATAACAAAACTTTTCACAATCTAAGTAGCTTCACCATCCAGGTATACTTTGTCCACATTGAATTCCTCAGACATAAGTAACCATTGTTCATTCTGTTCATCATTTGCAATCCTTTCATACTATTTGTCTTTCAACCGACAATCAATCCTTCCTATTAACCCTTCTCCTTGAATAAGTTTTGACCTTCATAAGTGTTGGTTCATTATTTAAAAATAAAAATTATAACCTTATCATATTGACACCTTTTCAGAGAGTATCCATTGTTTCTCGACAAAGAAGAAAGCTGATGTAATATTTAAACTAGTGATTAATTGGAACCTGAAAAATGTGTGCCTATTTTCCAGTACTAAAAATGATTCTTTAAAAAAAAAAATTTTTTTTTTCTGTTTTTTTTTTAATTTAATTTTCTATTGCGGCTATTAATGATAAAATGATAAATATTTTTGAAGTTTAACTATCAATAACACCAAAATCTATACATCAAAGCCTTATAAGTTTATTTTTACGTTTGTGAAAAATATATGCACATCTTACATCATATTAATCTGAAAATAACCCCTTATCTTAATATTCAGATGTTTTAAAAGAATCTCCATTTTAATCTCAGAAATTCGAATTGTAGAAAGATATTGGAATCGTCCCATCACTAATTTTATTTAGTTTTTATTTTACGGAAATCAGTCTAGACCACCACCACCGAGAGAGTAGGCCAGTGAACATGGAGGGTAACGTCACTTCCTGATCAATTTTGTAGGTATAGAAAGTTTCCAGTATTCAACCACGTGGTCACACTAACATGCATAAAAAATATGGCTACCGATTGTGTTACTGATTGTCCATGTATGTTCTAAAGAGAAAGAACACTTCTCCATTTGGCTAATAATTATTATAATTGCACATTGGGATAATTTTAATCTAACAAAATATAGTAAGTGAACTAGTTTTTGAACTTTTATTTCTATCGGAGAAAGTCGAATATTTCATTTTATTTTTTATTTTTTTATTGCAAAACAAACAATTTTTATATAATATTTTTCAGTTCGTTCTTTTAATAATAAATAAAACTTTTCACTGAGTATTTCCAAATATTTTAAAGTTAGCATTTTTCACGGCAGTTTACTTTTCTTTTTCTTTTTTTTCTTTTTTTTTTAACGATTGGTGAATTTTCAATATTTTAGCACCGTGTGCAATTTATTTCTTTGAAGTATATTTAAAACTTAAAGTTTTTGTTTTTTATAACATTTTAACTGTAAATAATTTACATGACGGGTTTGTTTTACTATACACATAGATTGGAAAAAGTTGTCAAAAAACAAATACATAACAAATGTTATCAAAGGCAAGATAAGTTACTTTTCTACCAAACTGGGTAAATTTTTAGTGTTTTTATTTAATGTAAAGTGTTTATTCAGCTGAAAAAACATACAGTGTTTACCGATGTATTTGAAAAATGCAAATGGCGGCAGGCTTGCTGTTGAACACGGTAAGTTTTGGAAAACGAGTTTAAACAAAAACATTATACAAAATACTGTTAGAAACTCACTCAATATGTTACCGTGACATAGGCGGACATATATTTGGTGGGTTTCTAACACTATTTTGTATAATTTGTTTGTTTGAACTCATTTTCCCAAACTTACCGAGTTCAATAGCAAGCATGCCGGCATTTTTCTTTTTAAATTATATCGATAAACATTGTATGATTTTCGAAGCGATTACACATTTTAAAGTGAGTAAAACCACTAAAAACCTTTCCAAATAGGTAGAAGAGTAACTTATCTTTCCTTTTATAGCATTTATTTGTTATGTATTTGTTTTTTGACAATTTTTTCGAATCTATGTGTATAGTAATACAAACCCCTAAAAAGATATCCAGTTAGGTAAAAAAGTAACTTATCTTGCCTTTGGTAGCATTTATTTGTTATGTATTTGTTTTTTTTGACAACTTTTTCGAATCTATATGTACAGTAATACAAATCCAAAATTTAACTTGGAAATAATATTTAAAATACATGTGCGTAAACTGCACAATCACCCTTATTATTATCATAATAATAATAATAGTAATAATAATAAAAAACTGATGTAGATGACATCGACTAGCGCCACACCAACTAGTTGTGAAGGGTCAGGGAGGATGGAAAGATCGAGGTGGGAGAGTACTAACCAAATCTCCACTGAAAGTGTGCAGTTCAAATCTGGTACCTTGGGGAGGCATTTTGTCACCCAAACCCCAGAAAACATCAATGGCCGATGCCAACGACAAATAACATGCAATCATCTGCACAAGTGGTCAAGAGGTGGAGAACACTGGAAATCTGGGGAGACTTGTTGTCCCTTGGTCTCCAGGGAAAACCACAGGTTACTGCCAGTGAGAGATCACTGATGATGGCCCGTGAGACAACTAATACGCTACACATTTTGATGAAAAACAGGGAAAAAATGGACATAGAAGAACAGAAAACCAAAACTTAAATATAATTTCTGTATTTAAAGTAATAGTTATTTAAATATTTCAACATATAATCTTGTGGACAAAATCCAGCTTCCCAATAAGGGGCACTCTGGATAGGAATAAAAATAATCTCGGTCATGAAAGATTTCTCTTCCACCGACTGAAGACAGAAAAGGTAAAGTGTAGCATCAAAACAGATACTACATTGTGATCTTGTTCTGAAGGCCCAAAATATACTTAATGTTTCTTTGTTTGTACCCTAAATTCATCAGTATTAAATTGTATATTGCTTTAAAATTACTTAATTTTACATAGATAATATTTATATTTTATCTCTATATATATAAAATGAACTCATTTTCTCCCCTATGATTTTGACCTTAATAGGATTAAAAATCAGGCCATTTCATGCAAATGTAATATGCACAAACTGCAGCATAATATCTGAAGTGTGTTATAGGCATATTACCTCTCCACTTACTCAATAATCGTAGATTCCTATATTTTTTCTGCTGAGAGTTCACTGCAATAATCGGTTAAAATCAATGGAAGTAGTAAAATCTTTTCTCTCTAATAAATTCCTCCTTCCCCGCCACCACTTACACTGTTTCCAGGATCGTTCACAAGGGATAGTTTCGTAGGAACACCGGTTTGGGTTTTCTTTACTTCATAGTTGCTTAAAAAAACTGGAATGGAATTTTACCGTGCCTTTCCGTTCTATGCTTTCTACTGGGTGAAACGCAGCATGGACTTAACCAAATCGAAGGATTATTTATGCGATTTTTTTTTCTTTCGCTTTTCGCTGTGTTTTTTTGTTTTTATTTTTCTGAACACGTTCATCATTTTCTCCCCTTCTTTTTGCTTTTTCGATTTCTTTTTTAAAGAAGTTTTACGTTTATTCGCTGTTTTTTGTTTTGGTTTTCCTGATTTTTTTAAGAAGTTTAACACTTTTTTTTTTTTTTAATATTTAAACAGGATTATTACTTTGCTTATTCTTTACTTTACCCCCCCCCTCTTTACACACACACCTCCAAACATCCGGGCAACGCCGGGTACCTCCACTAGTATTGAATAAAGTTCAGTTTCAATATTAATCGAACTGTGTTCCTTTTTTTTTTTTTTAAATGTTTTATTGCTCTTTTTCAAATGGTCCTCATATAGTACTGATAGTCTGACAAATATTACCTACATTGCCTGCGGACATTTTTCAGTTAACATGCCTTCTTACTCACGGTGGTCATGTCTAGACATGGTATGAAGCCACTTAATGTTAGAAACTTTAAAAAATATACTACTTCAAAATCAAAAACTAGCCAATGATAAGTGTTAGCTGAAAAAGACTCTGATCGAGAGAATAGCAATTCTTCCCCCTTTGTCAGAAACATCACTTACGAAATAGGAGGATTAAAAAACAAAATAAGGGAAGTGAGAGTTACAAGGTTGCTAAAAATAAACCTAAGATCCACTTTCTACTTTACTTGAATACTAATTGAAACAGTAAAGCGTCAAATCAAATGTTTAATAACTTTCTTTTTTTTTTTTCAGGTCATTTGTGATCCACTTGTGAAGGCAGACTTCAATTCAACTCCCGTTCTCAGTTGAAAGTTTTTTTCATTTTTATAAAAACATATATTTTTTATAAAACCGAATAAAGTTTATCGTTGTTATTGTTGAATTCGGATTTTTTTTTTTACCATCATCAAGATTATCATTAAAAAGATGATAAAACGATGAAGAGCTGGTGTTATCAGATCAGTCTGACCTAAAATGCACCTACATTGATGTTATTGTTTTTTTACTTTCCCTTTGCAAGACTTAATCATGTTCTGCAAGGCCAAAGACAACAATTTTTCTCTACAAAACAACCAAACAAAACACTATGAATAAATATTTAAAGATATAAAGAATTTGAAGCGTAAAAACTATCAAAATGGCTTAATTCAGAATTAAATGCCCGAAAAGAGTTGATATATCAGAAAACAACAAAATCAAAATTAACTGAAAAGGAAAAAATCATTTTAAAATAATTTTTTTTTTAATGCTTACCAGAATTCACTTATCAGGTTTACGTCTGTAATTCATGATTTCTCCATTGTTTATGACCTCAGATTGTTCACAAACCCACCCCTGTGACTGACACTGATGATCAGTATTCAAGTCTCCTAGACCTTTTTCTCACAACTTGCCCGGAGCTATGTTCGTCTTCTGTTCTGTCTCCACTGGGATCTTCCAGCCACTCGGTTGTCTCCGTTAAGATAAGAACAAAATGTAAAAAGTCCTCCGACAAACCTCTTCATCATACAATATATCGATACTGGGATAGCTTCGTACATTTATATCAGATCTACCTCTTCATTCCATGTTTGAAAAGAATGTGTCCTCTATAGTATCAGACCTGACTGAATGGTTAATTGTATTCAAATGTACTTCATAGACTCCAAAAAGTTACAGCTAGCCGGTGTTCTCTCCAGAATGTGCTGCTACCATTGCGCACAGAAATTACTATTTCCATTGTTTCCAACGTAATAGATGTACTAAAGCTGCCTTCAGGTCTGTCAGCAACCACTGTAAAAGAGTAATAAAGAACGCAAGAGAGTTGTATGCTCAGTCTATCAAGTCCAAAGTAGCTGAGCAGCAGCTTAGTTCCCATTAATTTTGGCAAATAACAAACAGGGTCCTATGTGTACTCTATCACAAACACTATCAATGGATCTGAGGTAATCTTGCCAGCATTAGGCAAAGCCAAACTCTTTGCCAAAAACTTTGTAGCTAATTCTAACCTATGCGATAGGCCCCCCCCCATATTTCCTCCCGTGTCTGAAAACACACTATGTGACTTACAAATGCGTAGTCAACCATCTCAGCAAAAATAACCTCCTCAGTGACATGCAATATGGTTTCCGTTCTGCCATATCTACAGATGTGCTAACAGTTACATCTCATAAGAGTAGCGAGTCTCAACTGAAGCTTCCTTTTTAGGGCAATTACCCTTAACATATCAAAGGCTTTTAATAGAGTATGGCATAAAGGTCTACTCCACAAAATCTCCAGCTACACCGTAGCTGGAAATGTGATTTCAATTATTAAATCATTTCTCTCTGATAGGTTCATAAGAGTAGTGGTTAATGGGCAGAAATCAGAAGCTCACAGTATTAATGCTGGAGTCCCTAAGGGGTCCATCTTGGGCCCAACTCTCTTCCTGATCTACATCAATGATCTCCCAAATCACATCCTAAGATCATTCATAGACATTTATGTTGACAAAATTACCATCTATGGCTACACTTCAAAGGCAGTAAACGACTAAGTTCTCTCTGATTCTCTCTCCTCTGATCTTGATCACGTGATGCAATGAGGAAAGAGGTTGCTGGTTAATTTTAATGCATTTAAAACCAAGCTTCTATCTCTACATCATCAACGCTCTGATCCCCATCTGGCATCAATCAAAATGAATGGCTTGGGAAGACTCCATGTTTTGACAAACTTTTAAGTCTGACCTTTACTCCTGATTTGAGATGGAATACCTACATCAAATCCGTTGCCAAGGCTGCTGGGAAAATGGTCGGATCGTTCTACTGCTCCAGTAGATATCTCACAACTGATGCAATTCTCTACCTGTATAAGAGCCAAATACGTCCAAGGATGGAGTACTGTTGCACCATCTGGGCAGGAGCTGCTAGAAGCAGTATATCCTGCTTTGACAAAGTTCAAAATAGACTTTGTAGACTAGTGGGGGATGCCTTTTTCTCTTTCTGGCAACCTCTCTCCCACAGAAGAGACATTGTGAACCTGTCTCTGCTTTATCCTTATTTTCATGCGAAGTGCTCGTCTGAACTCCAGTGTATGGTCCCCCTTGTCCTGACTTTCATGAAAAACACTCATCTAGCTGAAACCACTATCAATAATTTCCCCCATTTTTTTTATCTGTGCCTAAACCTAAACGTAGATTCCATGAACAAAGCTTCTTTCTAAGAACTGCACACCTTTGGAACTCTGTTCCGCTTTCCAACTGACTACAATATGGTTGTCTTCAAATGTAACATGAACAAGTTCTTGATGAACCATCCCCTTAAGTAATCCAATTTACCAAATTTCCACTACCAACAATGACTACATGTTCCCCTTGACCACTGTACACTCATTAATCTTCATCCTCAAGTGGCCTGTGGGCCTTGATACGTGGTGACTCCTTTGGATAAAAAAAAAAAAAGATGGGTATATTTGCTGATGATACTATGCTCTATAATATGAATGAGGGAAGAACGGATGTACACAAATGGCTGAATCCTTAGAAAATGACCTCAAGACCGTAGTGGAATAGGAACACAAATGGATGGTAACATTTAATGCTAGTAAGACTAAGCTGCTCTCTTTTAACAATTACAAAAAACCTCTCCAACCACTGATATCATCTATTATATAAAAGGCAAAGTGTGTGTGTGTGTGTGTGTGTGCGCTTTTCCGCGATGTCTGCAAAAGGCTTCTTTCGGAAAAGCACTCGCTCGCATCGCAACTTCTTAAAACTGTTTATATCATCCATAAATTGTAATATCTCAGAGTTACCCGCGGACCTTGCCTGTCTATTTAATTTTATTCACTTTCAAACCTTAATTATTCCACATTTCCCGCATCGGCACACGTTACATTTGCTTTTCGGTATAAACAACAGCGAAACTCGGCTCTAATCACAGGCCCAGAGCCAGTGTCGACTTCGTCATATAAGATGGGCGAGCGTGTTTTTCAATTGACCTCATTAAAAACTGTCTCGCACAAAATCGCCGTCACGTCAATCAAAAACGAGCACCTGTTTGTTTGTTTTTTTTTCACACTATTTTCCAACTGCGCGTCGGAAAAGCTTCCTTTTTTTTTTTCACACACACCCAAAAACACCCGGGCAACGCCGGGTACCCCGAGCTAGCAGCAAATAACTCCCTACCTGAGAATTCTTCCTTCAAACTCCTCAGCTTAACACTCACAGGCAATATGAACTGGAACGAATACATTGAGGACATTGTGAAGGCTGCTGCAAGGAAGGTGGGCTCTCTCTATCATGCTAGAGACTACTCACACCTGAGAGTATTCTGTACCTCTATAAAGTCACTGTTCGCAGATGCATGGAGTATTATTGCCACATCTGGGATGGTGCATCTCCCACTAGTCTCTCCCTTTTGGATAGGATCTAAAAAAGGGTCTCCCATCTAGTAGGGCCCACTTTGTCAACTAGGTTCCAACCTGTCCCCCCGCAATATTGCATCCCTGCGCCTATTTTACAAGTATTTTTATAGAATGTGCTCTGACAAACCAGCTTAGCAACAAAATCATACCCCTTCACTGCTGAGGTCTCTAAATGTCAGAAAGTTTTCTACTCTAATAGCTTCTTGTCTAAAACAGCTAAATTTTGGAATTCCTTTCCTGCTACTTGCTTCCCCAACTGTACTGATATGCAGAAGTCCAAATGCAATGTAAATCAACATCTTCATCTTTCTTAGGCATGGTCCCAGTTAGAAGCCCTTACATCCAAGTAGCAATATGTCTTGTTTGGGCTGAAGGTGAGTAATAAAAAAATAAAAAAATTGTTGATATGAATATATTTTGTTCGTTGATTTATATTTTCTCTCTTTAATTACAAAATTCCGATTGTTGTGTTAGCTCTTGCTAACTGGTGACCCATTCATAACAATCATGTTTTTATTGATATTTTACATTTGCCAATTTAACACATACATTAATTGTTCGCAGTTCTTGGCACTTTTCAAAGACATTACTGCCATCAAATTATACTATCCTAAACCAGCAGTGGTACAACAGTATAAGAACAGATACTACACTTTGCTCCAAGCCAAAAGGCAATTGTAGTCCCTATTTACTTGCTTCACTACAAAAGCAGAATTAGACACACTTTGTTGTTTAAGATATATTTAGCATATCCATCTAGTAAAGTGTGTGTGTGTGTGTGTGTGTGTGTGACCTAATAATCATCTTTCTGATCGCGTTACGATAAAATAAGACAAATGCTTCATGTAAATCAATTAAGCTTTGGGTGGCTGCATGATACTGTTGCATACCGTAGAAATACGAACCTCAACATTGCCGTTGATAACGGTCTTGTTGCGTCAGTTCCCAGCGATTTTCTTGGCCTTATCTGCTCTCACTTGGTTTCAACTTCAATCTCTCTCGGGGAACCTCCGAGCTGTCAACTGTCTCAAACTGGACACTGTCCTCAACTCTATTCAACTCGTAATTGTCATCAATCAACTGTGTCCGTCTTCAACTGTCATATCCAAAATTCCGCATACCGCTCCTAACTGTTGTAAAACAGTCATAAAACTTATTGCCTATCCTACAACTAACTCTAAATATATCTCTGGTCCTTTTGCTTGCCACACCAACTAACAATTCGATTCAGCTTTTTGTGTCTACCTCAGTGAACAACTTCCTCTACGTTGTCTTTCTAACAACCCTATTTCATATACTTTTGTTCTACTGATAACCTTGGGGGAAGATGTCAAAGTTGGAGTTCACCAGAACTTAGAACCTTAGCATTTTACTTTTCATCATAGTCTTGGAAGCACTGTCAAGAGAGTTTCAGTTGAGCTGTCCATGGGAATTACTCTATGCTGATGAGTTCATCATCATTGCCGATTACATAGAACAGGTAAAGTATGAACATACACTTGTGCATTCAATACATAGGCCATGATCATCTCACTCATCCTCGTCAAAGGTTGTTATTGTTGCAACAAAGAAACTCTCCATTTCTGATATGTAGGTCCAGTCTATGATCCTTAAAGGATTCTAGCCAGTATTTTTGTTCTCTGTGCTTTTCTATCGAGGATATGCTGAATGCAAGTGGTTGATGTGAAATCAATACAAGCACCAGGTCGAAACTTTGTTAATTGTTGGCATGATAACATCCAATGTTGGGTATGTTGTATTGCAGCTGTGTGAAGAGTGTCTGAAATATGGCAGTGAATGCATCTAGTTCACTCGCACCCATCTGCTGCACATTGACAGATCTTTAATCAGATGGATTTGCAATCTGACATTAATCAAACCCAACATGTCAGGTCAGAGAATTTGCTCAACAGAGATTATCATCATAATATTATCATTCAAACCCTATCGTGTTTGAATATATGGTTAAGTGTTAATTTTACTCATTTAGAACTGCTTTAAAGCTTCACCACGCACTCATTTTGCAACCAAATTTCAAACAATTTTTACAGTTCATAGGTCACCTTCTCAGCTAGATTCTGAAATAAAAATTTTCAATTTTTGTTCATTAAAACAAAAGTTATCATCAAATTACTGATGTTCAAAAGTCTTCAGAGTAAGTAAGGAACGTGAGAGACGTTTCTTCTGATTGGCTGTTGGTTACTATAGCAACTTTTTCATCATCAACACCTTCATAAATCATAGTGGGAACGTCGCTCGTATGCCATCTTATTTTCAGTTTTATAGAGAGTTAACAAAAGTGATGCTCTTTGCCGTGCTAGGGCTGATAATCTTTCGCTTACCATGTCACCCGTTAATTCTGTTTCTCTCTTTTTTTGTCCCTTCTTTCTGTTTATTTACAACTTTTATTTGATTTTTTTTTTATTTAGTCAATTTAAAAAATAGGTAATTTTTTTATGGATTGTTGACAATGCACATAACATTATTGAACACAAAAAAGAAAATATCTCAAAGCAAAGTCTGAAAAAAATCATGGATTACATAGAAAAAATGTGAGCATTAAAAGTAATATGTTTAAGATTAAACATGGAAAAGTAAAAGGACTAGTTGTTCAAACTAGAAAAGCAAAAAACAAGATATTCTAGTAAAAAAAAAAAAAAAAGTTATATAAGTTTAAAATAATTCTTAATGCTGAAATATTTTAAAATTCAATTTAACATTATATATAAATTCTTAATGCTGCAATATTTTAAGTTATATTTTTTACTAGAATATCTTGTCCTTTACGTTTGCAGTTTTAGCAACTCGTCCTTTTACTTTTCTATTACTTTTCATGCTCGCATCTTTCTATGTAATACTGGTATGGTTATGTTGAATATTCATCCTCCTGGATAAACCGTTGCAGAAGCATAAATGTTTTAAATTGCAGAAAGGTTGCCTGTTCAAAGAAAACTTGGCAGCAAGTGATTGGACAAGACGACAGAGTGGAATTTGGAGACACTTGACCCACTGAATTATGGAAAGTAAGCTTGCATAATCTATATATCTATAAAAGTGAACGTGTCTGTGTACATTTCCCTACGCAATAACTGTTAATTTTAAGTCTACAGACTCGAAATTTGATAAACAGAGTACTGAGATTTGTGAAAATCTTTGTAATCTGTTTTCAGCCAGAAATTTGGCTGTTAAGGGGTCAAAGTTCAACAATTTGACCTTTGAGAACTCTACGAAACTCCTCCGACAATTTTGGGTATAAACAATTGAAATTTTACATATACGTTCCTTGGACATGGATCTAACTTAATAACTTGATTTGAGCCCAAAACAATAAATGTTAAGGAGTCAAATTTTAAAAATTTTTGACCTCTGCGGTCTCTACAAAATTAATCAGAAAATTTCTGGTCTAAACATTTGAAATTTTACATAAAGAAATATGGCAAGCTTTTTAATCGGTTTGGATCGAAAATTTTTTGTTATCAATATATAAATGTATGTATGTATGCTTGCGTGTCTGCCTAAAACTTTCGACACAGGCGACGGATTTTTACTAGATCAGTATCGTTTTGAAGTTCGACCTTACAGACGACAATTATTAAAAAATTCGCTAAGAACATGAATTTCTACATCCTCAACTGAGCACTTTTCTACAGGGGAGATTGCTTTTTTCGCTGATATTTTTTAAAGTAATCCTCTCCTTTCGATTGTCTAGCCTTAATTAAAATCTATGTCACTTCTGGTTTGGCAGTGGTTGTAACAGCAAAGACATCAGGTTTTTTCCCCCTAGTTCTTTTCCTCCTTCGCGGTACGGGTTCGAGCCTGCCTTCCTACTACCACATTTTTTTTTTTTTTTTTTTTTGCTCAACACACACATCCAAACACCCGGGCAACGCCGGGCTGAAATGCTAGACTATATATATGTATATATAAAATGTGTGTGTGTGTGTGTGTGTGTGTGTGTGTATACGCCGCAAAAACTTTTGACAGAGGCGACGGATTTTCACAGGATCGGTATCATTTTGGAGCTCAACCCTTTGGGCGACAAATATTGAAAAATTGGCCAAAAATATTAATTCCTTCACCCTCAACTGGGCACTTTTATACAGGTAGGGGTTGCAAAAAATCGTTCCTTCATGATAATTTAGCCAAACACACATGCGCAAAAAACGTGATTGCCTTTCTTGAATTAGTTTAAATATAAAAAGAAAAAACTGACCCATAGCTCAGTTGGTTAAGGAGCAGCGTCGTTATCTTAAGATTGCACATTCGAACTGAGATATAAGATTTTTCTTTTAAATTTTTAAAGTTTTAATATTGAAACACGGTTATTTATGCCATTTTTTCCCCCCCATCATGTTCACTGTTTTTTTTGTTTTGTTTTTTTTTAAAGTTTTTTATTTATCCCCCACTTTTTTTTTTTTTTTAAATAATATTTAAACATGGTTATTACTTCGCTTATTTTTTTATTTTCCATTTTGTTTTGATTCACTCCCACTCCCCCCACACCTCCAAACACTCAGGCAACGCCGGGTACCCCCCACTGGTCCTGAATAAAGAAAAAGTAATGTTAAATGAATAGAAAAAAAAAAACAAAGACATGTATGCTAATTTTGTTTACTATAACTTTTGAAAAACCATAAACTATTGTCTAAATTTTATAGTTATTTAATCCGAAAAGATTTTCAAACTTTATGATGATAATCTTTTCATCCAAACTTGTTGGTGATACTTTATATATATATATATATATATATATGGTTTGGGCAGTAGAAAGTGGACGTCGAGTTCACGTTTGGTCACCTTGTAACTCACTTCCTTTTTGTCTTTTTATCTTCAGATTTTATGGTGGATGTTTCTGACAAAAGGGGAAGAATTGCTGTTTTCTGGGTCAGAATCTTTGGTGATTTTTTGACTTTGAACTATTAATGTTTTTAACTCTTTAGATCACGATTTCATCACTTGTCCAAAGCAATTTCCATATATATATATATATATATATATATATGCATAAATGAAAAATGTACATTAAAATTTATTTTTCGATAGAATACCTCAAAGATAATTAATAAATCTGTATTCTGCAGAGTTGCAAAGAATGCAAAATTCTTCTCTTCAGAGGAAAGAAATATGTTAGCAAATTTATACATACAGGAGAACCCCGGAATAAGGTGGCCCTAGGATGCTTTCTTTTTTTCAGGTTATGATGTAGAATACAATATTTTCCCGGCCTCTGGTAACAGTATTTACCCCGCCTTACAGTGTTATTTATGTTATTTGATTATATACATGTATATTATATACTGTACTGTATTTTGTTACTAATTTTTAATACTGCATCCCGGGGTTCTACTGTATAGCAAAACTAAAAATTTGCTGGTTTTAGCATTGTATGAAACTACATTATATGATGGTGGTTATAAAATGCAAAAAAATATTTGTGAAATGTTTATAAAAATGAAAAACAAACCAAAAATGGTAATTCCAGAGTGTAATGAAATTTTTTGGTAAGTTCAAGAAATGAAAAGTTTTGAAATTCCGAATATATATATATATATATATATATAAAACTTAAATTTTGGATTCAAAGTATATAGTTTTATAACTGGTAAGTTTCATTTTGATATATATATATATATATATATATATATATATATATTAAAAAGAAACTTACCAGTTATAAAACTATATACTTTGAATCCAAAATATTTTAAGTTATTTAAAAAAAGACAAAACTATTAAAATGTTTTTAATATTGCTAATCATTATTACACGGTACTTAATGATTCAAGTCATTAAAAAAAAAAAAAGAAATGCTAGATGATTATTCTGAATCTCTTAAATATGACTTCCTTTCTATTAACCTGTTAAAATAAATGTGAGGAAAACGGAATGTTTTTCTTTTTATAATACACAAGTAATGCCAGACAAACCAAGTAGTATCATGTTGTTGATGCACAAGTTTTTGCTGGTTTGTAGAAGCAGAATTTTAAACCATCGTAATATATTTTATGCATATTGTCTATAAGACCACCATTCGCCCATGTATGGAGTATTGCTGTCACATTTGGGCTGGTGCATCTGCTACTAGTCTCTCGCTCCTTGATAAGGTTCAAAAGAGAGTCGCAAACCTGATAGGTCCTGAACTGGCATCTAAGCTTCAGCCTCTGTCCCATCGACGAAATGTTGCATCCCTCTGCCTTTTCTACAAGTATTTTAGTGGTGATTGCTCTGACGAACTGCAATCACTTGTGCCCCCACGACGTGAGCACCCTCGAAAAACCCGACAGGCTGCTAAATACCACCCCCACACTGTAGAGATCCCTAGATGTAAAAGATCTTTCTGCTCCAGTAGTTTCTTCCCCAGAACCGCTAGACTTTAGAATTCCATTCCAGGTCTCTGCTTCCCCAACAGTACTGACGTGCAGAAGTTCAAGTGTAACGTGAACAGACATCTTGCTGCCCAACTCCCTACATAGTACCCCAGTAGTTGTTGCCCCTGATAGTAGCCCCTTACACCAAAGTGGCAATTTGCCTTGTTTGGGGTGAAAATGTAATTTAAAAAAAATAAATACTTAAACATATCACTACGATTAATTTTTAGCTTTTTCTTTCACATTATTAAAGCATCATTCAGATTTTTTTCTGTTATATTCTCACATATGTTGACCTAAAAACGACTTTTAGTCAACAGAAAGGGAGTCATCTTCCATCACGATAATGATGATCTTCACAATAAACTAGTGACCAAAGATCTCCAAGGAGAATTTGGTTAGGAAACCTTAGCTTATCCGGAATATTTTCCTGACCTAGTTGCCCTGGGTTATCACTTATTTTGAGGATTACAAAAACATTTAGGTGAACATCACGAGAAAAGAGATTGAACATTAGATTCACACTTCACATCAAAACCTGAAGACTTTTACAAGCAAGGCATTTATAAGTTTGTTGACAGAATAAAGTTATAGAGAGCAAAGGCTGTTGATTCTTGTCTAGAATTCTGTCCATATTAAAAAACCAAAAATCTGTATAACTCTTGATGAAATGAAGATGATATATTCCAAAAATCACATAAATTGATCAAGTAATTATTTTTTATAAAATAAATAATATTTAAGCGATTAATTGGAATTTGTAGACATCTTCTATACTATTATATGAAAGGAATTTTTGTATGCAAGTTCATTCCCTACAGCTGGGTGATTTTTATGAAATTTCACAAATGTACTTTAATTATCTGGCAGTGTTCTTGGAGAGGTTTTGTATCAAAGTTAACACCTTATACAGTCTAACATCACAAGTGCATTTGAGAAGTTTTATTACCACACAAGCAGAAAGGCCCAACATATAAAAATCAACAGAAGATTCTTTGATATGACAGAGATGCGTTCAAAAATGAATGTTTCTGTTTAGAGCACAGTTGAAGCATGATACTTGACTTTTGCATTTTAAACTTTAATTCAAGCCATTATATCTAAACAATAATTTTATAAAACCAACAGTAAGTTCTCTACAGTGCAATGTACCCCACAATGTACTATGGACTAAGTGAGTGCAATGTGATGGGTTCCAACTAGAGCAAGCAATTTCAATGACAATAAAAATATGGGTGTGTGAAACATTTGATTTTCATTCAATCCTGGGCAACATCGGGTCTCCCTACTGGTTACAATATAAATCTTGCAAGTTTTGAAACCTTATGGAGTTATCTCCCTTTTTTGAGATTTTTTTTTTTTTTTTTTAAATGACAAGCCATTCATTCAAGATTCATAAAATTTGATTTTCTAATTTAAAAATAAAACTGATCAATTTATGTAATTTTTGGAATATGGCATTTTCGTTTCATCATACAGATTTTTCTTTTTATATATAAAAGGGGAGTTCTAGACAAGAACCAGGTTGTTATTGTTATGAATAAAGATTTTCTAAAACAGTTTTTCATTTCCAAGATTAAATTTTTAAATCAGCAAAAACTTTTTCACCAACCTGATAGAATATAAAATAATGGAAGCCCGAAAAAAAATAAATAAATAAATAAAAATAAAATAAAGGAACAAGACAAAAATTCACAGATTCATGGAACTATTTTAAAATTTACTGCCAATGAATAAAAAAGTGATAAAGGATTAAAAAAAAACCATGTACACCATGCACAAGGTGTATTATGAGAGTGGGATAAGACCAGCAATGATTTTTTTTTTTAAATTAAAAATGTTTTTTTATTAGTCACTCATGTCCATGTCCATCTGTTGCAAATTGGTGTCAGAGGTCATCTGGTTACCCATACTGGAAGGTACAGCAGCAAGGTTATCTTCCATGGATCCGGATCTGGATCCTGGAGTGACGTCAGCAGAGGGTGGAGCAGCAGCTCCATAAACCTTCTCTAGTCTACCCTCCCCACTGAGATAACCTTTCTCCTCTTCGTCATAATCCCGAGTGACCCGTGTATTGTCAGTCTTGCTAATAGACATTGACATACCAGCAGAAGATGAAGATGAAACTGTTCTTTCCTCTTTATCTGCTAGACTCCGTGATTCCTTGTGTTTCTTTTTACTTGACTTGCTTTCTTTATCTCGACTGCTCCGTTCACGACTTCGTTCACGTTGATCCTTTTTCTTCTTAGACCTGAAACAGAAAATAAAGACAATGATAGCAACAATAAAAAGATGTCAATTTGTATTCAGTTGTAAAAATATGAATTTAAAAGAGAACTTCTTCAGTATCCCACCACGACTTGAATCAAACCACTTAGTGCAATAGAGCAATGCATTTACCTGCGAGGGCCTATCTATGCATAATTCCTATTCTGATTCATTGTGCTATTGATGAGAATGCTTTGTTGGAATTTTATTAAAGGAAGAAGATTCTTGTGCAGAATTCCTCCTATATTAAAAACCAAAAATAAAGAAAAATCTGTAAGAAGTACATATTCATAACTAAACGAAAATATCATTCCAAAAATCACAAACTGATTAAATACTTTCATTTTCATAAAAATCATTTTTAAGCAATTAATGGGAATTTGTAGGCATTACAACAAATCTTGCATGTTTGAATTGTAGTGAGTTATCTTCCTTTGTTTTTTCTAATTTAAAAAAAAATTTTTTTTTTTTAATTCAAAATGACTGGCGAAACAATCTTTCCTTCAATACTCATAAAATTTTATTTTCTTTAAAAATAAAACTACTTGATCAATTTACATAATTTTCGGAACGTGACATTTTCGTTTTGTCGGGAGTACATTCATCATACACCTCCATTTTTGTTTTTTAACATAGAGGAAATTCTGGACAAGAACCAGAAAGAGTCCTGATTAGTTATATCATGTGACTTAACTGACAATGATAGTCAGAGATATTGTACTTGTTCAAGAGAGAAGCTGGCTCACCCCAACCAGACGATAGACGCCACAAGTAAATAGACCATCTACTAGAGCTGTCTTTCAATATTATTATTTCTTTTTTTTTTTTTTTTTTTTTTTTTTTTAATGGAAATCATTCCATACAAGGCATAAAGCCACTTGATATAAAGAGTTAACAAGAACAAAAGATGATTATTGCAAAGACAGGAGATACCTATTGACTTTAGTCTTGCATATATTCAGTTTTACCAATTAAATATCAGAGCTTATATAGGGTTTCTGATCTGGTTGGATATTGCTTATCAATTGCATTATTATTGTGTCATTATGCAGAAGTTAGGGCCGAGTGGAAACCTAGCACTCATCTCCATATAGCATCGCACACCTAACATATTTGCTTTATACACTTCCCTTGATAGTCAGAGGAATAGTTCACAATGTCAAAACTGACAACAGTTTGTGGAACTTATTCAATGCCGATTATATCCTAATTATAGAGCTAAACTTACAACCATCTCTGGCACTTAACATATCCCAAAGTTACCAGGAGTCGACCAATTTAAGACAGTTGTCATCCAAATTGACATCAATGAAAAGCCAAGTAGTTGTGTTTGCCCAAGACACCTTAGTTGGGGCTTGATGCCAGTTTTCTGGGCAAACCACTACACCTTTTGTGGGCCTATAATGCGTATAAACTGCATTGTATAGCATTTCCGCACACAATACATAAATGCTGACTGGAATCTTTCAGTTATATTTCTGAATCACTGATCATAACTTTTTTTGTTTTAGAATGATTCATCTATTGGCTTCCTTGCTACTTTTCCACATACAATATTTGAAATTAGTGATCCCTAGTCAGCATTACTCAGGCGTTTTTTTAATAATTTAATTTTTTTTTAAATTAATAATTTACAACTGAAATAGCATTTGTTAATCTGCAAAAAATGTTATTTAGGTTATGAATAGATGTAGAAAAAAAAGGTTTTGTATGCTCTTTAAAAATAAAGTCAACTTCATTTTATTTGGAATATTTGAACTACTGTGCTCATTTTGGATGTTATTCTTACAAAATTTCCACTAATGTAACCTCTGACCTTCTTCAGATGCATCCTGTTGAACTTGGAAATCTGTATGGAATTTTGAATAAGGCCCTTTATTTAATCCACAGGAGTAACTTCCTCATATTCCGTTAGCCATGATAGAGTAAAAGTCATAATTCATAACTGTATTACTCGCAAGAACCTGTGGCACAATGGATATAAGTGCTAAGTTGTTGTTTTAAGTGACAGTCTTTTGGAGGTTGAAATTCAATCCTGTACGAGTGCAATACTAAGAATATAATTGCAAATTACTTAAGACTTCTATTTGGTCATGACTGATAGAGTGAGAACAAGCTACCTCCATGAATTAAATAAAAGTTCCATTCAAAATTCCTTACAGATTGCAGAGTTCATCAAGATGCACCTGAATAAGGCCTAAATGTTATGAAAATAAGATTCAAGATGAGAACAGTAGCAAATATAAGTTATGAATCCGCATTTAAAATGTTATAAAAAAATTTTCTATTTAATCGTATATGAAGTTTCAGATAAAGTAATTGCAGACCCACTTCAGGTACGCCTTTATCAAACTCTGGAATCTGTACAGAATTTTGAATGAAATCATTTAATCCATAGGAATAGCTTATTCTCGTTCTGACAGTCATGTCACATAAGCAAGAATTTAAAGTTCAAATTTAACCAAATAAAAATGTTGGAAAAACTTAAATCTTGTCCGCAATGACATCTGTGGTGTAACATAAGTTACAAGTCATAATCAGTTCTAAGTGACAGTCTTTTGGAGGTTGAAGGTCAAGCCTCAGTACGAACAATACTAATATTACTTCAAAATTTCTTCTACCCAGTCATGGCTGATGGAACAAGAGCAAGCTATATCGTCCATAGATTAAATAAAAGGTTTGATAAGACATACATGAAGAAAGTTGTAAGTTACACTGGCCGAAACATTGTGGGAATAACATCAAACATAAGAACAATAGTCTTCATAAACAAAACACAATTCTCATCTAAAAACTTTCAAAATAATAAATGCAAAAAAGATTTTCCATCTCCAAGTGGGAATTAAAGTTGAAATCACATTTTAGTAATTTGGCTACCTCAACAGTATTATCCATAAAAACATTATAAAGTTTGTTATGGAAACATTGTGTAAAAAGGTAAAACATTATTCAATCGAGGAAAATTATCAAAAACAGAGAGAAAAAATTAATTAGATGTCTTCCAGATTTCATTACGGTGTCATTGGTTGCAGGAAGAGGATTTGGAAATATGTGGGGGTTTGCTCCTTCGACACCTTTATAATATTAGTAATCAATACAAAAAGTTTAATTAAATATGAAAATTGATTGGAAATGAAATTTTTGTTTTTATAAACACAGCCCAATACTTTGCCATATCTAGCTGGCAATGCAATTTTGTATCCATCTTCTGCTATTAAAGCTATTAATGTCAAAGGTAAAGGAGAAAAACTAGCTCTATTCTATAAAGATTATATATATATATATATATATATATATATATATATATAGTGTGTCAGGAGGTGATGAAAAAATATATATATATATATATACACACACATTGAAAATGGAAAGATTCCTATAATCATATATATTCTGGAAGTACTTGGATAAGTATATAACATTTTGATCAAGGTGGAGTGGTAAAATGTCTATTTTGCCAATCTTCCATGCCAGAATAAGTATTTTTTGAAAGAAACTAAGGTGAAAGCACTTTTTCTTATTGCAAAAGAACATGGTGCAACAATAAATAAAAATGGGCTAATCAGAATCAAATATTGATTTGTCACCTTAAATGCTATTGATGACAAACTCGGAAATTTAGACTGGTCTATTTATAAAACAAAAACAAGACATTTATTAAAACAATATAAAATGGTTGCAATTTAATATGGAAATGATAAAAAAAAAAAAAAATAAATAAATGAAGCAAACATTAACTTGAAAACTTAATCACTAAAAACAAATGTTTTTCTTGTAATATCAATAGTGTTGCTTAAACTTGTAACTTGTTTTTTAAAACTAGTTTTTGCTCAAATTATAACAACTATGTTTTTGGTTTCATGTGGTTAACATCAAATAAATTAGACCGAAAGTTTTTTCCTATCATTAATGCTAATTTTTAAGAATGATATTTTTTATTAATTTACAATTGGTACATTAAAATATTTTTATTTACAAGAGTTAGTGATGAATAGATGAATGAAAAACTAAACTTTCAGTGTTTTCTCTTTCTGGTGAAATTTGGTGAAAACAAGTGAACTTATAGTGTGCCTTTATTAGGTGTTGACCGAGAACTAATTTTTACTTGTCCTTTTTCTGTCCAAACACTGTACCATTCGATTTTAAAACTACTAACTTATCTCATAACACAAATTTAGGGATATTTTTAGTGCTAGATGTAGTTAGCTTTGGCGTATGGCATCGGAAACAAGTTTATTCTAAAGTACCAAATTAATCATAAAAACATTAATGTGCAACCGAGCACAATTCTTAAATCTACTTTTTTTGCAGGTTTTTGTTAAAACCTTTTCTAGTCAACATACAGAAATTTCTTTTTATGAATTTATACAAGTTTTTACAACAATAAAAACACTTTTACTCAGCGTTGCTTAAGATTGTAATAGTGAGCGATTATGAAGAAAATGTCATATTTAACAGATGGAAGCGGCGAGAGGTTACATAAAAGATGCAAAAACCCATTGAACTAAAAATAATTTTACGGCACCTTTTCTGTAACTTTTAAATGCTGGGAGTATGGATATCTGATTAAAGATCTGGTTTAATCGTATTTTTGTTTGCTTGGCACGACAACACAGAATTAATTTAGAACCAATGTTGACAGGGAAAAATGAGAACACAAAAATTTTATTCCAATCTCTGATCCCCATATAAGTATTATTACAAATTACTTAAATTTAAATCATATAAATACTGTAAAATGTATTTGAAGCCATAAATTTATAACAGTATATTCATGTATGTATGCATGACTGCAGGTAGAAATCAATGAAATGTTTGATCATTTTTTCGTACCTGATCCACTGTAAACGCACGTAAATGATGGTTACACACAGAAGCGTATGAAAATACTATATGGTTGTTACTATTTGTTATTAATGTGTGTGAAGCAAATAGTCATCCAAGCCAGTTACTGAAACAGATTTGTATGGTAGCCAGTAAACACCATTACCTGTGTATGGTGTAACGTCTAAGCAAAATGTAATATAAAAAGAAGTACATTCATGTATGTCTGTGCATCCATAGATAGAAGTCTGCAGAACGGAATGTTGGATTAGTATGTGTGTCAGACTCACTGGTGGCACGTGTAAACAAAGGATAAGTACAGAAATGAAGCGTATCAAACAATAAGTCCACAGGTGATCACGTTTATGCAGATAGGCTTTGATCGTCTTAGATGAACGTGGCAAAAATGTTGGCCTCTGTAATTATTTTGTGTGTGCAGTGATGACACTTTGTATAGTGTGTAACTGTTTGAAAAAGACTATAAACTGATATTCACATATTCTGAGAAACGTAAGCTGACACCCATCAATCAAATTGTCCAGACTTTGTGGAGGAAGTGATTATTATTTTAAGAAGGAGAAACGGAAAAACTATTGTCAAATGTAGAAGAACGGAACATGGACGGAGCTGAGGGAAGAAAACGTGGAAAATGGAGTAACGTTCCTGTCACTTTGAGGAGAGGAAGAGTAGTAAATAATGAGAGAGTAGGTAGGGTTCTACCACTTGAGAAGATCACAAGGTAAGAAAAATTATTCTCCTAGGAATTAATATAATAATCTGTGTGAACAAATGCAATCGACTTGTAATAATCGCAGACCCAACGTCAATTAAAGGCTAATAGTGGGATCATATTGAATTTTTTTATTTTTTAGCTAAAGGCTAGTAATGGGATTATATTTGCATTTTCATAGCTATAATGTCGGTTGTGTAGAGAGGAAAAAAAATCATTATCATTTTATTAATACAGAAATGAAAAGATATGGAATGTAGTTCTGTTAATGTAGTTTTGTAAACATAGGCAATAATATTATGATCACATTATTATAATTACTATTTATTAGTAGTAGCATTATCATACTTATCAGTTCTATTACTATTATTAGTAGTAGCAGTGGTATAAATCTTATGAAAATAAATGCATGTGATAATGAATCAGAAACAAAAGTAAAAATAATCAGTTGTTGCTAAATAAAATCATTATATAAATGTATACAAACATTATTGAAAAAAATAAATAACAAAAAAAAAACAAAAAAAAAACGTTTGCATGATGGATATATATTGCCAGTTTATAAAATGAATAAAAATGTATATTCTTACATTAAAGAATAAAGCACATATTATAAAACTATTGATCTTAGGTGACAAATAATTTGCTTCAATACAGAACCAATGCAATTTTGATTCAAATGTTTGAGAATTTAATTTTAAATGCACTTTTTGAAAAAGTGCAATCATGAATATTTTATTGCTCATCTATTGCTATTCAAACTAGTTCATAAAGTCATGGACGTTTTAAACAAAGGACATTTTTTTGTTGCAAAATCCAATTAATTGATACCAACATTTAATAATTATCTTTTTAAACATGTTCGAGAGAGAGAGAGAGAGAGAGAGAGAGCGAGAGAGAGAGAGCGAGAGAGAGAGAGAGAGAGAGAGAGGATATGTGTAGGTGAATGTTTAAAAAGATTTTAAATTTATTTTTATTTTCTACTTGTGATGGAGTGGTATCATTAAACTGTGACTAATTAAACATTTTGATGGTTGTCCAAAATTCCCTATATATTAAAAGACACACAAAAAAAAATTTATGATGTCCATATACTTGACTGAATGAAAAGATCATATTTGAAAAATCATAAGTTGATCATGTAAATTTATTTTTATTAAGAAAATCATTTTAAAGTAATTTTATGATTAATGGGAAATAATAGGCATTACAAGGCTGATCTAGCAAGTTTAAATTCTTGTTGAGTTATCTCCCTTTCTTTCTTCAAGTCAGCAATGTGAGACATTTATCCCTCGCTTACTCATAAAATTTGATTTTCTTAGTTTTTGATCAATTTACATGATTTTTGGAACATGACATTTTTGTTCCATTATGAGGATGTATATCATAAGGGTTTTTATTTATGTTTTTTTAATATGGGGGAATTCTGGATAAAAATCACAGCTTCCAAAAATTATTTGTTTTTAGTGAATTATCTTTAAGCTATTATCAATCAAATAAAATTATTTTAAATGCATTTTTTTTTAGGCTTTATTTCTGCAATAATTTGACTGCACAAACATATGCAGTTGCAGGCCATGCTAAATCAATAAAAATATAACAAAATTATATTAATAAATTTAGCGCAGGATGATGTTTACAGAATGAATAGAGGAATAAACATTGGAGAGAAAAATTACCGAATTATTGTACTGCCAAGGCCACAATATTCTGTTGGGGGATGCTGGTCTTTTTCCGCAATCAACCATCTTAGCAGAGAAGGAAGAAGTCAAATTGCCAGCACGGCATTTACATATTTTAATATTATTCAGAAAGCAATAGAATAAAATTGATTTGTAAATAAGAGAACAAATTTTTTTTAATTAAAAAGAAAAAAAAAAAAAGGGCATCATAGATTGAACACAAAAATGTACACTGAACTACATGTTTAATTTTGTACCAACGTATAAAATTTAATCATAAAAATTTTGATGCAAGTCCAGAGATCAACCTAATTTAAAAACAAATATGCAAAATATTCTTTATGATGTAACAAAAATGTCATTCCAAAAATCATGTAAATTGATGTATTTTAACTAAAAAAAAATCTCATTTTATAAAGAACCAATAACAGTGTTTTGACCTGCCATATTTAATAAAGGGCGACAACTTAATTCAAACTATCGAGATTAAAATCAACCCTGTGATGGCTACATTTACTATTAAAATGGCTAAAAACTTAAATGTTTTTCTATATAAAAAAAAAAAGGTACTTGTACAGTTTAATCAAGACATTAAAAAATGAGAATATCGGAAAAAGGTTATATATATTGTACGTATCTGTTTTGGACTAAAGATCTCCGAAAAAAAAAAATTTCACTTAATTTGATCGAGTAGTTTTTTTGTTTTTTTTACCCTCATAAAAACACGTTTTTATGGGAGCGCGTTGAAGTCAGCCATTATGAAATTTATTGAACACGCCACGGGGAGATAACTCCAGTTAAAGCGCCGACACCCTTCCCCATCTTTAATACTAGCTTTCCTTCCTAAACATCGAACCTTTTGCTTGGTATCATAACAAATTGTTTTTTCGCTGTAATAAAAAAAAAAAAAAAAAAAAAAAAACACTACTTGATGAAATTAAGTGAAATTTTTTTCCGGAGAACTTCGTTCCATAATGGATATATACAAGTTAAATGTTTTTTCGATATTTTCATTTTTTAATGTCTTGGTTAAACTGTACGAGTACAAAAAAAAAAAAAAAAAAAAAAAAAAGAAAAAAAAAATGATTTCTGGAATATGACATTTTTATTCTCTGATGGACGCGAACATTATAAAGATTTTTCTTTTGTATTTTTTTTTTTTTTTTTTTTTAATTAAGCTGAACTCTGGACTTACACTAAAATTTCATCCAAATCAATTTGATAAGATTATATTAAACATGAAAATAAAGATATTTTTAATATAAGAGATTTAAAAACAAAACAAAAAAAAGATGCTGAATTTAAATAAACAAAAAGATGATCTAACCATGAGGACTTGTGACGTGAACCACTTCGTGATCTGGATCTTCTGGATCTCACAGGACTAGGGCTACGACGTCTACCCATTCGGCCGCTCTGATTGTGGCTGAATAAATAAAAAAATAAAAAATAGAAAAGATTAATAGAAAAATTCAGTTTATAACTAAAAAATTAATTATTATATGTTAATAAAAATCTGTCTTTCTCAATTTACAAAAACTAAAATAAACAGTGCTATCAAGATGGCAGGGTTCTTCCATATAGTGAATTCCAGAATTGCCTGGTAAGTCGAAAAATGTTCTAATTAAAAAAATATTAAATTTAATGAAAACAAGTTTTTCTATGCTGTGAATTCTATCTGAATTTTAACTGATAAAATGACAAATTTTACGCATAACGTTTGAAAAAATAATACACATTGATAATTAATTAATTCTATTGTTTTCATTCAAGCTGGCCTTCTAATATTGACTTTATCTCCCTTCTAGGTTGGGAAGATTAGACAAGGCCAGGAAAGTAGAATTTGAAAAGTCAGTACCCTAGAGTAGGCATGTCAAACACGCAGCTTGTGAGCTGTGGTCCATCATAGACACACTTGCGGCCCGCATGCACAAATGATTTGCTTTTCTCCCACAACTAATTGGTAGGGGTTTGGTACGTTTCAGCATAGTAGAAGTGGGAGGAGATAATTTTCAATCAAATAAATTCTTATGAAAAAATAACACCTTCATACTTTCCGGTTTAGAAACTTTATCACAAGGGTCATGACTGTTCGGCACCACATATTTATGTGAACAGTTATTTTCTTTCATGAAATCAACAAAAACATCTCAAAAAACAAACTTAACTGATCAACATTTGTTATCTCTCATCAAACACGGCACTATACAAATTTCAACGACACATACAAGAAATTGTCAACAAAAAGAGATGTCAAGCCTTGCAGCAAAACAGTGAAAGTCTGAATGATGAATATCACTTTTGAATTTATGTATGATGCATTTTTTTTTCTTATTGTATTAAAATAGATGAAGATCGTAAAATTTTTCATTATATTCTTTTGTTAAACTATATATACATTAATTGAACTTGTCCGTATGTTTCTAAATTGAAAAAAAAAAATATAGTTAAAATTTGTATTTAATGTGTTCAACTTTTGTGATCTCATAATACAAATCAACACATGGCCCTGAGGGGGATTTGAGTGTGACATGCCTACTCTAGAGGAAGAGTATTCTGACTGACCAAAATATGTCAAAGAAGGTCACCCCAACACAGAATGCCAGAGACAATCGGTTTAAATTTGGTATGAAATAGACATCACAGAGGGCAGTTCTGAATTAAACCATTTTATTTTTTTAAATTACATCTGAAAAATTGTTGCTTAAATGAGCAGCGTGTAGTTTAATTGTAAACATTTTCTACCAGTAAACAAAAAAACTCATCAAAATAAAATATTTTTAGATAACAAAAGGCAAATACACACAAAAATAATGTTTAAACATTTGACAGAGTTGAAGTTTTTTTAAATAAATCAATTTATAGTATAAAAAATAAATAAAAACAGCATGCACTTAAACTTTCAAGCTGATAAAAAAAAAAGCAACTATAACAAAACTAAGTATATAAAAAAAAACAAGTAATAAAATATTTAAATTGCTTGGTATTTAATGAGGTAAAATGAGGCATTTTTGACAAAAAAAGGCCTGCACATAAAATTATTTTCCTGGTTTTTATTCAATTTACCTCAGTAGAAATTGCATGTATTTTTTTTGTTTTTTATTAAATAAAATGTTGATAAAAAAAAAATAATTGTAACCCCAAAAGTACTTTATTTAGCTTTTATCTAAGAGAGCAGAGACGTAATCGTGAAGTTTTGAAAAGCCAGTGTATAAGGATAAGCACACTTTGGCCTACAAAAAAATTCCCAAGCAATCAGGTGAATAGAAATAAATTAACCCCTTCCCAGAGAAGGTAAAGCCCGGGAAGCTACACTTTCTAGAACTAAATAGAATTAGTCCTTCAGCCTGACAGCAAGAAAGTCATTGTAGGACCGATTGTCGACGACGTATCTCTGACTAGTGTGAAAATTTACTCAGCTGTGTCAATTAAGTTTTTCCCAGACATTTTTGTAGAAAGTAGTTTTTCAATATTGGCAAGCATATGCATAAAACAAAAAAAGAAAGCAAACATCAAATGTTGTTTCAGTAGCAATACCACACCATTTTTTTTTTCTTTAGATCAAATAAATTCAAATCAAGCATTATTGAAAAGAGCATAAAAAAATTAGAACTGGAGTTATGACCATTCAAGGTATCAAAAAAGTGTGGTTCACTGGACATTTTGCCTCAAGTCAGTCCTATTCAAATGCATATAAGCTTGTGATTGAAAATGGTAGGAAATTTGCACAATTTACAGACTAACCCATCTTTAAAAAGCTGTATCTTCAGATCTTTTAAGATATTATGATGAAATTTTGAACATATACTACAAAGGTTCAATTTGCATTATTTACAACCATCTCACTTGGTAACTTACAGACTAATTAGAATACTAATTAGCATATTCCAGTTTCATCTTAACAGCTTTAAGTAGAAACATCATAAAAACAGCTAAGAAAAATGGTAAGTAAGGCTTTATCATCATAGGAAGTATTATTTTGATGGACATTATCATTTGCAATGATAACATCATGAAAATTCCAAGACGACAACCAGGAAATCCAAAATGGCCATGCCACCATGACATGTTTCAAAGAAATTATTAACAAAATATGGCTTGTAGCATATCAAATTAAAGGGAATTTTGTACAGATCAGAATTATGTTTTCAGGTACATTAAACTAATTAGCATAATTAAGTTTCATCTTAACGGCTTTAATTAGAAGCATCATAAAAAAATGGTATAAAAGGTGGGAGGTAAGGCTTTATCATCATGCAAAATATTATTCTCATCATTACACCGTGAAAAATCCAAGATGGCAACCAGGAAATCCAAGATGGCCACCACGACACAATTCAAAGGAATTAACAAAATATGGCTTGGTAGCATACCAAATGAAAGGAAATTTTGTACAGATTACAATTATGTTTTCAAATATATTAAACTAATTACGATAATTAAATTTCATTTTAACGACTTCAAGTTACCGTGAAAATTATCGAGTGAGTTTCTACCACTATTTTGTATAATTTTTTATTTTTAAGTCATTGTTGAGAGTTTAAGAGACATTACGCCCATTTTTTCTTGTTCTCATGTAACACTAAACACTACTTTTTGGAACAGAATAAGCATTTACAACACCAAAAATTTATCGAGGTAGGTAGAAGAGTAACTTGCTTTTGGTAACATTTGTTATGTTTGTTTTTTTACCACTTTTTCATACCTCTGTGGATTGTAAAACAAACCCAATAAAAGTTATTCTTTTACTTAACTAGATAGCTGATTCGTGGGTTTTAACTCATTCAAAAGCATAGTCATTGTCGGTCATTCTTTTTCAAGGAATTTATTTTTTTTAAATATTCCTTTCCATAATTAAAAATGTATGTTTTCTAAATAAAAATAAAATGAATACTTTATGTTCGTAAGTTAGTTGATGAACGTTTTGTTTACAGATTTTTTTTTGTGCGCATTTCGGCACACAAAAATTCTCATGTTTATATGCGGTTGTCACAAAGTTTTTATAGAATTCTTTTTAAATTTTAAGAGAAAAGAAATTAATATACTTGCTATTAAATAGCATTTGAACACAGTTTCTATCTTTACTTATCTTTGTACTATAAACCGTCAACTTTGAGATATTCTAACTTTTGACTGGAAAGACGTACGTGTTGTGTTCAAATTCCGTATTAAAGACAATTTTTTTTTCTCTGATTAACTAAAACAATTAGAAATGTCGTTGACGGGTACAACTTCTGCTTCGAGTATTTATGTGCACTCACCCCGACTGCTTTTTGATAAAAGTTCCATTATAGCATATTTATTATGGGGTGGAGCTGGAATGCTCGAACATTCTGGCATGAGGTAGATAAAAAAGTGTTGAATTAAAAGAAATAAATAAAAATACAGAACCCACCAAGATTCCCCCACCACTGCCACCCAACATACCCTTTAAGTACCAGCATAAAACCAGACTGATTTGCTAGCATCTTCTTCTTATACGCTATGAACTCAAGAAGGCTAAGTCAAACTCCCCGGACCCAAAGCTAAGAAATTTTTCTATCCGTAACTTTTGAAA
Organism: Euprymna scolopes; assembly: GCF_053919585.1. Classification (NCBI taxonomy): domain Eukaryota; kingdom Metazoa; phylum Mollusca; class Cephalopoda; order Sepiida; family Sepiolidae; genus Euprymna; species Euprymna scolopes. The sequence goes on from NC_136498.1 coordinate 16,486,159, forward strand.
TCTACTACGCTAAAATCACTAACATTTGTGTTTTGCAAACTTTGTTTTATTTTTTTCCTTATTCCAGCTTTGACTTTAATCCTGAACATTTTAACTGTACTTGTCTTGTTTTCCTAAATCTTTTTTGTCAAATATACTATTATTAACCAATACCTTTTTTTTTTATATTTAAACGAAAGAAAGAAAAAAAAAAAGAAAAAAAGAAAAAAAAGGGGTCTTCCATGAAAATAAACATCTCCCAAATTATACCTGCACTATTATCTGAACCCAGAAACACGTGGCTTTTTTTTTTTTTTTTTTCCTCTACAGTATGCATTACTTTTAACTAGTCTAAACTTAATACGTAACCCTAAAGGTATTACTCTTAACCAGTTTTTTAAACAAATTCTTCAAATGTAAATTAATACAAAATAACCAGACTTGCCAATTTGATAAAAGTTCCATTATAGCATATTTATTATGGGGTGGAGCTGGAATGCTCGAACATTCTAGCTCGAGGTAGATAAAGGCAAAATGTATCACGCATTAATATGGGAGGGGAGACTATCTTCAAGTACTGTCCTAAACTGGGAATGGAGCAACGGACTTATATTAAGTAGATATTAATAAGTCCCTCTTACCTGCTCCAACCAAGTCTATCGACCTGTTTCACAAATCCAAAACCTCAACATGACAAATCTCTAGAAAAAAAAAACACGAATAAACCTAGAACCCCATCCTCCAATGTAGACCCCTACTATCATGTTTCCTTCTCCAACATCAGGGGTCTACCTTCCAACCTTCCAGAGGCTGACACACAATTACAGGAGATGAAACCGGATATATTCTTTCTAAGTGAAACTGGCATAGGACCAACCACTTCCTAGATGAGTTCATAATTAAAGGATACTCTAACTTAACATCTAAATCTGACCCCTGGGAATGGAGTATGTGCCTACATTAAAGATGGCTTTCCATGTGGTAGGGATATCTCCAGAGAAGACCCGAATTTATCTTATATGTGCTTCCGGGTTGCACTAGCTTACACCACTGCATTTATATTTGCCCTCTATTGCTCCCGCAACAGTGGAGTTACTATCTTTAAGAGTATATCTGAGAAAAATTGACCACATCCTGTCTGTTCATCCTTCAGCTAACATTCACATTTGTGGTAACTTCAATGTCCATAATGTGGAATGACTGACCCACTCAAATAAGACAGATGACGAGGGGAGGTTCTGTTATGATTTTGCCATTGCCTATGACCTCACTCAGATTGTTCACGAATCCACCCGTGTGCCCGATACTACCGGTCAGTATGCAAGCCTTTTAGACCTTTTTCTCACAACTTTCCCTGAGCTATGTTCATGTTCCGTTCTATCTCCTCTGGGATCCTCCGACCACTCTGTTGTATCAGTTAAGATAAAAATGAAATGTAATAAGTCTTCAGACGTACCTCTCCACCGTACTGTATATTGATACTCTATGGCTGACGGGGATAGCTTCCATACATTCATATCTGACCTACCTCTGCATTCCATGTTTAAAAAGGATGTGTCCTCTATCATTTTGACTGAATGATTGCAGGCATAGACAGATTCATAACATCCAAAAAATTCAAATAAAAACCTAACAGCCACCCATGGATCTCCCCAGAATGTGCTGCTGCCATTGCGCACAGAAATCATTTTTTCCATAGGTACCAACATAATAGATGTACTGAGACTAAAGCTGCTTTCAGGGCGCCAGCAACCACTGTAAAAGAGTAATAAAATTGCCAGAGAGCTATATGCTCAGTCCGTTAAATCCAAAGTAGCTGAACAGCGGCTTGGTTCCCACTAGTTTTGGCAAATAGCAAACAAGATTCTGAACAGAAGCGTGCGTTCTATCCCAACCATCATCAATGGACCTGAGGTCATCTCGTCAGCATCAGAGACGGCAAACTATTTGCCAAGAACTTTGCAGCTAATTCTATCCTATGCGACGAAGGCCATTAACTCCCATATTTCCTCCTATAACAGACAACACGCTATGCAACATATAAATATCTGTGCGTGAGGTCGCCAACTTTGATTCCAGTAAAGCAACTGGCCCTGACGGCATTCTAGTTATAGCGCTGCAAAAGTGCTTTCCAACACCCTGAAAAACCCCATCAGTGTGCCCTGTATTTAAGAATTCAGGCGAAAAGTCATCTCCCTCTCAGTACAGACCAATAAGTCTCCTGTGTGTCATGAGTAAGTTGTTGGAATCCATATTAAATAAAGAAGTAGTCAACCACCTCAGCAGAAACAACCTTCTTAGTGACATGCAATATGGTTTCCGCTCCACAAGATCTATAGCAGATGTGCTAACGGTTATATCTCATAGGATTAGTTGATCTCTTGACAAAGGCTTCCTTTCCAGGCCAATTGTTCTTGACATATCAAAGGCCTTCAATAAGGTATGGCATAAGGGCCTACTTCACAAGATTTCCAGCTATGGTATAACTGGAAATGTTTTCTCAATTATTAAATCATTTCTCTCTGATGGGCTCATAAGAGTAGTGGTTGATGGGCAGAAATCAGAGGCCCAGAGTATTAATTCTGGAGTTTCTCAGGGGTCCAACCTGGGCCCAACTCTCTTCCTGATCTACACCAATGATCTCCCAAAACACATACTTAACTCATTCGTTGACATGCTGATGACACGACTATCTATGGCAACACATCAAAGGCCGTAAATGACAAAGTTCTCTCTGATTCTCTCTCCTCTGATCTTGAGCACGTGGTACAGTGGGAGAAGAGATGGCTGGTTACTTTTAATGCATCCAAAATCAAGCTTCTATCTTTACATCATCAATGCTCTGATCCCCATCTGACATCAATTGAAATGGATGGCTCTTGTCTTGGAGAGGCTCCATGTTTTGACAAGCTTCTGAGTTTGACCTTTACTCCTGATCTGAAATAGAACACGTACATCAGGTCTGTTGCCAAGGACGCTGGGAAAATGGTGGGATCCTTCTACCGCTCCAGAAGATATCTCACTACTGATGCAATTCTCTATCTGTATAAAAGCCAAGTACGTCCAAGGATGGAGTACTGCTGCTACATCTGGGCAGGAGCTGCTAAAAGCAGCCTATCCTGCCTTGACAGAGTACAAAATAGACTTCGTGGCTTAGTGAGGATGCCCTTTTCTCTTCCCTGCAGCTTCTCCCCCACAGAAGAGACGTTGCGAGCATGTCTTTGTTTTATCATTATTTCCATGGCAAGTGCTTGTCTGAGCTCCAATCTCCCCCCCCCTCGCCAATCTTTCACGAAAAACATCCGCCTTGCTGAAACTACTGTCATTAATTTTCCCCACTCTTTATCTCTTCCTAAATCCAAACGTAGATTCCACGAGCAGAGCTTTTTTCTTAAAAGTGCACAACTGTGGAACTCTCTTCCGTTTGCCTGTTTCCCACCTGACTACAACTTGGGTGTCTTCAAGTCCAACATAAACAAATTCCTGACAAACCGCCCCCTTAAGTAAGACACATTATCAAATCTCCAATACTAATGTACTAATGATTACTATGATACTATCCCATTGATTACTGTACACGCAATAACCCTTATCCCCGAGTGGCTTCCAGTCCTTGATAAGTGGTGACCTCCATAAAAAGAAAAAAAAAAGTGATCTACCAGGAGAGGCCATGCTATGCTGGCATGTTTCGTCGTAATTACTTGGATTTAAATTGCGATTTATTCGAATATACAAATCACAACAAAAATTAAAATACCATTTTTAAGTATATTTTATTGTGAATCCAGTTATATAAATTTAATTTTGATGGAGGTAGAGGAAATGTACTTATTACTGATTTAAAGGCTGTGAGTGTCAAATTAAGTAGCAGTGTGTACCTTGTCCAGCGCTGAACGTTATGGTGTCTAGTATTGCTAGTTTCAGGAATTTTATTTGAAAACTAAATCAAACACATGCCTAGAAATTCCCACAGCAATGCAGAAAGATGCAGCAAAAAAATTCCAAAATCAAAAAATTAATTCCATGGATATTCTCATATGTCGTAGTCACAACTGATAAAAAGTTGGGTTTTTTTGTTTCCAAATGCAATAACCCGTCATATAAAAATAAGAACTATTTTTAAAGAGTATCCTAAATACAGAACACAAACATGGCAATAAGAGATCAGTTTCACATGATATTCAGGTTATAAGTTAAATGGAATCTCTTTCAAGAAGAAGACATTACCAAAAAAAATTTTAAAAAGCATTGATAAACTCTTAAACATCAGATTCAAATATATTAACAAATTCTGTTAAAAAAAGTCATTTGTGGAAGAAATAATATTAAATGAAATTAGAATCACAAAAAGCAGATATTTACAATTTTGTTTCTGAATTTTTGAGATAATGATTAATAATATGTACTATTTGGATTGTTCAGACTACTGTCTCGTCTTAGGTGTTAGTCTCATATTTCGGACAATGTAACCTCTGACCTTTTCCACATGTATTTTGACAATGGCTCTTATTGGTGAATGATGGAAAGAATGTCTTGGGTTCTTTTTTTCGAATGGACCATAGTTGTTAGAATTCAAACCATGTAATGTATTTACGAGAAACTCCTCAACACTTCAAATACGTATAGCCGATGTTAATGAAATTTAAACCATATGGAAAAAAACGCTAATTCAATGAGTTTGCCAAAATTTAATTTCCTCTAATATTAGGGGGTGGAACAAGAGGAAGAGGAGGAGTTTCAGTAAAAGCAAAGAAAGCAATATGTTATAAGCACATTGAAAATATATACAGTAATGATCCTCGTTCAATCCTGTTTATATTTATAAATTACGTTTTCTATTTAATAAACTGCATTAGTTGCATCTTAATTCCTAACAACAAAAAATAAAAAAAAATGCCTGCCATAAATTGTTCACCTGTAAACAAACCATTGTTAAAATATGTGGCCATTGGAGGAATGAAGTGGAAAGAATCAAAGAAAATGAGACTAGGAAAGTAGTTACCCAATATAAGTTTGCACTGAATAATATTTTCAAGTGTATCACAGAATATGGTGAATAAATTTAAAAAAAAAAAAAAATCCATAAAATAATTCCCCTAAAACAAGCAGATTTCCAATTTTCCCTCAAATGAATTTGTTTCTATATTCTCCCTCTTATGTATACGAACCCTGCGAGTGGGGTTCCTCTCAAATGAGTAATTTCACCCTGAAGCAAGTGTAACGTTTTGCTGTTGGGTGGTGGATAAGATTCATCATGACAAAATATTGGTGTAGTGGAGCTGGAAATGAAACAAGAAACAAATGTAAACAAATATTTGGCTTTATTAAAAACATACACGATCGTATATTGTTTGAAGTGAGAGGGAGAGAAAGAGACCACATGACTGTAATCACTCATTTGGTCCGGCGGTCATATATTTCAAAATAAAGGAGTGTCAGAGGCTGATCTCTATCAATTTATCAAAAGGCAGTCACTCTAAAAAAAAAAAACTGCACCATGACTGGGTTCACCTGCTGACCTTAACAAACTCTTCATTAAACGACTTCACGCATCTCAAAATCTTTTTTTCATGCATCTTTGTTTAGAAATAGAGTTTTTTTACACAATAAACTTCACACAAAATTATTTTCACATATTTTAACCCCAGTATTTGCACATCAAAATATACAAAAAGCAAAAGCATTCTTCCCTATTTATGTCTCTTTCAATCAAACCGTTAAAAACAAAAAAGGAAAAAAAATTACTTCTCTCACTAAAAGAATATTTCTCTTTACTCTACTGTATTTTTCGTCTATTTAACGTAATTTTTCCCCTTGTTCAAGTGTCAGATGTTTTCTGATATTACGCAACAAGCGACGGTTCAATGTGTGATCTTGTATGATCACTTGTTTCCAAGTTTTCCTTGGCCGGCCAATCTTTAAGTCATTTTAAATATCCATGTTTCCACAATGGATGATTAAGGAGAATGAACATTCCACAAAACCATACCAGCATAACCGATACATTCTTAAAATAACCTTTATGCTGAGTAATTCTTTAAAATACAACCTGCTAATCTTAATATTATTACAACAGGATTTATAAAAAAAATGAAGAAAATCAAACTCAGAAGTTGTTTTATTGTTCAACTTCATCTGAAATATATCCTACATGCAGAAAAATATATTTAACAAAAGGTTCTTTTTTTTTTTTTTTTTTTTTTTTTTAAATTAGAAAAAAGATTCTTTAGGAAAAATCTTTTCATTTGGTACGAATTGACGATGGCTTGGTTTAATTGCTATTTACACATCTTTACACATATCATTCAACAAAAGAAAACTTAGTTTGGTTCATATCCTGTAGAAGCACTAAATTATCTAGTGTTAAAGCTAAGTTAAATTAATGAAAAATGTTTGTCTGAATACAACTTTAATGATATCTATTTATAAAAGTAACCTTGTCTATCTGTCTGTGTGTGTGTGAGGAATTGGTTCTGTAACAATAAATATAGAATCTGCATAAATTCAAATGTCATATTTAAGCATATTTTACGACCACACGATCTACTAGTTAGATTTAAGAATATAAAATGTTGATAAGAATGAACCACAAACTATGCAGACTGGAGAAGAGAGGGGACAACAGTAATGTTTTTGTTTGTGACAAGGAATCCATAGGAGAGTATAAAAGACCTATTTAAATTTTTTTTACCTCTGATTTAAAGACAAAAATTTCTGCAGATTCTAAAACTTTAATATGTTCAGAATCCTTTAATAACGGCTTAACTTTCTTTTAAACATCTTTTCCACATCATATGGGTTGCATACTAGTTATAGCAGTACAAAGTGACTTTTTTAATGAAACTTATCATTTAAATTGGTTTTGATGTGCCATTGTTAGAAGTCATCTTTGACCGAGTCATTCCAAGTCTTTCCTGGCTCATCTTTATTCTCATTTACCCTCAATTGAAATGTAGGTATCAATCTGTTTATCCAACTAGAGATTTTTTCAACATTATCATACTACCGTAGGTGGTTGTAATGCAGCGTTGACTTCAGCCTGTACACCATCAGCCTCAATAACATGGAACCAGAACTGTCATTAAGATGCACACCACAAATCCACTAAACCAAAGATATGCTACTCCTCTGCATCCGCAGAAAGATCGAGCTTGTGAGAGACCAGCATTCAACTGCATGTGATGTGGCACTACGGACATAGCTGTTGTAAACTTGACTTCTAGGTAACAAGTGAAATTGAATGGCAGGTTAAAATGGAAAAAAGCTTGACCCATGCAGTCTGTACGCGAAAGATCAAACTTAATATCCTCACAAACAAAGATCATATTGTCAAAACAGAAAAAAGAATTCATCTTCCAATTTCTGCAATCCATCCACAGAAAACTCAATGCAGAGTTTGTCTTTAATAGGATGAGCAGTACTTGCACATATTCTACAGAGTTTTCAATATGGAATTATCTTAATCACAACCCACCACACCTCCTGCAAATAAAATGTGACTGTGCAGAATATAGAGTTGCTGCCAAAACCATGTCTGTTAAT
>NC_136498.1:16498679-16783679 GCF_053919585.1 Euprymna scolopes
GAGGCGTTTTTAGCACTGAAAGTCCCCGGGGATGTGAATCAGAATTTTGCCAGGGTCACCCATACTGGATTTGTATTAAGAACAATGGGCTCCAGATTTTGGCCAAGTTTAAAACAAATCTAATGGATGGCTCAAAATTTATGGGGAAAAATGTGTCAAAAAAAACTTTCACTGTGCACATCTATTTAATGAAATACAATTTGTGGCAAAATTTCAGAAAAAACTAATGGACGGTTATCTGACAATAGTCCGGACTAACGAACGCCACTGAAAACCTAGGTACCTCTCCAATAAATCAGGGGACCAATATGAATATCAATACATACAAGAAAAAAAAAAAAAATTAATTATAAATATATATATATATATATATATATATATATATATATATATATAGTCATCCACATAGAGTACTGTTTCGTTATATATACAAAAAAATAGGTACTGGAAATGAAAGGCATAAAAAAAGTTGAAGAAAAAAAATGGAATAAGAGCGAGTAAATAAGGGAATTATTTATACTATACATAAATTTTTAGAAAAAGACAAAACTAGGAAAAAGTATCCCATAGTCCATTTAATAAAAATAAATTCATAAAAAACTGAATATCAAATAAAAACACACAAAAAGGTTGAGAAAATACTGAGACAAGAGACAATTACAACAGTTTTTTGCAGAAAACAATTTGGCCAACGAACAAAAATTTTAATGTGTTTTTCAAACATGCGAGTTAAATAAAAATGCAAACAGACAGCATCAATTTAGAAAGGAGAAAAAGAATGATTTTGGTAAAAAAATGGTAAACATTATCAAAACATCTGTGGTTGCTTCATTTTTTTCTTTTCAATACTAAAAGAAAGCAAAATAAAAGATTCAAAATGAAAAACAGATAACTTTAGTTTTTACATAAAAAGATATCAAAACCTAATCCAACCATAATCAAACGACATATCAAAACCGTAATCAAACGACATATCAAAACCGTAATCAAACGACATATCAAAACCGTAATCAAACGACATATCAAAACCGTAATCAAACGACATATCAAAACCGTAATCAAACGACATATCAAAACCGTAATCAAACCAAATATCAAACCCTAATCAAATTGCTAACAAATAATGGTACTTTTGCATTATAATTAGACATCTAAAATGAAATAAATTGCATCAGAAGTGAAAACACTTTTATATAATTATGTGTAATGTTGAAATTAGTAAAAATTTTAAAAATCATAAAAATCATCCAATAGAATATTTACTAGAAGAATTTTTTTATAGAAAAAAATAGTTATTTTTCTAATGGAATTCCATCATTAATTTTAAAAGAAACAGATAATAAATTTGCTTCTTTTAAAAATTTATTGAACACAAAAGCATAAGAAGAACCCTATAAGAGTGATTGTAACATATGGCACTGATAAAGAATATATATATATATATATATATATATATATATATATATAAAGATAGAAAATATCAGGATTGCCATTTTGTAGTCCATAAATCTTCATCTTGTCTTGTTGGATATGGAGAAAATTTTTTACTAAGTTTAGGTAAAAAAGACAAACTTCTTCCTCACCAATTCAATTCTATTCAAACATTACACCAATACACAACAAACATGGTCTGGAAAGAGTTATGAAAAACAAGAATACAAAATATGTTTGAGTCCGTAAACATGCATATACTGTAAAAGATGGAGTCCAGGGTTTTATCTTGCCTAAGCCATGGTGAGAGACAAAAAAAAAAAAAAAGAAAAAAAAAAAAAAAAAAAAAAAAAAGAGATACAACTTCTTGTTAACACGACACTTAAAATCTGACTGTTCATAAATTATATCAGAGAAACTTGATGCCATCTTTGAAAATATATTAAAAGTTTTAATTTGAAAATTAAGAAAACCAAATAATATAATTTTATTAAATAATTAAAATCATTTTTTTTCTGAGACTTTCATTGTTAAAACAACTTACTCATATAATAGTGTTTATTAGAAAATAGAGAAAAAAAGAAAATAGCAAAAAATAGAAGAAAAGATAGAAGAGAGAAAAGTCACAAGAGAGAAAAGATAGAAAAGATAGAAGAGAGAAAAGTCACAAGAGAGAAAAGATAGAAAAGATAGAAGAGAGAAAAGTCACAAGAGAGAAAAGATAGAAAAGATAGAAGAGAGAAAAGAGAGAAGAGAGAAAAGAGAGAAGAGAGAAGAGAGAAAAGAGAGAAGAGAGAAAAGAGAGAAGAGAGAAAAGAGAAGAGAGAAAAGTCACAAGAGAGAAAAAATAGAGGAGAGAAAAAATAGAGAAAAAATAGAGGAGAGAAAAAATAGAGGAGAGAAAATAGAGAAAAGAGAAAATAGAGAAAAGAGAAAATAGAGAAAAGAGAAAATAGAGAAAAGAGAAAATAGAGAAAAGAGAAAATAGAGAAAAGAGAAAAAAAAGAGAAAATAGAGAAAATAGAAAAATGAGAAAAAGAGAAAAAAAAGAGAAAATAGAAAAATGAGAAAAAAAAGAGAAAATAGAAAAATGAGAAAAAAAAGAGAAAATAGAAAAATGAGAAAGAGAAAATAGCAAAGAGAAAATAAAAAGAAAATAGAAAAAGGGAAAATAGAAAAAGAGAAAATAGAAAAAGAGAGAAAATAGAAAAAGAGAGAAAATAGAAAAAGAGAGAAAATAGAAAAAGAGAGAAAATAGAAAAAGAGAGAAAATAGAAAAAGAGAGAAAATAGAAAAAGAGAGAAAATAGAAAAAGAGAGAAAATAGAAAAAGAGAGAAAATAGAAAAAGAAAAGAGAAAATAGAAAAAGAGAGAAAATAGAAAAAGAGAGAAAATAGAAAAAGAGAGAAAATAGAAAAAGAGAGAAAATAGAAAAAGAGAGAAAATAGAAAAAGAAAATAGAAAAAGAAAATAGAAAAAGAGAGAAAATAGAAAAAGAGAGAAAATAGAAAAAGAGAGAAAATAGAAAAAGAAAAGAGAAAATAGAAAAAGAGAGAAAATAGAAAAAGAAAAGAGAAAATAGAAAAAAAGAGAAAATAGAAAAAGAAAAGAGAAAATAGAAAAAGAAAAGAGAAAATAGAAAAAAAGAGAAAATAGAAAAAGAAAAGAGAAAATAGAAAAAGAAAAGAGAAAATAGAAAAAGAAAAGAGAAAATAGAATGGAAAAAATATAAGAGACTAAAATAAACATCATCCTCAAAAATAAGAGACAGAAAAAGAAAACTGAAAAGAGAAAAGATGAGAGAAAAAAGAATGGAAAAAATATAAAAAGACTAAAATAAACATTATCCCCAAAAATAGAAAAATAGAGAAAACAGAAATGGAAAAAAATAGAAATAAAATAGAAAAAAAATAGATTGGAAAAAGTATGAGACTAAAATAAACATTATCCTCGAAAATTGAAAAAAAAAAAGGTGAAAAAGGAAAAAATAGAAATGGGGGGGGGGGAACATGTGAAAAAATAGAATGGAAAAAATAGAAAAATTGGGGAAAAGAGATAAGGAAAAAAAAAAAAGAAATAAAAAAACTGATAAGAAAACAAAATAAACAAAATAAATACAAGAAAAAGAAAAGTAACAAAAAAACAAACAGGAAATAACAGAAACAAAACAAAAAAAATAGGAAATAGAAAACTAGAAAAAAAAGAAAAGAAAAAACAGAAAAAAAAAAACAGAAAAAACAAAACAAAAGAAAACACAAAATGAGAAAACAGAAAAGCAAAAAAAGAAAAAATACAAACAACCCAAAACATTTTATGAAAGGAATGCAGAAACAAAGTGCAAGACATTTAGTATGTGTGCAGATACATTAAATTACTACAGAGTTAACTAAAAATTAGAGCAAAGGAATTAGGGGGAGAAACCAAACAAAATTGAGAATGCACAGATTGGGGAGTGAGGAAAGGAAAAGTGAAACGTTAATGTGGTGATATCTCTGAGGAGAGAAAAAAAAATGTAGGGAAATACCTACCTAAACAGTTGGTGCAAAAAAAAAGGGGGGGGGGAAGGAGGTGATGAAAAAAAAAAAAAAAAAAAAAAAAACATGAAGCTGTATCTAAAAAAAAATTAAAAATGGAGGGTTGAAAAATACCTACCTAGATTTACGCTCAGGAGAAGAATCTTTGTCTTCATCCTTCAGAGGAAGCGAACATTCTCGTGTTAGTTTGGGTGGAGACGGAGAGACATACTTTTTTTTCACTGGAGACTTCTGTCGGCTACGACTGCGAGACCGCCTCTTTGTACTGAGAGTAGACAGAAAGAGGAATCGAGGGATAAGATGACCAATTTAACATTGGTGCCATTAGCGAAAGCTCTTCAGAAGTTCCGAAATCCACAATTCTAGAAGTGTTAATCTAAAGAGATTTGAATAAAACAAGGAACTGGGATATTGATTTAGGAGCAGTGAGCAATAATGTACCAATCAACAATAATGTCTCTTTGGTCTGGAAATGCCAACTGAATGATGTGTGTTTGTTATCCATTTGTCTTCTTAAGCAGGAATGTGAGTGTTTATTTACCTCCTCCCCAGGGAAGGTTACGCACAAGGTCAAGTGATTTTAGGTGAATAAACTGGATTCAAGCTTAGCACACTTAGGTTTTCAATCTCCGCCAACATGGATGCAAGTAGCCAAATGCAAAAATGCTAAAATCCAGTGGAGGGTGGGAGGTTGGGTTCACATCATGGTCCCCTTTATGTTTGTAAAGAAGGTAAGACCGAAAATAATATTGTTCCTAAACCATTCCAATCAGTTTCAACTAAGATTGTCAAAATTAAGAGAACAACACTGAGTATACTTGTGGTGGGAAAAGAGACAGGATGTCATTGTTTGATGAAACAGAAATCATCTAACTCTTATTCATTTTATAAATTGCCCAAAGTCTTAGCCTTCACAGCAAAATTAATATTTTCAGTTTTTAAAGAGAACTGCTATAAGAAAGAATAATCAACTTTTTCTGATTGAAAGAAAAAGCAAATATTGATTTTTAAAAATTTGCATCCATGAGGGGCTCTAATAATTTAAGTAGAAATCCACTTTTTCTACATTAAAAAAAATGCAGAATTCTGATAAAAAGTGGAGAACTCACATCACTGCACACATACACAAAAAAAAATAAATAAATAAAAAATTTACAGTTGGAGAGTAGAGCTCAAAACAGAGCAAGTATATTTTAGATAAATAAAAATCAGCTGATTACAAAAAAAAAAAAAAAAAAAAGACACTAAACAAGTTTGTGTCTTTTAGGTTTTACCATTTGTGTACGATAAGTTAAGGCACAATAAATTACTCCTGCTAATTATCCATTCATGTGATATTAGGCACGTTATTCGCACAACTTGATATTCTTGTCAAGAACAAGTAAAATACTTCTTTTAACTTTATATTTTTTTAATGTTTTACTTGCTGGTTTAATTAATAACCTTTGTTAGGTTAATAAGAACCTTAGTTAAGTTAATTACGAAGTAAATAAAGAAAAACATAACTTTGTTCTTTAAATAACTTCACCGTGTGTGTGTGTGTGAGACTATGAGTAAAACATAAAAAAATGTTTTCAAGTTAAAAGAAATATTTTACTTTTTTAAAATCATGAATGTTTTTGATAATGTTTGCTTTTCGTTTTTAATAGTAAATGCTTATCCAAAAATTAGCAATATAAATTACGTACATCAACAAACTATTGAATTCTTTTCAGTCTGAAAAAGAATAAAAATAGCATGCCAATTTGTCTAAATCAATATATATATATATATATATCTCCCCCCCAAGTCTGGAAAAAAATCAGGATCTATTTGTCATGCCTAAACATCACACGAATAGATAATCAGCAGGAGGCATTTGTCATACATAAATAATAAAACTGGTGTTATTTTTAAAATAAATTTATAGTAAAAGGCTGGTAATATTTTCATATGAAAACAAAAAACAAAAGAAACAATCATTTGTCTCAAGACATTAAAGAGAGAGAGCAGTGGATAAAACAAATAATCTCCAGGACGGACTGGATCCTTAAGTATCACATCTGCACTTGCAATTATTGAAAAGAAAATAGAGATTTATTTTAAAGGTTGAACAAACTTGTAAGAGTTTAAAATCATTAAAATGTTTTAAATTCAAATAAAAATGTGATTATCTTTTTTTTTTTTTTTAAACAGCCAAAGAATTAAGAAAAAAAAAAAAAAAAAAAAAACATTGTTTACATGTTTTAAACTGTTTTCCACATCTTAGTGGTCAGCATTTTCACAATGGTAATTTATAACTGAACACTTTATTTAATCCACTGAGGCAGACAGTTCTCTTTTGTGTTCCATACCTTTTAGAGATCTCATTTTTTCAAAGGAACTAAAGTGCACATTTCATAGGATTCAAAAACTCTGACACTTGTGTGTAGGTACAACTTTTTTTGGTTTTCAGTTAGAACATTTGGAGAGTGCATAACAGAGGCAGAAAAATGTAATTTCTAGACCGGATCGAAAAGTTTTTTTGTTTTTTTTCATAACATACAGAATTGTGAAATTTTTGAATGCATGTTTTTTAAAACAAAATAGACTTTTTTTTCTTAATAAAATATAAAAATAAAGTTTTTGTAACACATTTTGTCATTTGTGCAGAGGCATAGCATCTTTGGTTACATGCTTTATTAAAATTAAAACAGAATTTCTTTTTTTACATTTTCATCCCAAACAAGGCACAATGCTACTTTGATGTAGAGGCTACTATTAGAGACAAAAATTGCAAGGATACTATGTAGGGGATTGAGCAGCAACATTACACTTTAACTTCTGCATATCAATACAGTTGGGGAAGCAGGAACCGAGAAGTTTAGCAGTTCTGGGAAAGAAACTATTAGAGTAGAAGGCTTTCTAACATCTAGAGATCTCTACTGAGATGGTTTTGTCGGAGGTATTTATGTCCACCACTAAAATACTTGTAAAACAGGCAGAGGGATGCAACATTTCATCTATGGGACAGAGGTTGAAGCTTAGATGAAGTTCGGAACCTATTAGGTTGATGATTCTCTTTTGAATCATCTATAAGTGAGAGACTAGTAGTAGATGCACCAACCCAAATGTGATAACAATACTCCATCCATGGGTGAATGGTGGCCTTGTAGAGGTACAGAATACTTTCAGGCCTAAATAACTTTCTAGCACAGCAGAGAAAGCCTACCTTCCTTGTAGCAGCCTTGACAATACCCTCGAGGTATCTGTTCCAACTCATGTTCCCTGTGAACGTTAAGCTGAGGAGTTTGAACGAGGAACTTTCAGGTAATGTGTCTTCAGTCATAGCTATTGGAGGTTGAGAAGGTTTCTTGCAATTATTCCCAAGCTTAGTCTTGGCAGTATTGAACGTTACCATCCATTTTTGTCCTCATTTCACTTCTAGGGTTTCCCCATTGTCTTGGATATTATGCCTATTATAGAGTGTAGTGTCATCAGCAAATATGCCCATCTCAGAAACAATTTTATCAGGAAGGTCATTTATGAATATCAGGAATAATAAAGGTTTCAATTTTTCAATTTCAATAAACAATCGATTAATTATTTGTATTTATTTTTTGTAAATAAAAATAAAAACAAATAATGTATATATTGCCTAAAAATACATACAAGAAGTCTTAGATGCTGAAGAATGACACTAGTTAATTATTTAAGTTCCTTCAGTGAATTGGATAAAGGATTCAGTTTAAAATTTGCAGAAATACAACAAAAACAGGCATGTGAAGAAGGCCTAAGTGTATAATGGTCAAAAAATTTCAAAACTGGCAACAACCAAACAATAACTGAGAAAATTTATTAAAAAAATAATTTATTGAATAAGAATTAAAATGGATACAATTAAGTTAAAAAAAATAAAACAAATAAAATTTTTTGTGGATGACTTGTTTATTTTTAAAATTATATATAGAACCATAGTCATCATTTGCATTTCATGCTTTTTCCACATTTAGTGCCTGTTAATCTTTTTGATTCAGTTCTTTCAGTAGGGATCGAACTCAATGATCGAGAGCAATCTAGCTACAAATGGATTGAATATAGAGTCCAGTTTAAAATTCCCAGGTTATCAACTATCATTAAAAAAAGAAAAAGGCATCTGAAGCTGGTCAGATAACAGCCAAAAGGGTGTGAAAATTACCACAACGAAGACAAGGAAAAAAAAAATGACAAAACATGTAAATAACAATATGTAACTTCTCAGAAATATTAAAAACAAAATAAACATAAAAAAAAGGAAAAGAAATTTCAATCAAAACTTTTTACCCAGGATTTTTGGTTTCGAATTTTAAGAACTCGCAATCTTGGAAAACTAAGAATTTTGATTTTTGTAATTGCTCTTATTGGAGGTTTTCCAAAAATGTTAATTTAAATACATGAAGATTTGCTAAGAATTTTAAAACCAGAAAAAAAGACTTTATATCTGACAATTTAAATGCTTTAAAATTTGGATGACTCACTTTTTTTCAACTATTAAAAGATTAGAATAGCTGACTTCTTTACAAAGAGTGAAAAAGGATTGTTTAAAAAAAAAAAAAAAAGGAGGCTAACATGTCAATTGACTTATTTTACAAAACAAATCTTTAGCAAATTCATATTTTAACATTTTTAACAACAGCATTTTTTGTCTTCTAGATGTAATATAATAATCTTATAAAATGATATTTGCAAGACTATCATAGTACCAGAATATTAACTGTGATGATTTTCATTTTTGATAATACCGATACATAAAAAAAAAAAAAAAAAAAAAAAAAAAAAAAAAAAAAGGTCGTAGAAAAACACCAGTGGCTCATAAAACTGCGGATCATAGCTTTTTTTTACCTGGGTAGTAAGCGAAAGAGAAAGGGTAACAATATTAAATCAAATCCATGCAACAGGCTAGGTCAAAATCTGCTAAGGAGAGAAGGGGGGGGTGGTCAAAAGACCAAGCGGGTAACCAGAAAAGAAATCATAAAGGAGAATAGACAGAAAGATGGCAAAAATTGCAAGAGTAAAATATTAAACTCATAGCTCAATTTTTATACAGAATGTATAAATATATCGTTTTAAGACATTGAAAAATATTGATACTTTCAACACTCATATTTGTTTGAATTAAGAAAATCCATTTCTTAACCAAAAAAATCTTTTAAATCCGTATGAAACTGTTAATGGATTTGAACTATGCCACCCCCATTATGTATTTTCAGGTCTTTTTATTTTTTAGACACCAAAATCTGTTTTCTTGTCCTAAACTTTAGTTTGTTTGACTAAAACAAAACAGAACCATAAAAGTGATTTAGAAACACTTTTCTATTATTCAGTCAAATCATTTGTTTTCGCTTTTGTTAGTTTTCTGCCAATAATGACAGTAATGCCTACTGACTGCAGCCTCTATGGTTAGGGCTTTAGAATCTCACTGAAGTCAACCACGCTGAGGAGTTGTAAAAATGACAGAACACACGCAAGCTAGTTGAATATTTAGCTGTCATCACTAACAAAACAACAACGAAAGCAAAAACATGTAAGTGCGATAAAATGTTCTTTATGTCAAGTCAGACTGTGACCTAACAGTAAAGGTTCTCAACTGCAGCCTCTGTGATTGGGGCTTCAAGTCATACTAATGAGTCGTAAAAACTAGTGGTGGGACGATTAATCGGAATCGGAATCGTTAATCGTGTATTTTGGGAGGTATCGGAATCGGAATCGCATCGTTAAAAAATACCTTAATTTTCCGATTCCTTCATTACGATTCTTTTAGTCTGATGTTGAAAAAAAGAAAAAAAAATTCCTGATATTTCTAACCGCAAGAGAGAAATAAAAAGAAACCAAAGAAATTCATTATTAACAGGGCAATGCTTAGTGCCCCTCCCTTACAAGGTTCATTCATTCAGATCTATTGTAATCAAAACTACAAAAGAGTTAACTTGAAAAGAAGTATGCAGGGCTCTACATTGCGAGTAAATGAAAATGCTTTTTCAACTTATATTTTCTTAAAATAAAACGAGCAAAGTCAAATTATTTAAACAGTAAAAGGTTTAATAGAACAATATACTTTTTTTTTCTTTTTTTAAAAGAAGGCTTTTGAAAGAAATATCTCTAAAATGAAATTGATCACGTTGTATTATTTCGCAAAGCTTTGACAGTAGTCGGTTTCTTTTGAAGTTTCAAAAAAATCGACCCCATACCTATCTCTTCCAAACCTAAAGTTATTAAATAACCCCTTCGTTAATTTAAGGGTAATTAATTCAATTCAGTCAAGTTTTTTTTTTTAATTTCATTGAAATAAAATCCATTATTTTTTTTTCTCCAGAAAGATAAAACCCTGAATTTGATTATATTAAAAGCAGAATAATATAATCTTTTTTCTAGAATTTTAAATTGAAAATTAAAAGTGTTTTGCGCAGTTCTTTGCCGAACGAAAAAGAAATTAATATATATATTTTTAAAAGGTTTTGTAATCAGTTAATTTTTATGTCTAAATAATATTTATGATTAATTAAATAATTTCATTTTAAAAAGTATTTATAAATAGAATTTTACTAAGGACTTATATCTGGGCAGGAGCTGCCAAAAACAGCCTATCATGCCTTGACAGAGTACAAAATAGACTTCGTGGTTTAGTGGGGGATGCCCTTTTCTCTACCCTGCAACCCCTCTCCCACAGAAGAGACGTTGCGAGCCTATCCTTGTTTTATCGTTATTTTCATGGCAGGTGCTCGTCAGAACTCCAATCCCTGGTCCCCCCCTCGCCAATCTTTCACGAAAAACACCCGTCTAGCTGAATCCACTGTGAAAAATTTCCCCCACTTTGTATCTGTGCCTAAATCAAAACGCGGATTTCATGAACAAAGCTTCTTTCTTAGAACTGCACACCTGTGGAACTCTGTTCCGTCTGCCTGCTTCCCTCCGGACTACAACTTGGATGTCTTCAAGTCTAATGTTAACAAATCCTAATGAACCGCCCCCTTAAGTAAACACTTCATCAAATCTCCTCACTAACGTAATGTACTTGCAATAACCCTTATCCCTGAGTGGCTTCCGGGCCTTGATAAGTGGTGAACACTGTAAAAAAAAAAAAAAAAAAAAAAAAAAGTTGGGTTTGTATTACTGTACACATAGATTCGAAAAAGTTGTCAAAAAACAAATATATAAGAAATAAATGTTATCAAAAGCAAGATAAGTTATTTTTCTACCTAACTGGATATATTTTTCGGGTTTTTATTCAATGTAACATGTTTATTCAGCTCGAAAAGCACACAGTGTTTACCGATGTATTGGAAAATTCAAAATGGCGCCCGAGACTCTCTTTAACACGGTAAGTTTGGGAAAAGATGTTATAAATAATAAACTATACAAAATACTGCTAGAAACTCGCTCAATATATGTTACCGTGACATATTTTGATATATATTCGGTGTTTTTTTTAATAGTATTTTGTCTAGTTTATTATTTATAACACCTTTTCCCGAACTTACCATGTTAAAGAGAGTGTCGGGCGCCATTTTGAATTTTCCAATACATCGGTAAACACTGCATGTTTTTCGAGCTGAATAAACATGTTACATTGAATAAAAACAAAAAAAATGTATCCGGTTTGGTAGAAAAGTAACTTATCTTGCCTTTGATAATATTTGTTTGTTATATATTTGTTTTTTTGACAACTTTTTCGAATCTATGTGTACAGTAATTTATAAATTATTAAATTAAATATTTATCTTTTTTATATTTAATTAGTATATATTTTCTTTCTCTTCGGCTATATTTTTTTTTATTGAATTCATTAAATCTGTTAATTATGAGGACCAAAATAATGAATCGTGTGTATTTATTCTCTAATTTTCTTGTTTTTGTTCTGTTATATAAATTCTATTTTATTTGTTTTTTCTCTGAAGGATAAATTCTATTTTCTTTGAGTTTTTTTTTCTGTATTCCAATTAAGTAAAATAAATTTTCTCTAGAATAAATTTTGCTAATTTTTCCGTTTAGTTTGCTATATAATAATTTTATTTAATCCAAAACACGACAGTGTAGACATAAAATATCTCTTCCAAAGTTAGGGAACATATTTGGGAACTACCGACTATAAGTATAAAACTACCTGGTATATTTCAAAACAATAAATTCCCTAGGAATCGGAATCGGAATCGTACTTGGTATCGGAATCGTTAATCAATATTTTCCTGGAATCGGAATCGGAATCGTATAAAAATTAGGAATCGTCCCAACACTAGTAAAAACGCTAAAACATGTTTGTGAATAATCATATTTTATATAACTTAATATTACAACAATCAATCGGAATACACTATTCTTCCCGTTTGCAAAGCAGCAACTGGAATTGAATTTTAATAGCTAATCTTTACCATATCAAAACATACTTACATTTGTTTCTGGATGTCCAAAGGGTCACTCAAGATGAGCCGCAAATGACTGTATTCTATTGTTTCTGATTTTTCTACAGGTTGATGTATGTATATTATCACTTCCTACATGTAAGCATGAAACACTAGTGTCCATAATTATCAAAATAATTTTAATGTTTAAAAAAAATATTAGTTATGAAACCCTTTCACCAAATTAAAGTTGAAGCCTCTTTAGAGAATTAAGAAAAAAAAAAAAAAAAAAAAAAAAAAAAAAACCAGCCAAATTTTGCACAAATGTAATATTCCAAGTTCTGGTCGTTGAATACTCTGACTGTTTACTATGTATGCTGGCTGAATTGGAATTTACAGACACTCAATTTCCCTCAATCCGTATGTTAATTGCCAATGGCCTTGAGGTAGAATGTTAGCCTATGGAGTAAAGAGTAACTTTGTGACTGGGTTTGAATCTGCTGACCAGCAATAGTTATCACTTCCTACATTGATGATTACATAAGCACAAAAGTATCTCTACATATAAAATTAATTGCTAATATTTATTCAAAATATATATACTCAGATAGACATGCTAGCAGGGTTTGTACCAGAAATGTAATGATGGGTGTCTGAAGAAGGAATATCAGGTTTTTCTTTTGACTAGAAAGAGAAATAAAAATGCTTACCGTTGAGGTGGTGTTCTCGATCTCCTAGCACTGTAAGCCTTTGGAGGAGTACGTCTGAAATATGCAACAAACTCAGTTAAATAATAGGAAAAAAACAAAAAAAAATATGTCCCTTTGTTAAGGCACAAGTTAACAAAATGGATTCTAGAATTCATTTTCAATAAATATTTTACGATTAACATTTTAAAGTTATCTTTGTTTGCATATCATATATAAACACTGCATCTGAGTAAATACTAGTCTGTTTTTAATAAAATCTTGGTTTGACTCTGATAAGATCATGACAAAAGAACATTAAAATACCAACAAGGTTAATTGGTGTTGCCTCTGGATCATAGCACTGATGATTGTTTTACGGCAGGTTTTATTTTTCATTAATAAGTGATTGTTTATCAAGGTCCAAAGGCCACTCAAGGATAAGGGTCAATGAGTTTGTCAAGTGGACGGTGAGACATCATGAAGATTGGTAAGAAATGGTTGAAACTGTTCAGAATTTATTTAAGAGGACCTTTTGCCAGATCTGCCTACTGATCTAATCTAATATATCCATAAGCGAGCAGTTCTAAAAAAGCCCTGTTTATGGAATCTAAGTTTGGGTGTAGGCACAAATAAAGAGTATGGGAAATTGTTGATAGTGGTTCTGGCTAGACGAGTGTTTTTTGTGAAAGTCTGGCGAGGAGGGACCATAGATTGAAGTTCAGATGAGCATCTGCCATGAAAATACCGATAAAACAGGGACAGGCTTGCTACGTTTCTTCTGTGGGGAAAGAGGTTGCAGGGAAGAGAAAAGGTCACCCCCTCCCCACTAAGCTACAAAGTACAATCTAAAAATAAGCTTAAACCAGGCTTAGGGTCAAACAAATCCAACTTGCCTCCTCCCTTAAGGCTTGCATTCACAAATATCCGTGGGCTTAGAACTAATTTAGCTGATGTTGAAGCATTTCTCCTAACAAATACCCCGGATATCTTAGCACTAAGTGAGACTAACCTACACTCCTCCATCCCCTCTAACTACTTTAACATGCCTGGGTATCTCCCACTCTGCCGTAAGGACTGACAGATATATGCACGGACTTGGAGTTTACATTCGTAATACCCTTCCCTTGACTAGAGAAACAAACCTAGAAACGGATGATCAAGCCTTAATGTGCTTTTGACTAATTATGCAACACAACATTAGCTACTTTTACTTTCTCTACCGCTCTCCTTTGACCCAAGACTGCACCATAATAAACAAAGTATCTGACAGCATAGACACAGCACTCTCCTTCGACACTAGCGTCCAAGTACATGTATTTGGTGACTTTAATGTCCATCACAAAAACTGGCTTGGATTCTCTACTTACACAGATGCAGCGGGCAGCGCAACTCATAGCTTCTCTATATCTCACTCCCTATCACAAATTGTCACTTTTCCAACCCGTTTCCCTGATCAGGAAGAACAACACGCATCACTTTTTTTGACCACAGTTCCTGATGATTGTATAACGAAAGCCGACAGCCCACTTGGGAACGCTGATCATGCAGTGATAATGGTTGAAATCGCCCTAAACTCTGGACCCAAAACTGAAAAGCCAGTGCTCAAAACAACGACAATCACAAGGTTCTTTGCTCAGCAACCGAGAAGGCTAACATGCTTGCCAGTTGGTTTGCCTCAAAGGCAGCATGCATTCCGCAGGTTTAACCGACATAAGTCCAGTTCAAACAGACAGAAGTACATAGAAGCTAGAAGTAACGTTAAGAAAGAAATAGCGATAGCTAAGAGGGAATTTACGGAAACCACTAAAAAACGCATCAAAGCACAAAAACTAGCAACTCGTGACTTCTGGAAAATCTACAACAGTGTAGTAAATAATGGGCAATCAACAATTCCCCCACTAACCAACAATCATGAGGTTGTTTGCTCAGCAACCGAAAAGGCTAACATGCTTGCCAGTCGGTTTGCCTCAAACTCCACACTGGACCCTTCCAACCACCCCCTACCTCAATTTCCTATGCTAACAGACGTCACTCTAGACGATCTGAAAATCACCCCTGCTCAGGTGCATGCTATCATAAAAAACCTTGACACTTCAAAAGCATGTGGACCTGATCTCATCCCAGCTGTGCTATTAAAAAAGTGCTCAGCCGAAGTAGCTTCAGTTCTCTCCAAACTCTACAACAAATGCCTTAATGAATCTTGCTTTCCAGGCTGTTGGAAAACTGCTTCTGTGGTACCAATATTCAAGAATTCTGGCGAAAGAACTGACCCATTAAATTATCGCCCTATTAGCCTCCTCCCACTTTTTGCCAAAATATTTGAGACCTTAATTAACCATGCTCTAGTCCAGCACCTTACAGATGCTAAACTTCTGACCGACCAACAATATGGATTTAGACAAGCCCGTTCCACAGCAGACATCCTCATTGTAATCTCTGAACGTATATACCATTCACTGGACAAGGCGGGAGAGGGCAGAGTGGTAGCTCTAGATATATCTAAGGCTTTTGACAGGGTATGGCATTAGGGTCTCCTCAGGAAGATTAGATCATACGGTATCACTATTAGAATACTTAACATAATTAAACCCTTCTTAGCTAAGAGAAAAATCCAGGTTGTCCTCGACGGTCGTACATCTAAACAATATGATATAAATGCGGGAGTGCCTCAGGGATCTATCCTTGGACCTCTGCTGTTCCTGATATTCATAAATGACCTCCCCCGACAAAATTGCCTCTTAGATGGGTATATATGCTGATGACACCACACTCTATAGCAGGCACGACAGGAAAACAAATGAACATATATCTAAAGTAATGGCAGAAACACTAGAGGATGACCCCCAATCAGTAGTGGAATGGGGACAAAAATGGATGGTCACGTTCAATGCCGCCAAGACTAAACTGGTTTCATTCAATAATTTCAAGAAACCTCCTCTACCACCTATAGCAATGGCCAACGACTCTTTATCTGAGAGTACGTTTTTCAAGCTCCTTGGCCTAACGTTCACAGGAAACATGAGTTGGAACAATTACATCGAGGGCATTGCCAGGGCCGCTGCAAGGAAGGTGGGCTCTCTCTACCATGCTAGAAAACTACTAACACCCGAAAGTATCCTGTACCTTTATAAGGCAACCATTCGCCCATGTATGGAGTATTGCTGTCATATTTGGGCTGGTGCATCGGCTACTAGTCTCTCGCTCCTTGACAGGATTCAAAAGAGAGTCGCAAATCTGATAGGCCCTAAACTGGCATATAAGCTTCAGCCTCTGTTCCATCGACGAAACGTTGCATTCCTCTGCCTGTTCTACAAGTATTTTAATGGTGAATGCTCTGATGAACTGCAAGCACTTGTGCCCCCACGACGTGAACACCCTCGACAGACCCGACAAGCTGCAAAATCCCACCCCCACACTGTAGAGATCCCTAGATGTAAAAGATCTTTCTACTCCAGTAGTTTCTTCCCCAGAACTGCTAGACTTTGGAATTCCATTCCAGGTCACTGCTTCCCCAACTGTACTGACATGCATAAGTTCAAGTGCAACGTGAACCAACATCTTGCTGCCCAAATCCCTACATAGTACCCCAGTAGTTGTTTCCCCTGATAGTAGCCCCCTATACCAAAGTGGCAATGTGCCTTGTTTGGGGTGAAAATGTAATAAAAACAAATTTAAAAAAAAAAGAAAAAAAATCTATTTTGAACTTTGTCAAGACAGGATAAGCTGCTTCCAGCAGCACCTGCCCAGATGTGGCAACAGTACTCCATTGTTGGCCGAACCAGGCTTTTATATATCGGTAGAGAATAGTATCAGGAGTGAGATATTAACTGGAGTGGTAGAAGGATCCCACTATTTTTCCAACGACTTTGGCAATGGATTTGATATGCGTGTTCCATTTTAGATGTCAAAACATGAAGCCTCCAAGACGAGAGCCATTCATTTCAATTGATGGTAGCTGGGCAACAGAGCGTTGATTTTGGACCCAGGATGGACCCCTGAGGGACTCCAGCATTAATACTGAGAGTCTCTGATTTCTGCCCACGAACCACTACTCTTAAGAACCTATCAGAGAGAAATGATTTAATAGTTGAGAAGACATTTCCAGCTACACCATCACTGGAGATCTTGTGAAGTAGACCTTTATGCCATACCTTATCAAAGGCCTTTGATATGTCGAGCAATTGCCCTAGAGAGGAAGCCTCCGTCGAGGGATTCGCCAATCCTATGAGATATAACTGTAAGCACGTCTGCTGTGGATCTAGCAGAACGGAAACCATATTGCATGTCACTAAGGTTATTTTTGCTGAAATGGTTGACTACTTCCTTATTTAGCAGAAATTCCAGCAGCTTACTCATGATGTATAGGAGACTTATTGGTCTGTACTGAGAGGGAGATGAGCGATCACCCGAGTTCTTAAATACCGGGCATACTGATGAGATTTTCCGAGGCATTGAGAAGCATTTCTCCTTAAGACAATGCTTAAATAACTTTGTAAGTATGGCCGCTAATTCCAGTTGAAGCCTTTTGAGCACTATAACTGGAATGCTGTCAGGGCCAGTTGCTTTACTGGAATCAAGATTTTTGATTAGCTTGGCAATGTTTGTATGTCACATAGCATGTTTTCTGATATACAAGGGAATACTTGGTCGTAAAAGGTAGAATTAGCTGCAAAGTTCTTGGCAAAGAGATTGGCTTTGTCTGATGCTGACGAGATTAACTCCAGTCCATTGATGATAGTTGGGATAGAGCTCACACTTCTGTTGAGGATTCTGTTTGCTATTTGCCAGAACTGATGGGAGCCAAGCCACTGCCCAGTTACCTTGAACTTGACGGACTGAGCATACAAATCTCTTGCCTTCTTTATTACTTTTTTTGCAGTGATTTTAAATGTTTATGGTTTTGTATTAAAGGAAAGTAACTGATTTCTTTAATCAAGGTGTTACTTCATTTACACAGGTCCATTTCTCAAATTCATAAAAAAGAGAGTTGTCTGTATGTCAAGAGAGAGGAAAAGGCTGAGTATAGGAGAAAAAGAGGGAAAAGGTTGATAGAAAGATAAAGAGACAAAGATATAAAGAGATGCAAGCTTTAATAGTTTTAAATACTTTTACTCCAGGCAACACCAGCTAGTTTATTACAGTCTGTTTTTTTGTTTTTTTTAGAAGAAGAAATGTTTATAGGATGGTTGTAGAAAAGCAGTTTGTAAATTGATTGATAGCATTCTGTTTAAAATCCTTTTAAATCTAGCGTGTTAAAAGTTTGTGTTAAGTACATATTTTATAATGGAAGTGTTCTTTTGTCACATGCACACACACAAATATATTTTTATTAATTATTACGTGCATAAAAGTTTGATCCTAACCTATGCCGACGACAAAGCTAGAAACATGCATGTTCATAGGTATACTTTCATACACATAATAATTAATAAAAATAAATACATCCCCAGAAAAACATAAGGAAGATTCACTCATATATATATATAAAACAAGAGATTATAGTTCTTTAAAAAAACGCTACGGTAGAGGGGGAAAAAAAAGAAAAAAAAAGAAAAATATATATATTAAATTTATTTATACAAACATTGATGGCTACATATCTTCCTTGGCCTTTTGGTCAAGGTCAAAGTGTAGTATCTGTTCTTCAGATGCTGCACTTCTATTTCTTGTTCTCTTTCAGTGGAGGAGAAATCCTTCACGACTGAGACAATTTTTATTTTTGTACCCTTTCTCCACGTTAAAAAACAACCCTGGTGTCTAACTCTGTCCCGTGGGGAGGCATAGTAAATAGGTACATATGTGTATACAAGTTTCTGTAATCACCTGTGCTGGGGAGATTACGTCTTCAGACCAAGAATTACCCTCAAAAAGAGTTTTCGAAGGTAATTCTTGGTCTGAAGACGTAATCTCCCCAGCACAGGTGATTACAGAAACATGTATGCACATACGTAGTCATCAATGTTTGTATAAATAAATTTAATATACTTACTCTGTTTACTCATTGAGCACTTTTTGGTAGCCACATGTTTCAATGAATGTACTTCTAGGAAACTAAACTCTACTATCATAATATATATATATATATATATATATATAAATAAATTCAATAGCTTTTTGTTGTTTTTTTTTTCACAATTAAAAGTAATTAATCAAAGTGATTAAAAAATTAATTAAAAAATAATTATGAAACCTTTTAAAATATTATGCACATTAATTTCTGAGAGAGTTAAAAATTACAAATAATTTATATTAAACGATATCTAATGTAAGATATATGTTTAAAAAGAATGCTTGGATATACAGGGTGGCCGAAAAGTCCCAGGACACTGGCCGAAAATGTTATTATATGTTTTCTGTGTGTTTCATTAAAAAATACTGTGTTTTATTAAAAATACATGTATAGTGTCCTGGGACTTTTCGGCCACCCTGTAGATCAAAAGTCACTGGATAGCAGGTTGTTTTTTTGCGAGTGATAAATATAATTTTAAAATACACTTTTTATACCGGATCTGTGTCAGAGAATTTGATTACTTATGTTGACTGTAAAAATCTACAATTAAAATGCATACTTAAAATAAGGAATCTGCAGTGTACGTCAACTCATATTTGACATCAATATGAAAAAAATAAATTCATGAGTTTTGCATCCTCTTGTTGCATTCATTATTTTCCAAAACTATTTTGAAACTCAAGCTTACTTGGATCTGGAGCGAGATCTTTTGCCGCGTGGACTTCTGGATTTTCTCCCCCGAGATCGAGATCTGTGCCGAGAATGAGACCGATGTCGTAAACTGCAGAATAGAAAGTAGATCATTTAGCATAGAAAAATTAGTATAAAAACATTTGGATCTAATAGCCTTCAAACACCCTCGAATGAGAAAAATTTGTCATAACACCACCTTTCTTTTTGAAAAGTTTTTTTTTATTACTTCCGATTGAATTATAAATTAGGACAATACAGTGTATACTCACATTTCTAATTTTACTATCACAAATTTAAAGTTTTATAAGCCTTAAAAGTTTTACAAGCCAGTTTTATTATACACAAGCTTTTAATAATAATAAAACTGTTTTGTTTTGTAAACTTTGGAGATTCATAAAAACTGAAAAAATTCCCCCTTTATTAAAAAAAACAAAAATGAATGGAGATGTCTCCAAAATCACAAATTGATCAAGTAGTTTATATTGAATTTATCCTAAGCAATAAAACTGGAAGTTAAAAAAAAAAAAAAAAAAAAAAAAGTTAAGACAAAATATGCCCTTTTAGTTGTTGCTCATTCTGAGGTGCCTCAAATCTATTTTATCCACGCATTCAATAGAATACTATAAACCTGAGGAAGCAAAATAAAAACCACAAATAAGCTTAAAAGCAACAAAAGTCTGAGAGTGTACAAAAACATAGGCGCACATATTCTGCTCAGATAGATTATTACAATAAATAATTGCTAATGTTCAAAGAATTTATTTTCTTAAGTTATTAATAGCCACTTGGGCATAAAGGTTAATGAGATTGTCAATTAGTCATGAACAACACTGCGTTAAATTGTTAGAATTGATCATTTAAGTAGACTGTTTGAAAAATATGTTAGCATTAGACTTAAAAAACAACTGTGTTGTATTCATCTGGGAACAACCATGCAGAACACAATAACATAGATGGGAAATTCTTGGGAAAAAAAAAAAAAAACTGTCCATAGAAGTCCAATTTAGATACACAGAGTAAGAAAGGAAAGTTATAATAAAAGGCAAATCTGAATTTTATAGGAAAAAAAAAAAAAAAAAAAAAAAAAAAAGTGTAATAATATGAGAAATATAGATAATTTTTCAAAATTTACCGCAGACATAGAAAGACTATACTTCACATTTTAATTCCGCATTTGTATTTTAATGATAGTATTTTACATATGATATCTAAAATGTTTCAATTAAAATGAACAAGCAGTTGAGAAATAAAATTGCAAAAAAATTTATTGTGAATTACCATTGCTAGATATGGTAGTTTTTTTTTTTTTAAGCAACATTTACCATAATACATTATTCATTTATAAATATAATTTTTTTTTAAATTAAAAAAAAAAAAAATGTACATGAACAAATAAACAATAAGCCCAACTATTTTATAATCTTTAGTCAACATTTCCTGAAGTTTGCGCTTCCAATTTTATGTAAAAATTATTTGATAGGTAGCCAAAACCATATTTAAAACATGTAAATATTTGAAAGTTTTTTAGCAATCAATTGAGAAAGATTGTGACACTTTGGACAAACTCAAGTCAGGCCAATGTCTCAGCACAAATTAAATAAATATTGAAAATAAATAATTTCATAAGAAAATATCCCTTTGTTTCCTCCCCTTTTTTGTGATATTGAATGCATAAGAGAAAAAGAGGGAAGCTAGCAAAGATGTCCAAATAATAAAGCACATACCGATCTTCATTATGGAGTTTGATTTTGGGCTTGACCTCAACAGGTGATCTGGAAAATAATAAATGTTTTACCAAATGCAGGGACATCTGCATGCACTAAGAGGAAACACAGGGGAAAAAAGTTAACGGACACAAAGGAAGGGGAAAATTAAGAAGCTGCTTTGAAAACTCACACAAGCACATCTATATAATATTACACAATGGTAATTTCATTTTTGTATGTAGGTTATCACCCACCACCCCTCTTTAAAGCATAGGATTGGCCAATCACTGAAGATACAATGAAAAAAAAAAAACTTATTTTGAAGAGAATGGTAGTTTGCTTGAAGCATTGCTGGTAACTAAGTATATAGCTATTTATTAAGTCTAAACAATACGAAAAAAAAAAAAAAAAAAAAAAAACAGAATGGTAAAAGAGGAGGAAAAAATAAATAAATTAAAGACAGTTTTTATATTTTGCTCCAAAAAAATTAATCTATTTTTTTAGTAAATCTTTCCCAGACCAGCCTTCTTTGAACATTCTTCTGTAGAGGAGAGGAATGTCTATATTTCTTTTTTGAGAAGAGAGATATTTCATGTTCATACATACATTATCACCTATCACCTCTCTTTTAAAACATGGAATTACCTGAATGTCAAAGATGAACAAAAAAAAAAAAAAAGGAATTTTTTTTTTAAAGAGAATGGTAGTTTTCTTGAAGCACTGCTGGTAAATAAGTATCTGGGCATTTATGAAGGTTGAAATAATATTGTCTCCAATTGTTTATTTTTGTTCATCTATGCTTTCACCATTCTGGTTTTCTGTATTGCTATCAGCCTTCATAAATACCCACATATGAATTGAAAAAAATTTCATCTGATGTCGAACATGAAATTAGGAGTGAAGTACACTTTCTTGGACTTTTGGCTAGAATCAAAGTATTGTAGCTGTTCCGCCCAAAGATGATAAAATATTATGATATTTGCATTTACGCTGGACATCTATAGAATAGAAACATTTTTAAACACAACAGCAGGAGATAACTCTGGAATTTCTACCATTTTTGCAAGTATATTACTATTTCATGTGTAATTATAATGAAATATGTTGCTAGCATATAAATATCAACACTCTTTGTGTAACCTAAAAGCTTAGGGGTTTGGACAATGTTTAATCATTGTAATTTCACACACCCATCTTAGCAGCCAAATAGCATAATGGTTAGAAGTGCTGATTATCGCTTAGGCGGTAGTTTTAATACTGACGAGGTAGTTGCTAGTCTTGCCACATTGAAGAGTTGTGATACAGCGAAACAGTCTGTGGATGACTATAAAATATTTTTATATATAAAATATACAATAATAGACTATATTATTTGTACAATATTTTCAATATTTACTTCAACTAGCCTGATGATTTTCCATCCGAAGAATGAAACAAATTACTGTAATTTACTTGATATAAACATATACTACACACACACACACATTACAAGAACTGTAGGAAATAAGCCATACATTATCCATTACTACTATGCAATTCATACAGCTACATACCTAGAAAACAGAGCTATTAAACTTGACATAGTGATAAGGAACGAGGAGAAAGTAGCAACCAATGGAAGTCAGTGTCCCTAACGAATCTGGCTTAAACAGCGCTGAGTGAGAGAAGTTAACGAAATATCAAAGTTTTATATACAAGACTAAAAGAGACTGGAATCTTAGAAATCATTCCAGTAATTATAAGCACAACTGTGCTCATGAAAAAGGAATTTAAAAAACTACCTGGGGAGTATACTTAGTAAACTGAGCGCAAGAGAGATACAAACAATTGTGCTTAAAGGAACACTTAGAATCTTAAAAATAGATCTGGTTTTGAGATAGGTGAATGTCTGGCATCTTGTAGGATGCCCTATCCTGAACAAAAAAGATTACTTCAGAAAAATCATGACAATCATTTTGAGTATATCAGTTCCAACAAAATGAACTGTATCAATATTTTTTCCATTCTTTCAAATTTTTGGTATGTTGCATTTTTTTTTTTTTTTTTTTTTTTTACTTTGCATGTATATGTGTTCAGGCTCAACTGTTCTTTTGTGTTTGTCAGTCATTTTTGTGAAGTTGGGATGGAATTACCTCAGATCACTTGACTCAAAAATGATTATGTATAATTTTTGTTGATTTCGAAATTATCTTATAAAAGTTCTAGTTCACTTAAAGTATCAAGCATAGAATTAATACTTGCAGCAGTTATGGGTTTCTTATTGGTTTAATTTGAATTCATCTTTGTTCTATATATTTTTATGGGTTTTTTTTTTCTTGATCTATTTGAATTATTAACCAAGTCTAAGCATTTAATATATACGTAACACACACAAAGGTGGTAGTATAAATACTATTATTGAAATTTTAAATGGCCCAACGCCCAGAAATTTTTAACCAATGATAATATTTTAGTTTACTGGCAGCTGAAACTTGCGCTCAAAATCATTCCACCTTCACTATGGCAGATTAAAAACCTACACGTGGTTCCTATTATGAGTACTCAACTCTAAGATAGAATTGAAGAAATGGATGCCAACATTTGAAAGAAGCTCATTCACATGAGTTTTATTTTTATTAGTTACAGAGTTTAAATGAGCAAAATCAAGAATTTAATTAAAAATTAGGAAAATTTTTTTAAAAGAAACGCCAAAATTTTTTTAGTCATTATCATCTGCTTAAAAAACAAAACAAAAAAAAAAACACTAAATAATGATAAAAAGTTCTAGGTATTTTTTTGGCAATGGAGCTTAGAAAAGTCATAGTCAGCCAATTTTCAAACTCACAAAATTTGATCAAACTCCATTCCTTGACACGCATACACGACACTAGCAATGATACACAGCATCACGCATGGTACTAAATCATGATAAATTACATAGAACACAGAAAATAAAAAGTAAAAACTAAACAATCCACTTAATACTGTAATTTGAAATGATTGTGTTTAATTATAGACAAAAATCAAAGTAAAATGTAAATATGGTCTGGCTAAGGTTTGAACTCACTATATCTATCTTCAAATGTTGCACTCTAAACGATCATGTCAAAGTGTTAAGTTTAAAGCTTTTAGTCTATTTAAATATGAAACTTTTTTTTTAGTTGCAAGTCAAAGAGGAACGTATGGCAGCAAAACATTGCCTTCTTTGTTTTGCAAAACAAATCATTTATAACATTTAATTTTTGTTCGTACACACAGAAAAATGATAGCTCTATACAGAAAAATGTTCGTTTTTTTTTTTTTATTTTGTAAAACATGATTTGGAGTAAAGGGGAAGGAAAAAAAAAATAACGTCAATGTTTGATTCTGTTTAGTTAAGAAGCCAGTATCTTCAAACAGCCTGATTTGGTAACACCAAATGTCATAACAGGTATTACCACTTAAGGTTATAATATAACCAGACGTGCACAGTCCTGACAGATCACCGACTCCCAACATCGTGTATCGTGGATTTTTCGTTCGACTATTCCTCTTATGGTTGGATCATCATTTTCTCGGTGACGACTGTCGATGGGAACACGCATGGTTTCACAAAAGTAGAAATATTGAAATAAATCGTGGAACAAAGAAAGGAAAAACACAACACAAATGCCAATGCGTTGACTGTTGGACTTGTGTGTGTGTCTTCTCCCCGTTCTATCGATGTTACGTTCGTCTCTATTTCTGTTTCACAGTCAACTCTAAAACTGTCCAACTCCCATCCACCGCGACGGGCATCTAGATTTCAACTGTCTCCTCTACGTTGGTGTCTGACCAACTCCCTCCCCCCCCGGCTACCGGAAGCTGTCCTTCTGTTTTATATGTAGGTTTCTATCGTCCTGTCAACTCTAAAAAGCTTGATCTAAAAATACCTAGAGATTCATTGTTTGTTACTTCCTATATATTGTTTCCTGTTCCTTTGTCTATTGCCCCCCCCCCTCCTCTCAGCACTTAGTGACTCAAGTCCACCTCAGGTCCACTTTATAGTATCACAATAGTGGACCTTAGAGCAATGGTAATTAAGAGGCAACTCAACATTCCCCACAGCACTCAAACGAGGCCTCATCACTGGATGTCTTTTAAGGTCATATCTAGGATCTGATATTGTGTTGAAATCAATCATGCATTTACAGCAATATTAAACCCAGATAATGATGAAGGCAATGTATGGATGAACATTCATGTAAAAACAGGCCTTTTGTTTTTTGTGTTGATCTTATCCAAATTTTGTTTTAGGTGTGCCATTAATGTTTAAAAAGTTCAATAATGGAAAAATATGACTAATAAATATCGGTTGTTTGTTATAAAAAATTAACTATAAACTGTTTAAAAGTATTCTTAAGTCATATGTGGTAAAGGTGAAGAAACATAGATTATTATTATGATGTGCTTCTGTAGCATTATCAACTGATGAAACCACAAACTTAAGTATCTTACTAAATAAATGACATTGTTGTAATGGGTGACACCTTTTTCTTAAACTGAAATATTGATCCGGACTAAACAGCAAAATTGCTTCTTGTGACCGAAAACTTTTTTTTAAAGATATGAAAGACTGGGGGGGAAATTGACTTTATTTAACCCTTTATGACCTGAATTATGATGTAGATTAAAAAATATTTATTGGCAATTTTAGTTAGTTTAAAGAGTAATGATACTATGATTGTCTTCAAACTGGAAAAAAGTATATTTCAATAAAAAATACTGAACACGTACAAAAATATGTACAAGGCATGTTTGAATCAATTTCCACTTTATGCCGTTATATTCATTTATTTACGATTGAATGAATTGATCCAACCAGGTCATAAAGGGTGAATTCACATGTCAAGAGAAAAAAAAAGCAGGTATTGATTCGGAAACATTACTAACAAATAAGGTAAAATTATTGAGATCCAGAGAGAGAAGAAAAGAACATATGCAGATTGAAGGGACTCTCACTAATTCGACCATATTCATTTGTTGTATTTATATCATGTCGTTGGATATTTCGTTTCACTTCCTGCATAAGGGAGTTTGTTTCAAAGAATATAAATTTCAGACAAATCTAGACTTCATCCAAATAAGTTTTCTTACCATAATAATGATTTGACCATTCATTATAGGAGCAATCGGACTCACAAAGAAAAAAAAAATATAATATAAAAAAAACTACCTGACAAATATACCCGGTGAACCAAGTGCAAGAGAGATACAATTAATTGCACTTAAAAGGAGGGTTAGAATCTTAAAAATATCTCGTGGTTGTAGTGTATAAAATAGTGGATGAATGTCTGGAATCCTGTAGGATGCCCTATACCCAGTTAGAATAAAACTTTAAGAAAAATAAACCCAATGAAGCTTTACTGTTTATATAAAAATGCTCAGTTATAAATAAGTGCTTATTAGATATAATTTAAATTTTCAGATAAAAACATTACTTGGCTACACATTTGCAGACATATTTAGGTTAGAGCTATAAATAACCAGAGGTCTTCAGGTTGAACCTCTCTCTATGGAAATCCAGACATGTTTTTACAACATTGTGGATATATAAAATAATCGAGGTTAAATATATATCCACAGGATAAAAAATTGCGAGAATCTGTGCTTGTATAATAGTGCTCAATAATAGAGGCAGCGATTTATTCATACAAACATGTTTTTATAACTTATTTTATATATATATATAAATATATACACACACACACACACACACAAACATCTCACAAGCATAAGGATTATTTGGCTTTACAAAACAAAGTTTCAGTCTTTGTAACCTCAGAGGAATTTATTCTTGAATCGGTACAATATTTCCTAGTTCTGAGGATTGTGAGAGGTTGCTTTGCATGGATGATGTTTTGATGAGCAACATAGGAGTGTGGGTGCAAGGATCTTGAATTCGCTATACAAGGATGTGTGTGGGTGTGTGTGTGTGTGTGTGTGTGCGTGCGCATGTGTTCATGCTTATGTATACAAGGATGTGTGTGTGTGTGTGTGTGCTTATGTACACAAAGGTATGTATGTGCCTGTGCATGACTTATAAAGATCTTCTGGGCTGGTTGCATTTTTATGGCTTTACACTCAAGAAAGGGTAATTAAAATAAAAACATAAGAGAACCATGCATGAACCTTAAAAAGATTTGATTAGAAATTTCAAGATCTTAACCCTCCCCATATTATCCACAAAAAATGTTCTTACAACCCTTAAAAATAGTAAATAATAAATTGGTTCTGTGGAAGTTAGGATAACAAAACCACTGACTTCTCTATGTAAACCAAATCATCACCAGCTCTGTTAATAATTATTTTAGTATCCAGCACTATGTACAAAAATTTATTACTTCATAGCAATTCCAAAATTATCCCCGATATCTCTATTTGTGTAAAGTTAGGTATGTGTATATATGTATTAACAGGATTCACTCCTAAACTAATTATGAATTTTAGAACACAGCTTCTAGGGCGTCATAATGTGAACTATACTTAGTTTAATTTAGTTTCATGGAAATAGTGAGCATAGGCGTCTCATTTGAAAATTAAAATATTTCAAAATGTATTTTAAATTTGATCCATAGCCATTAAACACTAAACAACATTCTATGAATGTGAATTTCTTTTTAAAACCCCTTAAGCCTAAGTCTCAAATTTTAGAGATTTTTTAAAAATTAAAATCATGTAATAGATTTTGATTAAAATTTAACAAGGATCCTAGACATAAGGTTTAATAACATTATGTCTTGATTTTAACCTTGAAAAAAAAAAAAAAAAAAAAAAAAGACATACAAGTGGTGCAAAACAGAAGTGTTTGGGGAATTAATTTTACCTGTCCTGCAGAAGGTATTCTTCTAGTATATCACACATCTAAGACCATTATGAAGTGTCGTACAAGAGGGATAAGATTATAACTTTTAAAATGAATGCATCAGATAAAATAAGTCAAGGAAATGGTAAGTGCTTTCTGTGATAATGTCAAGAAATATTAAAAAAAAAAAAAAAAAAAAATTATTTGCCAATCTTACCGGGATCGGGTTCTGTGATGGCGAGGTCTAGAATGAGATCTTGATCGACGGGGTGATCTCTTTCTTGATCTGGATCTGCGACTCCTTGAAACTGATCTTCTTCTTGAGCGAGACCGCGAACGTCTTTTGGGGCTGGGCCTTGGGCGTGATCGAGAACGTGATCGAGAACGGCGCTTTGGTTTAGATTTGGAGCGAGATCTAGAATGGCGCCGATGACTCTTTGATTTAGACCGTGACCGACTTCGTTTTTTGTCAGGAATTTCTATAGATAAAAAAAAAAAAAAAAAAAAAAAAAAAAAAAAAAAAAAAGAAATTAATACTAATAAAAAAAAAAAAAAATTAAAAAAAAAACCCAATGATTTAGAATTAACAATCCATAGCAAAAAAGATACTCATCTAGAACTCAAGCCAAGGTCATGTCAGCATCTTCTGGAAGTTAAAATATTCAGTTTACGGTAAGCAGCCAAAAATAGCTGATGCAAACACTGCCAGATGATAAATTCAAAATACTGAAGACAAAAATTTAAATCAAGATTTACCATAATTTAATTATATGAAAAAAATATTTCAATTTTTTTCAAGAAAAGTATATTAAAATTAAGTAATATTTCAATTTTTTTCAAGAAAAGTATATTAAAATTAGGAGCCTTAATTTTAATACTAGAATTGCCCGCAAGGACCCGTGGTGCAGTAGTTAAATTCAGTTGTAAAGTGATATTCTCCTGGAAGTTGAAGATTCAAGTTGCACACGAATAATAAAACTCAAATTTTCTTTTCTTCATTGAGAATGACACATAAAAAGGAACAAAATGGTTGCCCACTCACCTGGCTCTACAGCAGCTAAAATCAAGGATTGCGCTTCTTTAACTTTCTTCATGGCTTCTTCCAGTTCACGTTGAGCAGTCTCTTGGTTTTTATTCACGGGCTTTACAATGGAGCTGATGGCATGAGAAACTCTGACAAAAAAATGAAATAGAGAAAATAAGGAACAAAAAAAAATTTTTTTTTAATGATTTTGTATAAGATATTTTTGGGGGGCAAAATTAAAAGTTTTTTTTGATACTCTTGCATAATTTGACTCGAATTCTCATGAATTCCCATCAAGCATGGATTGGGCGAGACTGGCAATCATCGGTGTCAGGCAAGCATTGTTCAAATGTTGAAACGCTAACTCGACTTATTTTATTTAATTTTTTTTTCTGTTATGTTTTTAGTAATTTTTAATGTGATATTAAGGGAGGTGACTTTGTTAGTTACTTATCATTTATTACTAGCGGCATTGCCCGGGTGTTTGGAGGTGTGTGTGGTTTTGGGAAAATCAAAAGTTAAAAGGGGTTTAAAAAAAAAAAAAAAAAAAAAAAAAAATTTTGGTAGGCAAGTATGAAGGATCGAACCCGAACCCTTGAGTCGAAGTTGGAAATTAAAGTGTGAAAAAAAAAAAAAAAAAAGAAAAAAAGTGCGACGTTAACCACTGAGCCACCACGAAACACTAACGGAAACATGTTTGAATTTATTTAATTATTTAGAATTGGCAGGTGCCCGTTTTAGTGACTGACTGTGGGGTAGTATTTTATTTACTACAGGAACACTTTCTTTAATTTTTTTTTGTTTCCCCAAGATGTTGGGGGGGGGGGCAGCTCCCCATAAAAAGGGGATTGTCCAAATTGAATAGCAATTGTCTGATATAAGGAAAAATTCCACATTGATCAAAGCTGATTGCTTTCGGACGTTTCTGGCAATCTCGACCGGAACACAACAGCCTTATTTAGTTCCGCTTTTATTATATGAAAAAGCCTAATCCAAATGTGGCGAGCGAAAAATGTTGAATATTTATCTTTTCAAAGTCGAGCAAATTAAATAGACAGGCGACCCTCGTTAACTCGGAGATATTATCATTTAGACGTGATATAAAGGCGAAGTTTGAAAAAAACATGAACCGTTCGGCCAGCCAGAATGAGTTACTGAAAGATGTTTGAATTTATTTAAGTAAGAACCAAATTGACAGGTGCCCGCACGGAAGTCGTCGAGCATTACGACGACGACGTAAGCAATAGCTATTCAGCAAATGAGGTCAATGACCAGGTTTGTTTGTTATAAGCGAAGTAAAAAAGAAAACATAAAAACGAACGTTAAAACTTAAGTGGGGAGGGGGGCAATCAAAACATCGGAAAAAAAAAAAAAAAAAAAAACTAACGTAAGGCAAACAAACGATGTTAAATGTAAAAATCGAAAAAACAAAAAAGAAAACAGAAAAACGAACACGTGAAAAATGGCTTAAATAAGTTTCGATATTAAAATTTAAAAAATCGGTGGGTACCCGGGTGTTTTTGGGTGTGTGGTCAGGGGTGGGTAAGCGAAGTAAAAAAAAAAAAACAAAAAAAACAAAACGAACGTTACGTGAAAAATGGCTTAAATAACGCTGGTTCAATATTTAAATTTAAAAAAAAATCGAAAGAAAAAAAAAAAAGACATCTCACACCATGATTCGAACCCAAAACGTTTAGATAACGAACCAACGCGCTAATCAACTGAGCTAACGCAACGTACATGAAATTTAGTCAGTTCTTCAACTATTTAAAGTAAATCAGGTCATGACGTCATCTGACGCATGCGTGGAACCGGTCGTCGTCACAAGGGGACCGTTTTTGTTTTGCTGTCCCCAAAAATGAGGTGCAACAAGTGTAAACACAAATGTTTACTTAAAAAAGATTGTGTGTAAAGGATGGTTTCCCCTGGAAATGTACAAATGGACAGTGCCACCAAAAGAACTTGACTGAACAACACTTCTTGAAAATAATTAAAAAAAACAAGAAAAAAAAATACAGTTACAAAAA
This sequence comes from Euprymna scolopes, assembly GCF_053919585.1. NCBI lineage: Eukaryota > Metazoa > Mollusca > Cephalopoda > Sepiida > Sepiolidae > Euprymna > Euprymna scolopes. The sequence goes on from NC_136498.1 coordinate 16,529,929, forward strand.
AGAAAACAAAAAAAACTTGTACTTACAGCTAACAATTATATGGTTAAAAAATCTTTTCTTGGAGAAAAAACAAAAAAACCTAAACTTTCTGTTGATAAATATTTTGAAAAAAATAAATAAAGAATAAAATAAATAAATACTAAAATGAAATAAACATTTTCATTTTTCAAGGTATTTTTTTTTTTTTTTTGTTATTTTTTATTATTTGCATTTGTATTTTTTCAGTTTGTTTTATTTTTTTTTCATTAGTCTGCGTCTGTTACGATGCTTGGCTGACACTGATGATTTCCGGTATCGCCCGATCCATGCTTGACGGGAATTCACGAGAATTCGAGTCAAATTATGCAAGAGTACCCTTTTTTTTGTGCAAGAAAATTTGCAGATTTTGAAGAAATGTTTATTAATATTTTTGATTCTAGTCCAGAATTTCTCCATTTTAAAAAAACAAAGAAAAATCTGTATGATGTACATACTTGTGACAAAACTAAAATATTTTGCAAAAATCATAAATTGGTCAAGTAGTTTTATTTTTTTATAAAGAAAACCATTTTTAAGTGATTAATTGTATCAAGTATTGTTGAGTTATCTACCTTTGTTTCTTGAGATATTTTTCAAAATGGCAGGTGATACAGTCACTTTTCAGATCCTCATAAAATTTTATTTTCTTATTTAAAAATAAAATTACTTGATCAATTTATATGATTTTTGGAATATATTTTCATTTCAACATAGGTACTTGCACCAAAGTATTTTTATTTTTGTTTTTTAATATAGGTGAAATTCTGGACAAGTATCATATTTTTTTTTTATATTGGAGAGTTCATTTATGAAACAATTCAGGTTCTTAAACAGATTAAATTAAAAAATTATGTCATTTAAATAACAGTAACAAGAAGACCTAGAAGTTGATTGCTCAAGATTTAATGAGGAGCACCATGTTATTTTTCACTATGCTCATAACATAATATTGCCATTTTTTTTTAACACAACAACAGATAAAGTACTAAGTAAAACTTCAGTTCTAAATAACACTCTTTTGGAGGTTCAAGATTCAATACTTAGTGTATTGATATCAAGAAAATAATTGTGAATTACTTTGATTTCTAGTCAGTCATAGCTGATGGAACAAAAACATTCTACCCGTGTGGATTAAATAAAGGGTTTTGTTTGAAATTCCATGCAGATTGCCAGAGTTCAACAAAGTACACCTGGAGGTCGAAGGTTACATCAGCCAAAACATTATGAGAATAACACTCAAGATGAAAACAGTCGTTTGAATAATCCAAATAATCAAATCTCATCTCAATACGATAATAGTATTGAAAGAAACTGAAATTTTAAAAAATTCAAAATTAAAGAAAAGTTTTATTTTTTAATTCTGATCAGTCATTTTTGTGGCCAATATACCAAATCCCATAAACTGTCATAAAACCTGACTATTTTCAAAAATATTATGTGAACAAACAGCTATAATATATAGAACAGAATATTAGTCCTCACGCGAAAGAGCAGGACACAAAATGTTTTAAATAATAATAGAATAACAAAGACTTTCGCTGGCGAGGACTACTATTGACCGTAACCAGTTATACATTCCTTTTGAAATTTTCATCTCTATTTTTATCGTTATGTACTGAATATTTGTTAATGAAACCTATATGAAATATGTTCCTTATTAAAATTTAAAGATTTTCTATTCTGAAAGGAGTTTTAAAAAATTTAATCTAAAAAAGTTATTTTAAAGTTTTTGTTAAAAAAAAAATTCAGATTTTCTCATTATTCAGACCTATATTACAAAGAGGAGGTTGCAAAATTTGAGTTGTGGTGTGAGGAGAAATACAAACTGAAACAGAGAGAATATTCAGACCTGTAATAATACAAAGAGGGGATTTCAAAAATTAGTTGTGGTATGAGGAGGGATACAAACTGAAATAGAGAGAAGAAGAGTCTTAAAATATAATCTTTAAAAGATAAGATACAAGTTAGAAAAGCATTTCATCCAAGGCATGAAAATTGTTAAACAAAATGTTTTTACTATAGGCTTTAAAAATAAAGGTACAAGATTCAATTTGAAATTTATTTATCTTCAAAGTGCACTTTTTATAAATTTTACAAAGTAAGGTATAAAAATTTAATTTAAATTGAATCAAAAAGTTACCTTGGATTTATTTTATGCAATGTACATTTTGTTGCAATTTAAAAACATTATTTTTCATCTAGCAATTAATGATATAGATATAAAATTTTCAATGATTTTTTTTTTTTTTTAAGTGCAACAGAATGTACATTACATAAAATAAATCCAAAGTAATTTTTTGATTCAATTTAAATTAAATTTTTATATCTTTGTAAAATTTATAAAAGCGTATTTTGAAGATAAATAAATTTCAAATTGAATCTTGTACCTTTATTTTTAAAGCCTATAGTAAAAAGATTTTGTTTAACAATTTTCATGCCTTGGATGAAATGCTTTTCTAACTTGTATATAATATACAGAATATATAATCCCTATTGAATGTTGCTAGCAAAGCTAGAAAATGTAAAAATCATTTATAAACGAATAATTTCATGTGAATGAAATGTCTAATACATTGTTGATAAACTTTATGTACTTACTTAATAGGACGTCCACCAAACATTGTGTTGTTGTAGACGAGTACAGTGGCAACAGAACGTTGATCAGTAAATTCAACAAATGCTGATTTAGTAGGAAGGTTATCCTCACCAGCCATTCGAATGTATTTCACTTCACCAACTTGACTGAAGAATGCCATTAACTGATCTACACTTACCTAAAAGAGAAAAAATATAAGAAATTAAATCATAAAGTTAACATTGAAATTAATGTTATGTATTAACTTGCATTTTTTGTTGACGATATTATTTGCGTGTATAATATTACTTAGCAATCTGTGCCCCCCGCCACTGATCAATGATTTTGAACAGGGATCAAGTCGAATAAACCTCCTCCATTTTCCATCAGTTTCATGTTTACTTAGTCCTTTTAAAAGTATAAATAAGGAGCCTTGATTTTAGGACAACATTCCTCAGTCTGGAAGGATCACACATAAACATACAAGAACAAGCAGCTAAGTATGGGTAATAATTGTGAACCTTCATATATTTTTGTAATGTTTCAGCTGAGAGTTTTTTCCTCAATGCCAAAGCAAACAGAGTCTAAGCAATTCTTGAGATAGCTTGTTTCCTGAGGAATATCTCACTGCGTACTCTCCCAGACTTTGCCTTCTCCCTTTGAGAAAGGGTTAGTCTATTACTAATTGTCCAAGGTGCCCCTAACAGGGAACGCAGACGAAGCTGCCCAGAGTGCTTTTTGTCTAGGGTGCTGATTTTTCAAATCTCCTTTCCAACCTTCATTTTACATCTTTCTACCATGGGAGAGAGATAAATGACTTCTTTGCTGTGGACTAAACAATCACTGGTTTAGCAATATTATCTGCACAAACATCAACAAAACAAAAAGCTTAATGCATCACATAATGTTGGATAATCTAGAAAATAAATTTCAAATATTTAGAATATAAATAGAAGTTGATGACTACAAAAACAATTGCAATTGTTGGACAATAAACTAATATAATCTATATATCTATAAAAATGAAAGTGTCTGTGTACATTTCCCTATGCAATGACTGTCAATTTTCAGTCTACAGACTCAAAATTTGATATAGAGGGTACTGAGATTTGGGAAAATCTTTGTAATCCGTTTTCGGGCAGAAATTTGGCTGTTAAGGGGTCAAAGTTCAACAATTTGACCTTTGAGAACTCTACCAAACTCCTCCGACAATTTTCAGTCTAAACAATTGAAATTTTAGATATAGGTTCCTTGGACATGGATCTAACTTAATAACTTTATTTGAGCCCATAACAATAAATGTTAAGGGGTCATAATAGAGGTCAAAGTTTTAAAATATTTGACTGCTTCGGTCTCTACCAAATTACTCAGACAATTTCTGGTCTAAACATTTGAAATTTTACATAAAGCGTATTCAGAGATAGGGCAAGATTTTTAATCGGTTTGGGTTGAAAATTTGAGTTTCCAATATGTAAATGTATGTATGTATGCCTAAAACTTTTGACAGAGGCGACGGATTTTTACAAGATCAGTATAGTTTTTAAGTTCAACCTTTTAAACGACAAATATCGAAAAATTGGCTAAAACCATTAATATCTTCACCTTCAACGGGGCACTTTTCTACAGGGAGGGGGGGGGGGGTCGCTTTTTTCGCCGATATTTTCAAAAGTCATCCCCTCTTTTCGATTGTCTAGTCTTAATTAAAACCTATGTCACTTCCAGTTTGGCAATGGTCGTAACAGCAAAGACGTCACATTTTTCCTCCCATTCTTTTCCTCCTTCGCAGTACGGGTTCGAGCCTGCCTTCCTATTACCACTTTTTTTTTTTTTTTTTTTTTTTGCTCAACATACACCTCCAAACACCCGGGCAACGCCGTGCTGAAATGTTAGTAACATAAAAAGTTGAATTAAAAAGAAAATACATTTTTTAAATGTTTTAAAATCTTAAAATATCAATAACTTCAAGGTATTCATGGATTATTTCCTAAAGTTTATCCTGGTTTATCATTTTAACATTAGCAGAACTTCTGTTTTTTTAATATTAACAAGGAATTTCTCAATTCTAACAGGTTATTCAATAAAACATGTGGTGCTTATATAATATTAGTCCCAAGTGAAGACAAGTGCTCGTCTGAGCTCTAATATTATCCCCCCCCCCCACTCGCCAAACATTCACGAGAAACACTCATTTGGCTGTAAACACCATCTGGAAAGCAGGCCAGTGAAACAGACTTCTATAGGCAGGCAATTCTACGAAAGCTTTGTTTATGGTCTTTATGTTTAGATCCAGGCACAGTTAGAGAGTGAGGAAAGCAACAATATCTCAAAAATGATTTTAATCATTTAATAAAAAAATAATGTAGCATTAGATTTTCTAAATTTTCAAATTAAAATTTTAATGTGTTTGGTGAAAGTTATTGTAATTTGTTTCATTTCTCAGCTGTTTACTACATCACAACTTTACAAAAATAATCGGTGTGATTTTCAAGGTTAAAATATCAAAGAAACAAACTTACAGATTTGTCAATATTACACACATAAACGGTTCGTCTAATCTCTTCAATTTTTCCTGGATCTGTTGAACCCGGTAAAGGTGGATACTGAGCGAGGCCAAGAGCAGTGAGACGGGGGTCGTATGTTGTGATGACCAAGCCACTTCCTTGACCAGTCATCTAAGGAGAGAGAAAAAAAGATGTGTAACAGAATGAACATTTTATCTTCAAAGGAACAACTGTAAAAGGGAACGGACAGATTTGCATCTTCTGGAAAGCGTTCAAACACAACTATCGACATTGTATCAGAGAAAAGATTTCATTTTCTTCAAATAGTAACAAACAAAATTTGGCAAAAGGTCTTGAAATATCTATAAGAAATTTGGATGCTTCTTTGTTATAATAGTGAAATTCGAAAATCAAAATATTGAATTTTAAGTAAAACCAATCGTATCTACTTAAGTGTCATGTCAAATTTAGTAATATATCCAAAAATTACGAAAAACGGTAAGATAGAAAAAGTCAGGAAAAGTAACTCAGTATGTCTTGTTACAATGGTGGATGTCAAAGTACATGTATTATGTAATAATGCAGGACTATTTAACTAATTACAATATAACAATTAAGTAGATAACATTGTTTTTAGTCGAAATTGACATAAAAAGTTATTTTTTAATGAAAACTCAATTTTTCAACTGTCGGATTTCATAAAGAACCAAAATTTAAAATAAACATTTAAGGTGCAAATATTTTCATTAAAAATCTTTTAGTTCTTGTCCAGAATTTCCCTATATTAAAAAACAAAATAATGGAAAATCTGTATGATGTGCATACCCGTGATAGAACGAAAATGTCACATTCCAAAATTCACATAAACTGATCAAGTAGTTTCATTTTTAATGAAGAAAATCAAATTTTATGAGTAAGCAAAAGAGATGTTTCCACGTTGCAATCTTGAAAGGCAGATAACTCCACAATAATTCAAACTTGTGAGATCAGCCTTGTAATATCTATGATTTCCCATTAATCGCTAACAATCGTTTAAAAATGATTTTCTTTATAAAAATAAAACTATTTGATCAATTTACATGGTTTTTGGAATATGATCTTTTTGTTCTATCACAGGTATATACATAAGAGTTTTCTGCATTTTTTTTTTTTCAATATAGCAGGAATTCTGGACAATCAATTTTTTAAATTAATTTCAGGTAATAGAAGATCCATTATCAAAGTGCTTAAAAAAAAAAAAATTAATTAAATAAAAAAATTTATACTTGTTAGTTTTTTTTAATGTTTGACTGATTTGTTAGAAAACTATAACTAGCAATACACATGAAAAAATTGAAATAGCTTGAAATATTTCAATATTGGTATGCATAGAAAGAGCTTGATGAGATAAGAAAGAATCTTTTTAAATTTTTTAAATCTGATTAAAATTAAGGAAGTTATGGCTATTTTTGTGCCTCACACGTTTGGATATTTTTCCCTCTTTAAGACCATATGCGTTTCGTCACATTTTTTACACTACTTTTTCAGTAAAAATGTCATATCTTTGTTAAAACACAAGACTAAGAAATGAAATTTACCATATAAGTGTATTTTTGTACAAGGAATCAGAATATGCAACTGAAAATCTCCCAAAGTTTATGGTTTCCAAATAATCTGCAGTAAATGTGCATAAATATGCAGCAATTCCTTAAAAATGCCATGTATCCATAAACAGAAAAGAAGTTGGAGAACTCATAGTTGAGTTGTAATGTGCTTTATGTACAAAAAACTTAAATCTAAACATAAGACCATTTAAAAATGAATATATTACAATATTTCTTTGGTATTATTGTAGATTAACACCTTCTGTTTAACCCCACTCAACTCCTTCTGACCACCCCTCCAAAATGTGATTCTACCTTTTTAGGAAATTATGTATAAAATGCCATGAAAAACTTTAATGAAAGATAAACAAATTATTTTAGAATTGAATGTAAAATAATTTCCTAATATAGGTCATTCTAGCATTTTAGGGCAGTTAACTTTTTTTTTTTTTTTTTTTTTATAAGATGATTATGTGTAGTTTTAAGAGGGTTTCTATGCAATGAGAATATGGGAAGGGTTGCCATTCGGACTTTGAATTAATTGTAGGGGCTAAGGAAAATTATGTGAACATACTGAAAACTTGACAGAGACAAAGCTAACAAAAACAATATTAGAGGGGGGAGCGGTTAGTTTCACAAAAATTTAATGTAAAATAATTCACCATTTCCTGGCCATTCTAGCATTTTAGGACAGTTAACCAATTTATTTTCATGTGTATTTTTCTTTAAGGAAGGATCTATTTTTTGTTTGTTTGTTTTAGATGCTTGTATGTGGCTTACAAAGGTATTTTATTTGGGGGGGGGGGGGCTTGCCACTCGAACTTAGTGTTATTGTTAGGGTTAAAGAGTGTTTTAGGAATACGAACCGTTACTTCATTTTTGTTTTGTTGTCCTAACTGCAAAATGCCGTTTCCATTTCAAATAAATATTTTACAGAAAGATATAGATATATATATATGTGTGTGTGTGTGTGTGTGTGTGTGTGTGTGTGTGTGTGTGTGTATTCGACAGGTAAATAAGTCAGAAAATGTTATATTTAGTTTTAATTTAATAAGAAACTGCGTTGTGAAATTTCAAAGAAAATTCCATAAATTTGTTGGGGGGGGGGGGGCTTGCCACTCGAACTTAGTGTTATTGTTAGGGTTAAAGAGTATTTTAGGAGGAGACTTGCCACACATAATTTGTATTAGAGGTGAAGTTAAGAGAGCTTTTTTTCAAAGAGAGCGTTCAAAAATTTGTTGATTTCTATTTTCGAGGTTGAAGGTGTTAATTCCATAGGCCGTTTATACTACGCTGGAGCAGGTTGTAAAAATATCTTTCGCTTAATAAGTAGAAAAAAAAAATAACGAAATAAAAAGCTTCCTAATTGTAGTTTGATGTGTTTTCTTTTAAAATTTCAAGAATATTGATATAGATTTTGAGGGTTTGTATTACTATACACATAGATTCGAAAAAGTTGTCAAAAAACAAATATATGACAAATAAATATTATCAAAAGCAAGTTACTTTTCTACATAACTGGATAATTTTTTAGTGTTTTTATTTAATGTAACATGTTTATTCAGCTTGAAAACAGTGTTTACCGATGTTTTGGAAAATTTAAAATGGCGCCCGCCCGACTCTTGAAACGGTAAGTTTGTGGAAAAGAGTTAAAAATAAAAAAGTAGACAAAATACTGCTAGAAACTCGCTCAATATATGTTACCGTGACAGACATATATTCGGTGAGTTTTTAACAGTATTTTGTATAGTTTTTTTTTTATTTTTAACTCCTTTTCTCAAACTTACCGTGTCAAAGAGTCGGGCCGGGCACCATTTTTAATTTTCCAATACATCGGTAAACACTGTACGTTTTTCGAGCTGAATAAACATGTTACATTAAATAAAAACACTAGAAAATTATCCAGTTAGGTAGAAAAGTAACTTATCTTGCCTTTGATAACATTTATTTGTTATATATTTGTTTTTTGACAACTTTTTCGAATCTATGTATAAACGAGATTTTGATACTTATTTTGATTTTGAAAAAAAACATTTGTGGCTGTTCGCAGTAAAACATTGTTTTAATTCGCTGTTCAAAACTAATTTAAAGAATAAAAGTGCATGCAATCTACAAAAGTTTATTTTGTTTTTTTAACCATGTTTTTAAATTTGACGAGAAATGTGAGAAATTGCAACAGATTCAATGAATGTCCGCGTATTCAATCACCGCGAGCGGATATTTTGTCAACACGTTTTTTTAACAAATAAGAAATAATATTTTTATTATGTTTGAAACAACTTTAATAGTTTATTTTGGAAGTATATTCCATAAATAAAATAAAAACCCCACTTTAAAAACAGAAATTACGATTTTTTTATATTTTATTCGCAGTTTTGTCTTAGGGGTGTCAAATTTGCAATGGCGATTTTCCCAAAGATTCTGAGTGCTTGCTACAGATTCATAATGCCGAATTGGTTGGGATTGTTATTATACATTCTGAAAACCGAATAGTTCTAAACTAATGTTATTCTGATAACAAAATAGCTCTAATTAAACATATAAGAACATTTATATTCATATTTTCATGTTTTTCTTAATTCGTTCTTGAATAAAAATTAAAGAACGCGTGTTGTTTATACACTGTGCTGTGCTATGGCTGATTCTACAGGCTGGAGCTGCTGCTGCTGCTAGTACTTCATTTGACCAAATTCGAGAAATAAAAACAATTTTTTTTTCGGGTAGGTCCTTTTAAATTATCAATTACCGCGGTCCTACTCAACATAAAATAATACTTTTAATTGATAAAGATAGTAAAAAGATTGATTTACTTACTACTGGGTGTCCGAAGAATTTTTTTTTCAAAATGTTCAATACTAGTCATATTAAAGTCTTATTTTTAACACAACAAAAAAAGAAATGGTCAAAAATATTTCGGACACTTGACAGTATTAAGATTAACACCTCTACTGATTGGTTCCCAAATTTCATGACGAAATTCTTCATACAATCACGGTACGGACCTTTAGAAAACAGGGGGGGTCATTACAAAACCTTACCGAAAACGCCATTTTATGACGTTCACATTTTTATCACTTTATTTGCTTAAAACTCTTAAAATATAAAATGTACATTCATATTTATTAATTCATTTGAAAGTATATTCATTTCCGAACAAAACAGTAGTAATTTGAAGACTTGAAGTGCTTTGGTTTAAAAAATATGGCTATTTTAGTAGAACTACCTTGAAATCTGTGATTATCCAAAGCGTTTTTTCGTCCGTGTGTATTACTACTATAACATTTCTCTTGGTTATTTTTTATGGAATTGATACTATAGTTCTATTATTGATGATTTTAAAATGCCATCCAAATAGCATTCATCTTCACAGGATAAAACTTAAAATACAAAAGCTTAAAAAAAATTAAATGAATATTCTCCAAGAGATATGGCAAAAACATAGAATAAACAAATATCATTTGTTGATTACCTGACTGACTACATTACTTGGCCAGGTTGGCTGTCCGGGAATCATCCCTGCTATGGCAGATGGTGCCAGCTGTAGAGCGGTCGTCTCATCAGGAATTTTCCCTAAAAAAGATGACGAAAATCATTCAGTTTACAATTCTAACTAAGCAGAAAAAATGTACAATATAAAGAACACGACAACTGGTGCAACAGTATCATGAGGTAGGGCTTACAAGTGACAATTATTAATTGGAGTTTCAATTGGAAACCTAAATATAACCTTCAACTAGCAGGGCCCGTGTACCAGTGAAAATTGAAGAACTCCAAGAAACTCCTGTTCCCAACTGCCAATCCCATATAAATATTTTTATTTGAATTTTCAACTTTTTAATATAAATTTTTAAGCTATAAATGAAAGAAATGTTTGATACTTATACAGAATAAAAGTATCGTCAGAATTTTTAGAATGGTTTGCTGGAAAGTGCTGAATGAAAGTTTTGTGATTTTTTTGTTGCATAAACGTTGGCCAATTTTTTTCAATGAAAATTATTTCTGTTATTACAAAAATAATGCAATGAAAAATTAATTGAAAATATTCTTTTTGTTGCTATGATGAAAATACAATGAATTAATGGATAATTTTTACAAAACAAAAAAAAAACAAAAAAAAAAAAAAACATTCAAATTAAGAAAGAAAAAAAAATTCTCATTGCAAGTTTCGTAAATATTTTCCTTTTGAGAGCAAACAAAAATTTGTTGAGTTTTTAATGATTTTTTTTATTCAAATCAAGATAAATATTTAGTTATTTTAATCAAAAAAAAATGATGGCAAATGTTTTCTTAAATGATGATAGCTGCTGCGATTTCGTTGGCTCAGCGTTTCGGCACTTTTCGATATTTAACGTAAACCGCTGGAAAATTCTGATAACAGTATGAAGCTTATTTTGTACGAGTACTAGATGTTTTACTTTGATGTCAAGAAATGCAGCAACGTCAGTAATTGAACAAAATTGTTACTAAACTACTTTTTAAAATAATGTTTTAATGTTAATAAAGAGTTTATTTATCCATTTCTATTCCATTTATCTTTGTAATATTTAAGTTGCAAATCGAATAACCAGTTTGTGTAAGATTCCAATATCCTAAATTATATTTTAAGGAGCTAGAAATATAATTTGGGATGCTGAAAACATGAATAAGAGTAAGATACAAAGCTGTTCCACTTCTTAACCCTGTTAAAAGCTGCCCGAACATAGTCCAGAATGTAAACAAACATCATACATGCAAATAAAATATTACTCTTAATTTTAGTTTTTCAACAATCATTTCTTCTTTATCACACTATTTGCATGTGGTTTAGAGAAAATAAAATTTGGAGAACTAATGTTTAATGGATTTTTTTTAAATAAAAAAAATCGTTGAATTATTGCTATTTATGTCAGGCACTAATACTTTGTTTTGTTAAGCTTACAATTACAAACTAAATAGACGATAAAGACCATATTTAGAAAAATACTATACTTAATAAGTTTTTTTTTATTTTTTTAAAATGTAGCAAATTTATAGGATCAGCGAATGATTAATCTGTTTATTCTAGCATTCATTTATTCCACCACGTACTATCCACGTCTCTGTTCAGTCTTGAAAGACAAATATTTCCCTGTAAGAGTAACTGCACGTGTAATTGTAAGACAAGGGTTGTGCAATCCCCAAGCACACCTCTCCTAAATTGGCACTATTTGAGTCCAGTGACAAGCAGAGTTGCAGAGTCAGAGTCGGATTTCTAAGAGGAGTTGGAATTTTTTTTTTTTATCCAACTCCAGTCCAATAAATTTATTATTTTTACATGTTTTTTCTGTTTGGTTTTACCAGTTGCACAATTTAGCAGTTTTTGTATGGTTTTGCTTTTATTTTTGGAGATATATTTTGTATTGTACTGCAATGCTTCTACTTCAAGATATTTTGGTCTATCAGATCCCTGCAAATCCTGTCTGGGCAGCTGTTTTCGTTTTGGTTGTGACGTCATACAGAATCAATGAAAATTCTGTCTTTGAGTGACATCACTATGGATTACATTAGATAACAAATGGATTGTAATCCGAAACTTATCCCGTTTCTGAATCAAATGGAATTTGGTAATTGGATTAATCCAAGATCGACCCAGAATTACAATCTTATCAAAAAAACAGGTCTAAATCAATAAGAAGCAACCCATGTTACTATAGCCCTTTATAGCTTTTTCCTGTCTTTTCTTTTGATCTTCTTTCCATAAAGACAACATTATCTTTTGAAAAATTCCTTCTCTGTACTGTGTGTTTACTCCTCTCTTCTGATGAGAAGCATTTGGCTTCAAAATGCCATGGCCTAAAAAGGTTTCTCTTTCCCTAAACTTTCCCTTAGAACTGATAGCATAATAAAATTTAATTGTAAAGTTCTTTTTTTATCCCTTTGTTATCTTAACTTATTCTATAAAGCTGGTTGAGTGTATATGCGAGTATATTTATCATACAAGTGAATGTTAAACGTAAAAAATGATATACATGAAAAGTATTTATAAAATGTTTGCTGAATAAGTTGTGGGAGGCTGGTATATAGATCTGCAGAATAGACATAGAGGTCAAGAAGTCGGAGTCGGGAGTTGAAGATATCAATGTCGGCATCCTAGGAATTCTAGGAGTCCGAGTTGGAGTCAAACTTTTATCATTAGACTCTGCAACCCTGGTGGCAAGTAGAAGTGTTAGATGATTGGAAAAAATGCTGAGATAAGCAGAGAGTAGATACAGCACCTGGAATTCCCAAATGGTCACCCATTTTAGTACTGATTGAGATCAACATTGCTTAACTTTGGTAAGCTAACAAGAACCGGTGTGTGAACATAATTATGTCATACCTATGTACCATTATTATATATAAAACAAATTGAAATGATAAAAAAATTAAATTTAAGGAGATTAGAAAGTGGATTGTTAGTTTACTTTCGGCAGCCATGTAACTTTTCCTTAGCCCTTATTTTGTCCTTTAGTTCTCACATTCCATGAGCAATGTTTCTGACAAAGAGAGAAGAACTGCTGTTTTTGAGGTCAGAATCTATTCCAGCTAACATTTATCATTGGCAAATTTTTTACCTTGTAGTAGTTATTTTTAGCTTCTTACATCAAATGGCTTTATGCCTTGTCTAGAGCGATTTCCATAACAAAAAAAAAAAATTCTAATTTTATGAGTAATGGAAAAGCAACGATTTCCAGAAACAAAGGGAGATAACTCAACAATAATTCAAACTTGCAAGATTTATGTTCCTAGCTACTTGCCTCCCCACTAGAGCAGAGTTAGACACCAAAGTCGGTTTTTAATAAGGGAAGGAACAAAAATAAAAATTTTCTGTTATGAAATGAAGGATTTCTCCTTCACTAAACGAGAACAAAAATTTGAAGTGTAGCATCAGAAAAGATACTACACTTTGATCTTGGCCCGAAGGCCAAGAAATCTCTTATGGTGTTAAACTTGATCAATTTACATAACTTTTGGAAGATAATATTTTTGTTTTGTGATGCGTATGTACACCAGACAAAATTTTTTTTTTTTTTTTTTTTAAATATGAGGACATCCTGGACAACCACCCGATTATATTTTCTAAACATTGTGGAAGAGAAGTTGGCAATTTTTGCACGAATCAACTCTGAAGTCAGATTTTTTTTCAACAAACTCCTCACATCTTACAGCAGTAAAAAAAAAAAAAAAAATTTGAAGCAGTTTACATGTCATAGTTGTTGCGTTTTTTTTTAAAACTGAATCCAAAAGGACATTTTTTAAATTCAACTTTTCACTTACGGTGTTAACAATGCTTTAATTTAAAAATGCATTCAAAATATTTAATCAGAGCTGACGGATGGGAAGGTGGGGGGGTGGGATAAAAATCAAATAAGAAACTTACCATCCATGACTGGCACAACAATAAGTGCTCGGTCGATGAAGACAGTGTTAGTAAGATGCAGAGCAACACCAACACTACTAGTATCTTCGAATCGGACATAGCAGACACGCGCAGACACCTGAGATTCGGAATCCCTGAAAGAAAACGTTGAAATTGGTAATTAAAATGAAAAATTATATAATAATAAATTTGGTTGCTTTAAAACATATCGATCCTTTTCGGGTTATTTAATGTCGAATTCAGTAATTTTGCAAAAAGCTTGTAAGTTTTAAATTATTTATACATTCAAATATTTATTCAAGGTGTTGTAGAGGAAAATTGTCATTTTTGATTTTACAGAACATGATTACAAAGGAAAAAAACAAAAAAAACAATAACATCAAAGTTTGATGCAGTTTAGGTAAGGAAGCCAGTATCTTCAGACCTGATCTGGTCGCACCATTATAATAATTATATAAGGAATAGCAAATCAGTTTTGAGTACAGATTTATAAAAAAGCTTTTAATAATTTATATATTTTTAACTTCAAATTTAGAACTGTAATAAGAAATGCACATTTGAGACGGTAAAATCTTGCATTATTGTCATGCCAAATGCGTGCATATAATTCAATGTGTTTAAGAAAAATTAATAAACAAACCAGTTGAAACAGAATGAACACAAGAAATGAAATAAGTGATTATTTTTTTTTTAATCACTAAGTATTTGCACATATGTCATACAATATGTATTATCGAAGCATATAGTTATATGAAACCTCCCCACTACTTTACACACTCCTTTGTATCATCATGGAACTATGCAAGATCTTTCAAGCTGCACTGTCCGCGTAGTAGAAGGCAGATAAGTCAGTGCTTCATCGTATGATCCTCCTCTCCACATTCACAGATTGCTGTGTAAATTTTGTAGCCCCATATCTTGATCACCCTATTCCTGTTCTCAGGTAGTTGAACATCCTCAAACATCGTGCTTTTGAGCCAGAAGGGAGAATTTCAAAGAGGAGAGTTCCCATAGCAACAGAAAGGGGTGGGCCATTCTCTAGCTTTCTGGTCAACAATTGCAAACTGGTCTCTTTCTAAGATGTTAGGTGCTGAACATGGCTGAGGAATGTCTTGATTTCAGTTGTTGGTTCATGTAAATACACCCACAAGCACACAGAAAACAAGCAAATGCTGAACATTATACACACCAAAAAAAGAAAATGTTATATATATTTGTTTTTCAATTGATGTGTGTGTATATATATATATATATATATATATATACACACACACACACAGGAGAGGTGTGGTTGGAGATTGTGCACCTCCTGCCACAATTTCGCGTGCGGGCACCCCTACGCAGGTATCCATAGTCTGTCAAAGACTGAAGGAGCCCTGTGTGTCTGTGTATATATATATTTATTTACTATTTTGGGGGAAAGAATTCTAACAAAGTGCTCAATTACAAAGAAAAACCTTTTCAATATAAGAGCTTAATACAATTTTACATAAAAAAAAAAAAAAAATATATATATATATATATATATATACACACACCAAGTTAAAAGTATTTAGGAGAGAAAACTCTTGAATTTAATTTAACAAGGTTATAAAGAGTGCTCAATAAAAAAGACCAAGATATATTTTTATTAACATAGACAAATTTACATGGTCGTGACACTAAACATGCTAATGTTTTGGACTCCTTCAATGGAGACAAACTTTATTAAGTCACCTGACGAGGACTTGTAGCTTTGACCGACCACTTGTCATGTTACTCAACTCCTGACAGACCTGGGGGTCACGATTTAGGAATATTTTGCAACCTTAACACCAGACCCAACTGATTCATCAACTGAAAAACAAATACATATAACATTCTACTTCTTTGGTATGTCTATCCTCTGAAATGACCCCAATTCAATAGGGTTTCACTGTAGGAATTGAGCAAATGTTTCTCTGAAAAAAAATTACACCAATCCATGATTCTTCTCTGCTCACACTAGTATCTTGAAATTATCCGTTGTGGAAAATCATAACTCCACATATAAATTAGAAAGAGAATTGTCCACAAGGAAATTTTGCTTCACAATCCATCTTCATTACAACTACATTCCCAACCATCAATTACCTGAGAATAATGAACCAGTGTACATGGTAAATTACAGGTTTCACACATCCCATCCAAGAATTGGCTATTAAGTGATGCTTGGCAAGTGAATGAATCATTTCGAAATTGCTGCCAGCTGTATGCTAAGTTGGAATATTGATATTTCTTCAATCCTGAAGTCAGTGTCATAAACATCACTGACAAGACTTGTTGGATTCATTCTAAGAGACAGTTCTTATTGCTTCCTCTGAAGTATTAAAAGGTTACCACTGGTTGATGTGTGATGTTTGTGGTTTTGTATTTTTTATGAGGGTGTTTGACCAAAGAGAAGGCCCATCTCATAGGTTTACCACTTTAACACCAAGGTGTCACTTTTTGGGTTTGAAATGATCTTTGGTAGAAAAATACATGAATTAACACATTCATGTGAATCCAACTTGATTTTGGGAGAGACAAAGAAAGCATATCAAGCCGAGAAGGAAAGAGGGTACTAATTCAAGCCACTTGCTTTTTAGCCTTCATCTGTTGGCTCAACCATGTTAGTTAGGAGATTGAAGTTCCTGACCTGACAAAGACCAGAGGAATAGTTGGCCCTAAATGTTGTGAAACAACCAATAAAGATGAGAATAATAGTTCACAATAAAATAAATTAATATAATACTCATCTCAATAATGAATTCCAATTAAAATATGAACCAATAGATACTACCTTATGCATTTGTAATGCCAGCGTTCGACCTTCACCTGGCAAATTTCATTTTTTTTTTTTAATTTCACACTTTTGCACCGATTTTTCCGGGCTAAAACCCAAATATAAAGTTTTGCATGGATTAAAATACCTTATATATGAAGTTTCATGTCTGTAGACCAAAAACTCTACTAGGAGTTTGGTAGGCA
Organism: Euprymna scolopes; assembly: GCF_053919585.1. NCBI lineage: Eukaryota > Metazoa > Mollusca > Cephalopoda > Sepiida > Sepiolidae > Euprymna > Euprymna scolopes. Next base: position 16,546,972 of record NC_136498.1, read on the forward strand.
AAATTTGTTAAACAAAAATATATACGCATACATAAATATATATGGAAACAATTTTGTGTTTACTATAAACTTTTTACGCAAATATTATGCAAGTATAAATCATGTAGAATATCTGCATGAATATAATTACACGTAATAGTTAACTAAAGATGATTATCCCATTAGAAAACCGAAGCAACTAATAGGGAATTAATTAAAATGAATGTTTAGAAGAATATGCAAATTAGCTAGATCTTTTGCTAGTGAATGCAATTCCACAACCCATATATAACAAAATTGTATTTTCTTTTCAAATAAATAGAAAAGAGGGTTTTTAATATGAATATCAATACACACAAAAGAAAAACGAATTTATAGAAGTGTGTGTGTATATATATATATCTCACTTATGAAAGAATTAAACCCTTCCCTTCACGGCTAAATTTAGTTTTAGTCACCTCCAGGACTCTGTACTAAATTTTGAAGTATCATTAACTTTTTAAAATATTTTTTTTTATTTATTTCGCTACGCAAATCTATAGAGTGATATAAAAGTTGGAATTATTTGAAATTCAGGTACTTATAATATTTTTGCATATTCTTATAACAAATCATCCTAAATCTTATTTAGACGAAAAAAAAAAAAAAAAAAAATTTGGTTCAAATATCTTTTTAAAAAATATTTTAATGTTTTAGCAATCGAGACAAAAAAAAATGGTGGTGGATGGTGTGGTTTTGGAAAATTTTAAATTTTATTAAAAATAGTTGAAAAAATTTTTATGCTATTCTGCTTTTCATATAAAATTCAGGCTTTTATCTTTCTGGAAAAAAAGTTGCTCAAGAATGATGGATTTTAATTGATTTTAAAACAACTACTTGTTTATTTTTAAAATTTTTGGCCGTGCCTATGCGAGGCTGTACAGTATTTCGTTTCGCTAAAATTTGCGTTCCCTTCCACTTTTTCCGTCTTCGGATGCCATCTTGTCGACTAATAAAATTAATATTGACCAAAGGATTTTTACAATTAATTTATTTAATTTCCAAAGTCAGATTCCGGATGTTACTGTGAAAACATTTGTTGCTAGTTCATGGGGAACGTGGACCCTGTGTAAATGGGTTTTAATTTAATGGCTGCTCCCTAGGGACTGCCAAAATTCACCACAGAATTACCCCACCCTATATGTAACACGATGTAACTTTATTATAAATCAATATTATCAGTATAACTTTTGTACCATTTAAAAGAAGGGCAAAATAAACCAGTAATAATTAAAAAAAATTTTTTTCATCAAACGAAAATAATGAAATTGCGAGACAAAAATCGTGTTTACATAATTGGCGCTTTAAAATAACGTTCCCATGTAGTAGACATTCCAAATGTGAAAACATACCCGTGTTTAATATATCTAGCAAAAATCAACTAATGGTCAGATTTTCATGAAATTTTAGATACTTACCCATTTTAGAATGAAATTACATATAAAATGCAGTTTTCATAAAATATACGAGGGGAAATATTTTTTTAGTGAGTGCCCCCCTCCATCCCATATTTTTTCGAAATTCGAACAAAATATATTTAAATCTATCGAAATTTCTATTTATTATGAAACATAAGTGTTCAAATAAGTAAAAAATATTTATTTTTAAAAAGTTTAAATACATGTATTGAACAAAGAAATTTACCTTGAAGTTGCAATTAAAAAAATGATATAAATTTTATGTTTTTTTTAAATTGCATTTTTTCGAATTAATATATACTATAATCAGTTTAATTGCCAAGAAAAAGAAACTTCATAAACATTAATTAATTTTTAAAAGATTAAAACGATTAAAATTCCATTATTTCAAAATGTTCCGTAACAACATAGATTTTTAATTAATTGTGTTTTAATTTTTTTTTAAATATTAAGTTTTTCCATAAACATGCTCTTGTAAGCTATTTTATCGCCAGATTAAAACCAATTTGAAAATATTATTGCACAAATATTAAGCATTTTGACCCCCCCCCTGTCTCTTTTTACCGAACAAAATATGGAAGCCCGTAGGTAACCAAAAGAACATTCAGTAAAACCGTATTTCATATTTAATATACAAATGTTTATAATATTATTAATCATTAATCTGTGTAAATATTAAAACCTAACAAAATTATAACAAAGATTAATTATTAATTGCAGTTTGAATAAGATAAACAAAGGTTTAAAAAAAATCATTAAGTCGCTTCTGCTTTTCCATAGTTTGTATAGTTAACACAAGTCTGACGTCACGGGAACATGCGCTCCGTTTTTCACATTGTTTTGGGGATACCTACTGCTCCATGAGATTTTCTTTCACTTTCTTTGTATGTATATCTCATACACTTTTTTTTTTTAACTAGCGTATATTTATTTTGTTGGTGCTAGTGCACTTACTGATCTGCGCTATTTTTTAAATCGTATTTCTAAGTTTAATTAAAGTTTTTTTTTGTTTTTTTTATTCAGTTGTAAGGTTAAAGTATAGAATAGTTACAAAACACCCTCCCCATGTTAAGAACGGCCTTTTAAATAACATTATTTCAGCACGGATCAATAAGTGCACTAGTAGGTGTATCAGAAAGTGGCCATTAAAAATGATGATCAGAACGTTAATAATTCAACTTACTATTTTTTGAAGCTTATAACTATTTGAAAAATGTAATTCAAACCCTAATTTTTTTTTCAATTAAAGGAGCTAAGACCAAATTTTTAAAAAAGTAACAGGTTTAATAGCAAATTATGCAATATTTATTTTTTTAAAGCGGTTTTCTTTAAAAAATAATAAAGAAAATCAATATATTTTAACTTGCTTATAAATATATGTATATATAAATGCCAAATAATCACTAAAAAAAAAAAAAAAAAAAAATTACTATTACATGGGTAGTTCCATTCTTCATTGTTAAGAATTTATCCATATTTATATTTTAAATTCCATGTATTTTTTAAATAAAAGGATTTTTTAAAGCGAGGGTCGTAGAAAATCACATTTTCATAACGTGTTTTGCGCCAAGCTTAAAAGCTCTTCCTGCTAATATGAAATTTATCAAATATGGATTCGTCAAAGGGAAATAAATAATGTCTCTTTTTTATTGCGTGTGTTAAGCAAAATTAGTATTTTTCGTCCTCCGTAGTTAAAAAGAAACGCACATTCATTTATAAGTTTCCCCCCCCCCCTAAAACAAAAATCCAGTTCACTGATTGTTTTTTTTTTCTTTTTTTTTTTAATTCTCTTAATGAAATACACAAGTTTTTGATTGATATATTTTAATACTTCTTTAGCGACTGAATTTTTTTTTTAATATCTAAAAAAACAAAACAAAAAAAAAAACATTGAATGAAATGCTGTCAGCGTCCGGTATTTACTTGCCGATATAAGCATAACATGAGCTTTCATTAAAAAAAAAAAAAAAAAAAAAAAAAATGTGATTTTAAAAAAAAATATAGGTTTTACCCTTTGGACTTTACAGGTAAATTTCCAAAAAACTATTGTTTTTTTATTGTTTTAAATTAGAATATTTTCTTTATTGATATTTTATCTTCAATTTGTGATATATAAAACTTTGGTACATAAATTAATTATTAAAATAAAAGGGGGGGGGGTAAAAAAATAAAAACCGTTTATCTAAAATATTATATTTGGTTTATTGGGAAGAGCATAAAATTTCACATTGACCCTAAAAATATCGTAAAAATTGAACCAATAGAAAAATTGATAGATTTTTAAAGTTTAAAAATTGAAAAATATTTAACTCGTAAAATTCAATTTGATTACATTACGTAAAAAAAAAAAAAAAAAAAAAAAAAAAGGCTGAATAAAGGCACGCCGGCATTTTGTAAACACTTTTTTTAAAAAATAAAAAATAGAAATATTATTTTTTTAAACAACTTTAATAGTTTATTTTGGAAGTATAATCCATACAGAAAATAAACCCACTTTAAAAAGAGAAATTACGAGGTTTTTTTTTTATATTTTATTCGCAGTTTTATGTTAGGGGTGTCAAAAATTCCTCCAAATTTCTGATACATCTAGTGCAGTAGTAGTGCTAGTGCTGTTGTGCTCTGCTCTACTGCTCTAGTACCATTTTATTTTTTGGTAAATATGAAAAATTACTCCACCCTCGAAAATTCCTTTAAAATTACCACTCAAAAAGGTTTTCGGGTTTGTTGAAAACGAAAATAACGGTAAACTAGTAGTTTCCAAGATATGAAAAAACGTTAGTTTAAAAAGTGAGGGATCACTTTTCTATAATAATTTAACGTAAAATGAGCACCCACTTCGTGGCCTCGAGTTTTTTTTTGGGGGGGGGGGAACTTTCTTTCTACCCTCGGGAAATCTTTTAAATTACCTGTTTACATTTGGTGGGAGGCCGCCAAAACACCCCCCGCCATCCCTTCCAACGCCTCCCACCAAATATAAACAGAATTTTTGTAAATTAAACAGTTCTTGTGCTCGGTTAATGTCGGCACGTTACTTATGTTAAAACGGTTAATTAAACTGCATAAGCACCTGTTAAAAAACTATACAAGTTCTATAATTGAATATCCCCTCCCCCCAAAAAACCGAAAAACAAAGCGGCAGTCCTACTCCTCCACTCCTCCAGTGGAGGAGTAGGACTGCCGCTTTGTTTTTCGGTCCTCCAGAGGACTAAAAAAAAAAAAAAGGTAAATTTATACAAATACCGTGACAGCGAATTAGTAGAAAAAAATGTACCCTAACCCAGTTTTCAGATTCGTGTTCAGCACACCGAAACGTAACAGAATACTACGTAAAAGATTTTACTAATTCGCTGTCACGGTGTTTGTATAATAATACCAAAAAAAAAGTGACCATTTTTTTTTTTCGAGTCCTCCACTCCTCCACCCCTTTAAAAAAAAAAGTGACCATTAAGTGGGTGCATATTTCTTCATATCTTGGAAACTACTTGTTTCCTGGAATTTTAAACGTTAGTGGTAATTTTAAAGGATTTTCCGAGGGTGAAAAGAAAGCCCCCCCCTTACTCCAAAAAATCGTGACTACAAAATGGGTGATCATTTTACGTTAAATTATTATAGAAAAGTGATTCCCCCACTTTTTTTAGAACTAACATTTCTCCATATCTTGGAAACTACTCGTTTACTGTAATTTCAAACGTTATTTTCGTTTTCAGCGACCCCGAAAACCTCGTGGTAATTTTAAAGGAATTTTCGAGGGTGGACTAATTCTTCATATTTACCCCCCCCCCTCCCCCCAAAAAAAGCGTTTGAGATATATATACGAAGAAAGTGAAAGAAAATCACAGGGAGCAGCCATTAAATTAAAAACTGTTTACGCAGGGTTCCACGTTCCCCGTGAAGTGCCCATTTTTTTCATGTGTGCAATTTTTTTTTTTTTTTTTCTTTTTTGGAAATTAACTTTCAAATACAATCAAAAAGTAGTCGGAAACTTACAAAAAAAACTAAGTAAACCGGATTTCAAAACTATGTTCCACTATTTTTTTCGTCATCTAGTAGATAACATTGATTTTTAATGGAAATTTGATTTTGTGGCTTTCGATTTTCGTTCTTATTCCGAAGAAGTGCTAAAATGAGATCCTACTTTTTTTCTTCTTTTCAGGCGATTACGTGTAAACACACTGAAAAATACGTAATCGCGTAAACAACAACAAAAAAGAACTACCTTCTTTTTTCGTATTGGGTGGTGGTTAATTCACAAATTTAACTTTAATTTTTTGCGATCGCCTGACGTCACAACTGATTACAAACTGTTATTTAAACTTCTTCCTACAAAGCCGGTCGTTTGAATGTAATCCAGTCGATGTTCTTACGAGAGCCACAACCTCCTCACAAAAAGAAGAACTCCGGAAATCTGCAAAAAATATTGCCCAATTTCGAAAGAAGGAAGCACTACTGATTTTTCGTGCGAACCCTGATTTTAGCTAATATGGGAACTGATCTCTATAAATACCGAATGTCCCTCGTTGTTCAAACAAAGCTTTTATTGATTGGGTCGAATAGGATTTTCGGGACGAAGGCATTAGATACAGAGACATTTTATGAGTATGAAAACATTCTTTATTTTCGACCACAAAGAAATCTGATGAAGATTCAGTCTCTACATTTTGTTATTAAATTAATATAATTTTCACAGTAGAGACCAAAAAAAAAAAAAAAAAATGAAACAAAAACAATTGTGGTTTGTAGTAGTAAAAGTAAAACTTACTCGGACGGGTACATCCTGACTTCATCTATTCTTCCCAGGAAAGAAAATAGGGTCTTCATTTGTTCCTTTAAAGCTCCAGGTGCAACATTTGTTATTTGGATAACTTTAGTATCAAGTTTACACTCAGTAATTGCTGCGGCCGCCATTTTTACAATAAAAATGGGGACAACGTGCAGCCGGTAATAAAAATGGCCACTAACACTGAACGGAAGTGATTATGATTCGTTGCGCATGCTCATGTTTGAACTTCCTGTACTGTCACTAAAAATTGAGTTTAGAATTAATTTTTTAGATTTTATTTTAAGTAATTTTTCCATATGGTAAAAGAAGACGTTAACTAAGAGAAAAAAATTTTTTTTTTTCGTTTAAGTTCTAAAAAGACGAGATTGATTCACCAACACTACCCCCCTTTTTGGAATTGGCCTTGTGCCTTAATTTTTTGTATTTTTATATTTTAACGTGAATAAAAGATTTGATATCTAAATATAATTTATATTTTAGGTAAATTTTTTATAGAATAAATATATTGTTGTGATAAGTGCTGAAGTGAAATTATAAAAGAAACAATACATCGCCGAATGGGTAAAAAATGCGCTTAATTAAGAGTAGAATAGACAGAGGATGACCAGTGACCACTGATACCGATCTTTCCCACACTTTAAATGGCCTTGTGCCTACTTTGTAAAATTTGTTTCATTTTTTTTTTTTTTTTTTTTTCAAAGAGGAAATTTTCATAATCAAGGCATTTATTTTTTTACAATTTATAGTGCCGCTCCCCTTTTGGAGGAGCTTTGTTTTCTCCATTTTAAAAACCGACTTTATGTCTAACTTTGCCCTCGTGAAGAGTCAGGTTGTTGGAGAGGGGTTGAAAGATGTGAAAGTGCCAATCGACAGTACAACTAATAAAGAAGACAAAGAAGTAACAGAAATAGTAAAGAAGGATGATAAAAACAGATGTTTGGCTTAAAACTATGGGGTATCATGTTTTATTGTTTACCAAGAAAAAGGTAAAATGTATGACAATGTATTCCTGATCAACTGGAGCAAGAATGGACATCTTGCAAGTTTGAGATTCATGGGTCTTTGAGATAGAAATTAGTAGCCGGATGTCAGTGGGCATCAGAGCAGGTAGCTCTACGTCAGTGGGCACTGGAACAAGTAGCTGGATAGCACTGATATAGGTTACTGGATGTCAGTGGGCACTGGAGCAGATAGCCAGATGTCAGTGGACACTGGTATCGGTAGCTGAATGTTGACGGGAATTGAAACTGGTAACTGGACGCCAAGGGCAACAGAAGCAAGTGGTTGGATGGGCTGGAGTTATAGGGAGTGAGCTGGAGGCTGCAGAAGTAAGCTGGGGAGCTTCTGGAGTGAGCTGGATGTACCAATTTCTGCTTGAGTTAGATGGAGTCACTGGAAGCTGCAAGACACCAAAGTGGCAATTTGCCTTGTTTGGGGTGAAAATATAATAAAAAAAATAAATAAAAAATAAACAACTTTATTTGTCATCCTCGTTAGTAGTGTGTACACGAGAGAAAAGGGTTAGTAGGAGAGTTCAGTGCTTGTGTGCGCTTGTCTTTATAGTAGTCGCAAAAAGAGTTCCTGACCTGGCGACGAAGATTAGACATTAGTTAAGCCTGTTGAAGGAGAAAGAAAGAGAAAAGATATTGAGTGTATTTATGTGTTGTAGTGTGTGTGTGTTAGTGTATCGACAAGAGAAGTTTTGCAGCATGATAAAGAAAGTTTGTGTGGGTAACGCATGTGGAAATAAGTGGGAGTTTGAAGAGAGCCATGGTGACTTGTTATACTCACTTTGGGCGTGGGGGTGGTGGTCAAACCCCCCCCCCCCCCCCGCGATGTGTGCTGCTGGGCAGAGCAGAGACAAAGACAAAAAGAGTTTGTGATTTCGCCTTTTATGTACTTGGTCACATGATTGAGAGTTGGCTTGTGATTAGAAAAGCCAGGGAGAAAATGGATTTCAAATCTTGAGCTGTGAGAATTAGCTCCTGCCTGTGATTATAACAAGTTTCGCCTGCTACACTTTCCATGACATTACTACTCTCTGCACATATGCACACGTCTAATCCCACTTTGAAAATGGTGATACTTTTAGTTATTTTATTCTTCTTGCTTCTTTTTACTTTCTTAATCATGTTGGTTATGTACTTGTCCGGTTTTACTACTTTATTAATTTCTTCCAGTGTTAATCAGTACTTCCGTTAGTTATTGTTCTTGTTTCAGTGTTGCAATCATGGTTTCTTGCAACAGCTTCGCATTTTCCGCGATTAGACTTGAAATACCATCTTCATTTTGAAGTTGTAATTTAATAATCTCCATCTTTGTAACTTATTTGCGGAATGGGTAGGAGCACCTTCCTTCGATCCCAAAATTGACAATAATAGTTTATGATGAGTTTGTAGAATTAATGTTCTTCCATGAATAAATTTATGAAATTTTTTCATACCTAAACCAGAAGAAAGAAGACACCGAAGTGAACTGAAGCTAACTCTTCTCTCACGTTACAGGCCAAGCATCTTCCTTTAATAACCGTTGCCTGACTGATTCACACCTAAACATACAAACCAAATGAACATCCTCTTTTTGTTGATTTCTCTCCATGCTGACTTTTCTCTCACACATTCACAAACATTCTCTTAATGCCAGTCTTATTTATTTTATAGAGTCAGATAATTACATGTTATAAACACAAACCTGATAAATAGCCTCGATTCAACTTCGAAAATATATCCTCCAGTGTGGGAAGTAGATAGGAGTGATCCCTTAGACATTCATTCAGACCATTTGTAGTCCATGCAGACCTTCATCTAATTATTTTTCTTTTTTTATATAAACTACAGGTGATGCCCATCCAGAATAGTCTGCTTTACTAATTACTCCAACTTCTTCTAATCTCCTTAATTCTTTGTCTATCATTTCTAATGATGCAAATGGAACTTTTCTTTTCGATTCAAATACTGGTTTTACATTGTCTTGGAGTTTGAATCTCATTTCAGTTTTTGTACAACAACCAAGTTCGTCAGCAAAAACTTTATTAAATTTGCTTTTGAAATTTAAAAAAAATTTTCAGTCTGTTTCCACTTCTCCATACTTGACACATTTAATACACTGAAAAATGCGTTTATTGGCTTCTCCCATGAATTAAATAACATTTTCTGAACAAATTTGCATTATTTTTTTTTAAATAGATATTTGTTTTATGCGTTTTGTCATTGAATGTAACTTTAACATCAATTTTAGATTTTTTCCTGAAATACCTCTTTCTATTTTCTCCGTATTTCGTAATTTAGGTTTGTCTACATTTTTCCATGTAGTTTCGTCAATTGTAGAAATGTCACTTCCTGATTCCAGCAAACAAATAATATTTCGACCATTAACTTTCATGTCTGTTGTATTATGTGGACTGTACTAGTCAAAGGTTAGGGTAACATGGAAAGAAGAGAGAGACACACACGTGGGAACGGAACAAAATCTTTATTAACTAAGGAGTAGTAGTTTTTGCTACTACGATATACCATGTGATTGTGTGGTGGGAGGTTGCAGGCAGTGGTCATGGTGGGAGTAATCCCAATCAAGGGGAGATAACTCGTGTTACTTGATGTATATAACATCGTTTTTTACTAAAAATAAAAAGGTTTTTATTTTTATTTTATATGTATTTAATTAGTGTCTGTATCTGGATGGAAGCCTAATTGTTCTTCCTCTCATTGTGAAGTTTGTTGTTGTTCTCTTTTCCGTGCCTGTTTTTGGTACAGCTTGTCTTGGACTATTTTTTTGATTAAATATGTTTTCATAGTCGTATGTAACTTTGAGTGTTGGATTTTCATTTGTTTTTAAGAGTTGAAGCCTGTTACACCTTAAATATTTTCCTTGTTCTGTTTTTGCTAAATACAAACGAGGCTCTTTTAGTTTTTTAACAATTTTACCTTTCAGGTTCCATTTTCCTTGGAAGCGAATACGAACAGCATCGTCTTTGCTTAGTGTTGGTAGTTCTTTAGACTTTTTTTTTTAATCTATTTCGTACCTTTTCATTGCTTTATTATGTATGATGTTAGGAAGGTTTGTCCTAAGCGTTCTTTTTATTAGTTATTGGGATGAGGGTGGCGATTTATCTTTTAATGGGGATGTCGATAGTGCTGACATACTAGATATAGATAGGTCTTGGTTGCGATCAAAACACAATCTTAGTTTTCCATTTTGTTTCTCCACTATTACTGGAGAGTTTACCCAATCTGTTGGTTCTTCAGTGAGTTTTATTGTTCCCATTTTTGTCATTTTCTCAAGTTCCATTTTTAATTTTGGTTTCATGCCAAACGGGATATTTCTTGGGGGATTTATAACGGGTTTTATATCTGGGTTTATAGTTATGTGGTGAGTGACCGATACTTTTCCGATATCACCAAAGCAGTCTCTGTATCTTCCTATTAGGGCTTCTATATCAGTCTGATTTATCAAATATATTCTTTTTATCAATCCCAGATTTTCCGCTGTGTTTGCACTAATTACTGCATTTGCATTAGTATTTGTTACGATAAACTGGGTTTTTATTTTTATGTTTGTTTTGTAGCTGTATCATGCAGCTTCCTATTACTGGAATTTTAGTACTATTTTTTTTTTTTTTACATGGTGGTACCCACTTATGAAGGCACGGAAGCCACTCAGGGATAAGGGTTATTGCAAGTATAGTACGTTAGAGTGGAGATTTGATGAAGTGTTTACTTAAGGGGGCGGTTCATTAGGAATTTGTTAACGTTGGACTTGAACACATCCAAGTTGTAGTCAGGTGGGAAGCAGGCAGACGGAATAGAGTTCCACAGGCGTGCAGTTCTAAGAAAGAAGCTTTGTTCATGGAATCCACGTTTTGATTTAGGCACAGATAAAGAGTGGGGGAAATTTTTCACAGTGGATTCAGCTAGATGGGTGTTTTTCATGAAAGATTGGCGAGGGGGGAACCAGAGATTGGAGTTCAGATGAGCACCTGCCATGGAAACAACGATAAAACAAGGATAGGCTCGCAACGTCTCTTCTGTGGGAGAGAGGTTGCAGGGTAGAGAAAAGGGCATCCCCCACTAAGCCACAAAGTCTATTTTGTACTCTGTCAAGGCAGGATAGGCTGTTTTTAGCAGCTCCTGCCCAGATATGGCAGCAGTATTCCATCCTTGGACGTACTTGGCTTTTATATAGATAGAGAATTGCATCAGTAGTGAGATATCTTCTGGAGCGGTAGAAGGATCCCACCATCTTTCCAGCGACCTTGGCAACAGACCTGATGTACGTGTTCCATTTCAGATCAGGAGTAAAGGTCAAACCCAGAAGGTTGTCAAAACACGGGGTTTCTCCTAGACGAGAGCCATCCATTTCAATTGATGCGTTAGGAATTCGTATGTGAGAAAAGTTAGTTTTTTTCTTGTTTGGCAGTGCAAGTCGAATTTTTCTATCACATTTTCCAAGTTATATTTTTGTTCTTCATTCGAGTATATTTTTCTTTCTTCATTTCCTATACAGGTCAATGTTTTAACTTTCTCCGACTTTTTATCTAACTCTGTTATTTGTAAAAATAACTTGAATTAGTTTTTCCATGTTTTCCATTCTTGTCCTAGATTGTCTGATGAAAAGTTCAGTTCTTTGGAGTGCGGCAGAAATTCTATAGTTTTTTGTTTATATATATATACTAGCAAAAGTACCTGTCATTGACTGGGTTCAAAAACAGCCTACAGAAAATGGACTCTGATTTATGAAAGTATGATAGGTTATGAAAAGGAAGGGTTGTAAATTTGAGGTATCAAAACCAAAGCAAAATATGATGAAAGTAAAAATAAAATAGATAAACCCCATAATTTATTATACCATACCTGTTCATACTGAAACACTTATCACAATATTTTGTGGATCTATATTAAGAAAAACCTTGTTAAACTTTGTGACATATTTCAATTCTATGGAGTTCAGGTGCAAACGAACACCCCATAATTTTATTATACCATATTTCTTCGAACTGAAACATAATTATCAAAGTATACTTATGCAGATAGATATGAAAAGTCTTTATTAAAGTTTGTGCCTATTTCCATTCTATGGAAGTCAGGTGTGAACGCAGACCTCACAATTTTATTATACCATCCCTATTTAAGTTAAAACATACTTATCAAAGTATTCTTATGTACATCTATATCAAAAACACTTGTAAACGTTTTTCTTTTAATTTAAAAATTTTTTATTTCCATACTTTGTGGACCAGGCACGAACGTAGACCTCACAATTTTAATGAACCACCGTTCTGCCAGATCAAACATACCCATTCCTGTGTCTCGATACATCTTCTATCATTATATGTAATCAGTTTTTTTAAATAGTCAACCATATAGGAGCCTATTCGTGACCACGCACACACACACATTCAACTTTATATTATAGAAGATATATACATATATATATATATATATATATATATATATATATATATATATATATATATATATTGACGAGTGTTAAGGTTCGTAATTATTTTCTGACACCATGTTGTATTATATGGACTGTATTAGTCAAAGGTTAGCGATAACATGGAGAGAAGAGAGAGACACGTGTGAACAGAACAAAATCTTTATTAACGCTAAGAAGAAGTAGTATTTTTTACTACTATGATGTACCACGTGATTGTGTGGTGGGAGGTTGCAGGCAATGGTGATGGTGGGAGTAATGTCAGTCAAGGGGAGATAACTCGTGTTAATTGATGTATATAACACATGTCAACATATTTTCTGTTCTCATTATTTTTTGTAACTTTTAATAGAAATGCATTTATCTTTTTAGGCACTGAAAATTCTTTTTCCAAATTTGTTCCATCTGAGCACAAATGAAAAACTCCTGTTCCTAACATAATATCTACTTGCAGTATGATTCGAACTCCCACATGCTTTGTCATAAAATCTTCTTTCATAATGCTCTTTTTCCTTTCTTTCATTATAGTCATATTTGATTTTATTTATCCAGATAACATTTTTGTCTTCAATAAACATGTTATGCCATCTGATATTAATTAATTTCCCCAGATTTAAGTGCAAGATTGTGCACGATTGTTTGTGTTCTTAGTCTGCGCAAGCCTTTTCTAGTCTCACACAAAAACACGCGTTCACATTTCAAGCTATATTACTTGTCATATACATACGCGCACACAAACATACGCGCCCATGTCCACACACGTACGTATATTCATGTTCGTGTACATACACTCACATTCCTGTGTATATACACACACGCTAATGTACACACATGTACTCACATACACACACGCATGGACAACGTCACTTCTCCTTTCAAAGGAAATCCACACATGCGCAAAAGACCACCGGAAACACCTATAAAAGAAAGAGCAATAAGCGGCTTCTTTCTTTTCCAACTTGCCTTCCGTGGTGGTTGGTCAGCGCACCAGCCACCGCCGTTTTGGCAGGCGCGCACACGCGCATACCTCACACCACTTGCTACTATGTGGGACAAAAAGCTATCAGACCATACGTACACTTTATACGCTTTCCCTCTCCATAACCTGGATTGAAATTCTCACTCTTTCTCACTCTATCTTCCCTTTCTTTGGTCCATCCAAACAGACATGTGCGCGACGCTCTACTGAGCTTAACCCTCTCTTTGTACAGGCTGGCTTGCCACTTCGTGTTTCTCTATTGCATTCCCCTTTCCTTCCATGCACGTAGCCGTCAACGGCTGAATGAACACATGTATACCCAAGACTTTCATTTCTCAAAAGAAAATAAACGATATGTTTATTTTATTCCAGCATCTGAGTTCTTTGTTTCCTTCATTCAATTCGTTTCATTATTTTTTCTTGTAGCGAGTTTAGGGTATTTATATCCTAGTCTTCTACAAGTCTGCAAGTGTGTCTGCAGAGTTCAAGAGATGTGTGTAAGTGAGTCTGCACAGTCAAGTACAAGTGGGTCTGTACTGGTGTTATTGCTGGCTTGAATGGCATCGAATTTGCATGCGTAAAGATGTACCGGGATTCCTTTAGAATCCGAGGTGTTTGTAATATACTCATTCTAAAGGTGTCGAGTTTGCTTAGCACAGGAGGGGGGCGTTTTTAAACTGTACACGTGCTGAAAATGGCAGTATCTCTAATATGGTTGATGTGAGAGCATCTGTCTCCATTGTATCGCGAGTTTCATCGGAAATTTGGTGTTAAACAGAAGTTGATAATCACAGTTAGCAATGATGTGGGTAAAATCCCATTGGTGGGCAAATTGTCCAACATACTGGCTACAGGACCACTAATCCATATAGATTATAACACCACATAATGCATGTGTGACGTTATTTTTGCTGGAATCAAGGTTGCCAGTTTGTAGGGAGGTTTCGTGTGCTGCTAATTCACTGTAGTCGGGGTCTGATTTGTAGGAAACTGTGTTTGGTTTAATTTTCGATTTTTGAGAGATTATTGGCATAAATCGCTACTTTATAATAAAGACCAGTGTCGCTAGTTTGAAAAGGGAGGTCCGTGGATTTTTTTTTTTTTACAAAACTCATGAGAAATTTTATGCGAACCACGAGTAGTCTGTGAGGAGTGCCGAGATTGCATGTTACTATTTTATTAGTGATGTTATTTGAAATGTGCAGTCCATATTCCGCCTGAGTGTCCATCAGATTCCGAATTCATGTTGAGAGTCACCGATTTTATAATTGGTGAATTTATATAAAAGAAATAACATCACTTTACGTTTTTTTTTTTTTTTTTTTTAAATTCAATTTTCACCCCAAACAAGGCACAGTGCCACTTTGAAGTAGGGGGCTATTATCAGGGACATAATTGGCAGGACACTATGAAGGGGGATAAGTAGAAAGATGTTTGTTCACATTACACTTAAACTTCTGTATGTCAGTACAGTTGGGAAAGCAGAATCCCGGAAGGGAGTTCTAAAGACCTGCAGTTCTGGGGAAGAAACTATTGGAGTAAACCTATTGCACCTAGGGATCTCTACTGTAAAGGGGTGAGACTTAGTGGCTTGTCGGGTTTGTCGGGAGTAGTTACATCGAGGAGGTACAAGTGTTTGCAGTTCGTCAGAGCAGTCACCATTAAAGTATTTGTAGAACAGACAGAGGGATGCAATATTTCGTCGATGGAACAGAGGCTGAAGCCCAGATGACAGTTCAGGACCTATCAGGTTGGCGACTCTCTTTTGAACCCTGTCCAGGAGCGAGAGACAAGCAGCAGATGCACCAGCCCAGATATGACAACAGTACTCCATACATGGGCGAATGGTGGCCTTATAGAGGTACAAGATACTTTCAGGCGTAAGTAGCTTTCTAGCACGGTAGAGGGAGCCAACCTTCTTTGCAGCAGCCTTGGCAATGCTTTCAATGTATCTATTCCAGTTCATATTCCCTGTAAACGTTAGGCCGAGGAGTTTAAAAGAAGTACTTTCAGGTAATGTGTTCTTGGCCATTGCTATTGATGGTAGAGAAGGTTTCTTGTAGTTATTGAAGGAAACAAGCTTAGTCTTAGCAGCATTGTGACCATCCATTTTTGTCCCCATTCCACTACTTATTGGAGGTCTTCCTCTAGTGTTTCTGCCATTTCCTTGGATATGTGTTCATTTATTTTCCCCTCATATGTGTTATAGAGAGTGGTGTCGTCGGCAAATATACCCATCTCCGAAACAATTTTATCAGGGAGGTCGTTTATGAATATCAGGAATAATAGAGGTCCAAGGATAGACCCCTGAGGTACACCCACATTTATGTCATATTGTTTAAATGTACGACCGTCGAGGATAACTTGGATTTTTCTCTTACTTAAGAAGGATTTAATTACATTATGTATTCTTCCAGTGATATCATATGATCTAATTTCCCTTAGAAGACCATCGTGCCATACCCTGTCAAAAGCCTTAGATATATCCATGGCTACCGCTCTACCCTCCTTTGTCTTGTCCAGTGAATGGTATACACGTTCAGATACTACAGTTAAGATATCTGCTGTTGAATGGGCTTGCCTGAATCCATATTGTTTGTCAGTCAGGAGTTTAGCAGCTGTTAAGTGCTGGACTAGGGCTTGATTAACTAAGAACTCAAATATTTTGGCAAAAAGCGGGAGGAGGTTAATGGGGCGATAATTTAGTGGGGCAGTTCTTTCACTAGAATTCTTGAAAACTGGTACCACAGAAGCGATTTTCTAGCAGTCGGGAAAGCAAGATTCTTTAAGGTATTTATTGTAAAGTTTGGAGAGAACTGGAGCAACCTCGGCAGAGCATTTTTTTAATAGCACAGTTGGGATGAGATCTGGTTCACATGCTTTTGAGATGTCTAGGTTTTTTATAATAACATGTACCTGAGAAGGGGTGATTTTCAAATCGTCTAGTGTGGCATCTATCTGCAAAGGAAATTCAGGAAGGGAGTGGTGTGCCGGGTCCAGTGTGGAGTTTGAGGCAGATTAGCCTTGTCAGTTGCCGTGCAAGCAACTTCATGATTGTTTGATAGTGGAGGAATCGTTGACTGCCCATTATTTACTATGCTGTTGTAGATTTTCCAAAAATCACGAATTCCTAATTTTTGTGCTTCGATGCGTTTTCTGGTGGTTTCAGAGTAATCTGTCTTAGCTGTCACTATCACTCTCTTACAATCATTTCTAGCTTCTATATACTTCTCTTTGTTTGAGCTGGACTTATGTCGGTTGAATCTGCGGAACGCATGCTGCCTTTGACAAATGGCAGCTGCACAAGCAGAAGTAAACCATTCGGGAGAGTGGGGCTTGCTATAGAATTTCCGTGCGGAAACATGTGCTTCAATTGCAGTTTTGAACCATTCAGTGGTCTCATTTGCACACTGTTCCGCTGGAAGAGAAAAGATATTTTGCCATGGGGCATCTCTGATGAGTTCCCTGATGACTTCAGCCTTTTTGCAATACCTCATTGTTTTGAGTAGTGGGTCTTCAGTTTTAGGGTGAGAATTCAGGGTGATTTCTACTATTATCACAGCGTGATCAGCATTTCCAAGTGGGCTGTCGGCATTTGTTGTACAATTATCGGGAACCGTTGTCAGAAGGAGATCTAGAAGTGAGGCATGTTGATCTTGCTGGTCTCGGAAATGTGTCGGAAATGTAACCGTCTGAGATAGGGAATGGGATATAGAGAGGCTATGTGTTTTGCTACCAGCTACGTCTGTGTAATTAGAGAATCTTACTGTTTTTTAATGGAAAGGTTCAATAATGAAAGGTTTTGAGGAGTGAAGGTTTTTGTGAGAATAACACGAGGCTTGAAATTATTAACTTTTTTTTTTATAAGAGTGCCACATGCATGCTAAAGGTCCATGTGGCTAGTTTTAAGAAGAACAGTCCATAAATCATATAAGCGAATGTGTGTGTGTGTGTGTGTTCATATCATAAGAAGAGTAGTTTGAAATAAAATTGTTTAAAGGAAGATTTAAATTCTTGTTCAATGTGGTAACTTTCCATGATGAGAATTGATGTTCATGTGCATTGCACGTAATATCAGGATGGGGTTTTTAACGTCTCTTGCAAACAGAGTTATGCTGTACGTGTGCTGCTTTTGAGAAATTGGAGTAGAAACTGATTTGATTATCAGTGTGCAAATCTTTATATACAGGCCTTTTTGAACGTTCCAGCTTGCTTACTGTATTTATACATGAGGGAGCGTAACATAGTTCCTTTTGTTTTATGTATGCAATGGTCACATCACAATGTCATGTACTAATGTGTTCTTCATACGCATGGGCGTTTAAGCGGTGATTGCTATGAAATCCTTATCACATCCTTAGATCATTCGTAGACATTTTTGCTGATGACACTACCATCTATGGCAGCACATCAAAGGCTGTAAATGACCAAGTTCTCTCTGATTCCCTCTCCTCTGATCTTGAGCAAGTGGTACAATGGGGAAAGAGGTGGCTTGTTACTTTTAATGCATCTAAAACCGAGCTTCTATCTTTGCATCATCAACGTTCTGATCCCCATCTCACGTCAATTGAAATGAATGGCTCTCATCTTGGGGAGGCCTCATGTTTTGACAAGCTTCTGGGCTTGACCTTTACTCCTGATCTGAAATGGAATACGTACATCAAATCCGTTGCCAAGGTCGCTGGAAAAATGATAGGATCCTTCTATCGATCCAGATATCTCACTGCTGATGCAATTCTCTACCTATATAGGAGCCAGGTACGTCTAAGGATGGAGTATTGATGTCACATCTTGGCAGGAGCTTCTAGGCAGACCTTATTCCGCCTTGACAGAGTTCAGAATAGATTTCGTAGCCTAGTGAGGGATGCCCTTTTCTCTTTTGCAACCTCTTTCTCACAGAAGAGACGTTGCGAGCCTGTCTGTTTTATCGCTATTTTCATGGTAAGTGCTCGTCTGAGTTCTAATCGATGATCCCCTCTCATCAAACATTCATGAGAAACACTCGTTTGGCTGTAAACACTGTCAATAATTTCCGCCATTCTTTATCTGTGCCTAAACCTAAACATGAACAAAGCTTCTCTCTAAGAACTGCACATCTGTGGAACTCTCTTCCGTTTACCTGCTTTCCAGCTAACTGCAATATGGCCATCTTCAAGTCCAATGTAAACAAGTTCTTGATGAATCGTTCCCCTTAAGTAATCCAATTTACACTTCTAACGATTACTATGATATTGTTCTTTTGACCACTGTACACTCTCCAACCCTTATTCTCGAGTGGCCCCTGGGCCTTGATAAGTGTTGATTCCTTTGTAAAAAAAAAAATGTTCCTGTTGAGGATTTATTCTGGCTGGGCATTGCAGTTGCTACAGCTATATACAGGGGAATATTTTATGTTACACTGGCCAAGGTTACACCAGTGTAACAAAATATTCTTCTGTAAAAATTCTTTTTCATCTATGTAAGAGAAGAAAGACTATTTTTAAGACTGAACTTTTTTGGTTTTCAATACTTATTGGACGAATTTCTGTACAAAATATATTCTAGAACACTGCCAGAAATATAAATTACCTTTGTGTGAAATTTGCAAAAGATAGGCTCAGCTGTTTGGAAACCTATGAGGAAGAAACTCACACACACACACACACGCACACGCACACGCACACGCACACGCACGCACATGCTCACACACACATGCACTCACACACACACACACACACAGTTACTTTTATATAATAGTAGAGATTACTACAATGCACAAATATTAAAAAAAAGAAGAAAAATAAGATTTGTTGAATTTAAATGTCATTTTAATCAATTTATACAAAACTGGGAGATTAATTAATGTATATGAAGAAAAAAAAAGACCCATTTTCGATTGCATAGATTTTCAGCATTCATAATTCACCTTTCAAAATACCTGCAATTTGTTACTATATTATTGGCCGAGTGGTCCTAGACGTTGTATCAAAGTTTACAGTTACCCAAAGGTGCTGAGTTCAATCCTGAACGAAGGCAGTAAAAATTAACATTTAAAAACAGAGAATCAGCAACTATGTTCCAGAGCCTAGCTGGAGCCTGTAATAATAATAAAGGGTTGGGTTCGAGACTCCTAACAAACGGTTCCCTAGTTCGATACAAAACACCTGATGAAGGCCGGAGGGCAAAACGTCCAAAACGTTGTGACTATAACAACCAAGATGAGGAAGTCAGTCCGACAATCTCAATAAATGAAAACACCTCATCTCAAAAATACAGACAATTATTATTACCAGAGCGTCGTTATATTATTTTGTTTCTGAATTATTGAGATGACGATTGTTAAGGATTAATCAGACATTTTTTCTATTTTTTTTAAGTGTTATTCGCTTGGATTAATAATCTTAGTTAAATTAATTACAAAGTAAATAAAGAAAAACGTATCTTTGTTCTTTAAATAATTTCATTGTGGAAGGTGTATCGATGATGACAAAGAAAAAAATCAATTAACATGTTGCAATATTTTTGATTCATAATGGGGTATGATCCCACATAGTCGGGCGATTCTATTTATAAATGATGCTGCTAGGAACTGACGAATCGAATTAATTCACGTTCTGCTACCAACCAATCAGAAACTAGAATTGCCCGGTAAATATTAAACCTTTTCTGTAGCAATTTTGCATGTTTTTTCCGTCTCGACATGGTAAGAATACTTTGCTCTGTGGAACTGTCTACTGCAAACCAGTCACCTCTCAGGACTTGTGTGCAACAACGAACCATCAGAAACTGTTCTGTCTACTGCAAATCAGTCACCTCTCAAGACTTGTTTAGAACAACGAACCATCAGAAACTGTTCTGTCTACTGCAAACCAGTCACCTCTCAAGACTTGTTTAGAACAACGAACCATCGGAAACTGTTCTGTCTACTGCAAACCAGTCACCTCTCAAGACTTGTTTAGAACAACGAACCATCGGAAACTGTTCTGAAACTAAACATGGCTTACACTTCTTTCAGCACACACAGAGACGCACAAAGAAACGCTTCTAATTATTTTTACATTCAGACAAATGAGGACTATACAGAGAAAGACACATTGCATTACATGCCTTTTATACAGAAATGATCAATCAAAGGGAGATAACTCAATCACCTAATTCTTGAACTACATGTCATCGCTTAATAGACAAAGCGAGACAACTCTTCAGTATTTAAAAATCCAGTATTATTGATAATTTCCAATATTCGGGAATCTTCCTCTCGAATTTGAGAATTTTCACAGAATTTCTCTCAGAACCCTTTTTTTGGGAGCAGCATGTTCTTGTTTGGTTAACCATGATCAGGTAAAAGTCTTAAGTAATTCACAATTATATTCTCAGTATTACTCGTACTGATAATTGAACATTTAACCTCCAGGAGAGTGTCACCTACACCTGGATTTTACGAAGTACTCTATCCGTTATGCCATGGGTTCTTGTGTGTTTGATAACATGCACCTGAAGAAGGTTCACTGTTACACTGACTGAAATGTTGTGCGAATAACTGTCAAGATGAACAACATCAGTCCGAATAATATAAATTATATTATTTGTTTGTCAAAATGATATAGTTTTGTTAGGACTATTTCGAAAAGCAGTTCCTTTTTTTTTTTTGCTATCAAAAACAAGCTGTAGATTTTTTCCTTTTATATTTTTTTTTTTTACGTGAGGTTTTATTCTTTTTTCATCTAAATGCCTATAAATGCAATTTTCAAATATGTTCCTCTCCCTCTGGGAATTTTTGATTTTAAAACCGTTTCAGTTGTTAGTTCTATTCTCCTCCCTTTTCATTGTTCTTTATTATTTGTGGGTTACAAATTAAATCAAATGCATCGAGAATTTTTTTAAAAAATAGCAAAGTAAAACAAGTAAAAGAAGAGTTAGATGCTGTAACATCGCAGGAACAAACAACAATAAAAAAAAAAATAAATCCGACTTTTTTTCTGTTTTAACAAAAGACATTTATTACCATTACTTTCCAAACAATGCTTGCGTCTTTTTTTTTTTTTTTAACTGTTCATTTCGTCTGCAATGAGATTAACAAACCCTGCTGTCTCAACGCCAGCTTAAAAGTCTCTCGCCACCATCATGGGGCCACACGTCCATCATTTTTTTCTCTCCACTTCCCACCTTCAACTTTACACATCCATCTTCTCCAGTGCGGCTTTTGCTTCTGTTGACCATGTGGTGTTCTTTTTTTTTTCTGTTAAATGTTGTGACATTATGTTGAACAAAGATGGCGGCATAGTTCAGATCAGATCTTTACTGTAATTGGCAGTAACCAAGATGGCAGCCAAGAATCAAATGCGGTCCGTGACGTATTTAGCAGCGAACTGATCGAATCCGGAATTCGACAATTTTTATACTAACTTTGGAAGGTTTTCATTGGTTGTTTAGCACAGCCGGTGATTATAAACATGATTGGCGAATCCACTGGTCTCATACCCCCCAAATAGTAGTCAAAAACAGTTTACACACCCTCTTTTTTGATATAATGGAAAAATCCTTATAAACATATGCACAAAAATTCACAAATATACATTTTGTTTTTAACAAATGTTTACCAAAAAAAAAAAGATACAAAAAATAAATTATTTGACAAAAAGGAAATTTACAACAAGTTTTTAACAAGTGACTTTTTTTCTCTTTTTTTTTTTTTTAACAAAAACTGGAAACATTATATTAGGTATTAGTTGGTTAATTTGATTAGTAAGGTAGAAATGGTCGCCGTTTAACGTCGTGCCCGGAACAATTTACAATTTTCTTTTTTGGTGTGATTTTGACTGTTCATGCTTCTCTTCTTGGGTTTCTGAAAAGAGATTTATTCATAATTAGATTCCAAAAAGTTCGGTTATAAAATATTTTAATTTTATTCTTTTTTAGGTTTAGTGAAAATGTCGGCTATATTATTTTCAGACGTCACATAAGTAAGAGTAATAGATTTTTTACTTATTTCATCCCTTATAAAATGATATCTGATATCAATATGCTTCGACCTTTGCAACATATGTCAGGCCTTGTTGCGGTCATCAAGTAGATAAGACTCGCTACCATTTCCCTATATATTCGATTATCTATGGATTTTGTTTTGGTCCCTATATTTTTATTTATGCGCATTTCGATGGGAATTGAACATGGTTTGCAATCTTGCATTCCGAACTTGAGCAGAATTTTTTCAATGTATCATGATTGGTTCATAGTTATAGCTTCATTTTCACAAGTAAATTTTATACCAAGGAACCATGGCAGTCATCCAAGATCGGACATTTTAAATTTTTTTATTTAATTTATTCTTAACATCTTTTAAAGTGTTGTCGCAGTTTGAGGCGAGTAATATATCGTCAACCCAAAAAACCAAAATCAACAATTTATTACCTATATTTTTGGTATACATGCATGCGTCTATGGGACATTGCTTGAATTCCTGTTCTATTAAATAATTATGGAGTGTTAAATTCCAATTGTGTGCACTTTGTTTTAGTCCATATAACGATTTATGCAATTTCTATACGCAATTTTTATTTTTCATTTTAAATCTCTCTGGAGGGTAAATATAGATTTCACAGTCAATTGGAGCATTTAAATAAGCATTTTTTACATCCATTTGATATATTATAAAATTGTATTGAATGGCAAGTTGTTATAAAATTCTAATTGTCGTTAAATTTGTTGTTGGTGAAAATGTTGCAAAATATTCCACTCCAGAAATTTGTGAAAAACTTTTTGCAACAAATCTTGCTTTAAAAGTTTCACTGCCAGAAGCTGTGATTTTTTTTTTTTTGGAAAACCCCAGCGTAAAGAAATTATATTTTCATCTGTTGGTTTTGCCACTATTTTGTATGTGTTATTTTCCGAATATCATAGCTTGTTCCCATTCTTGGTGATTTTGTGAATTAATCGCCTCATTATAACTTTCCGGTGTGCTGTTCAACAAGTAACAGTAATCCACTGTGTAA
This sequence comes from Euprymna scolopes, assembly GCF_053919585.1. Classification (NCBI taxonomy): domain Eukaryota; kingdom Metazoa; phylum Mollusca; class Cephalopoda; order Sepiida; family Sepiolidae; genus Euprymna; species Euprymna scolopes. The sequence goes on from NC_136498.1 coordinate 16,570,573, forward strand.
TCTTGTATCTTTTTAATTTGTAAGAAGTCTGGCCTTTTTCGGTCCCTTAATGGGTATTGGGGTATCGACGTGTCTGGTTAATATTTTCGTCAGAAGTTCTACTGTAATTGTCGTTATTAATATTTTCATTGTGATCGATTAAAATGTTACGTAATATTTCACGTTTTTCATCCACTGGATCGCCATTTTTTAAATTTAATGTATTATTGAATTTTACACATCTAACCCTTTTTATGGCATTTTGGGTTGGAAAGTAGATTAAATATGATGGACTGTTTTTATCGTAACCTACGAAAATACCTTTTTCGATTTTAGTATTTAGTTTACTGGTGTTTTCTATAAATGCAAAACAATCAGAACCAAATAGATGCATTCTGTTCATTTTAGGTTTTACACCGCAAAACGCTTCATACAGCGTTTTGCCTAGTCTGTAATTGAACGATCTATTTCTGATATATGTTGCTGCCATTAAAGCGTACGCCCATAAACTATGCGCTAATTTCGATTCGATAAGTAGGCATCTTGTCATCTCAAAAAGGGTTCACCATGCCCTTTCAGCGGTGCCATTTTGGAAGGGGGAATACGGCGCTGATTTCTCGTGTTTAATACGATGGTTAATTAATAGAAGTTCAAAGTCTTTACTAATAAATTCAGTCTCATTGTCTGAGCAAATACATTTTACTGAGCCGTACGGGGCAATATCAGCTAAATATTTCTTAGTGACGAGGATAGTGTTGGATTTGTTTTTTAGAAAATAAACCATAATTAAACCGGAAAAATCATCAATAAAGTTCAAAACGTACCTTAGATTATTTCTCCCCATCGGGCTGATCGGACCTACTAAGTCACAATGCACAAGTGAGAGAATTTTCGTAGCTTTTTTTGTCTGGCATTCGGCTTATATATTTTGTCATTTTCCCCTGTGCGCACACATCGCAATTTGGGAGATCGTCTGAAGGTATTATTTTCATGCCTTCGACTACATTTGGTAATTTTTTAATATCAGCTGTATTGCAGTGTCCTAGAATTTTATGCCAGGTTTCTAAGTCATGACAGGCAGTTTTTGAGGGAACCATATTTTTTAAATAATATGGTCAGCCATTTTCCATTGGGGTATATAAATTTTGACTTGTTTTGGCCAAACTTTATATTCGCGCCTCGTTTAATTGCAGCCTGCACAGAAAATATATCTTGCTTAAATGTAGGTATGAGCAGAGCATTTTTTAGAATACAGTTACAGATCCCACCTTTATTATTTTTTAGGGATATTTTAGCATCGTCTCTTTTCAAGACTATATAATTTATTTGACTACCGTCGGCAAGTTCGACAAAATGACTTTATGGATTAAAGTTTGAATCAAAATTAATGAAAGATTCCTTGGTGATAATGTGTGCTGTAGCACCATAGTCTACAAGGAGAAATGCATTTTTGAACTTCATAATATTGCTGGAGTTATTATTGTCCACGAGCATACGATTAGTCACTTCGTAACTGCGCAATGCCACTTTAAATTCGCTGAAATTTATGGGTTTGTCTTTTTGCGTTATACCAGTTGTAAATAGTTTAACATCGGCTGGAAGTCCCTTGAGGGTCATTGATATCAACAAGTTATCGCTTATTATTTCACCTGAGAGTTTTAAGGCATTGGCGGTTGTTTCTGCCCTTATAACGTAGTCAGTAATCGTTTCATCCTTGTTGTTAATGTAGACATTGGTTACCTCCCTTGCTTGTGGTGATATAAATAGGAGTCGGCCATCTTGGTTTAGTCAGTTCGTTCGTACAGTTTAGACAGACTACAAGTGTCTCAACAAATGGTAGCAGAGATATCCCTCTGTGTGCGACAAAACGAAAAAAAAAAAAAAAAAAAAAAAAAAAAATTTTTTTTTTTTTTTGTACAGCTTGTCTGTAGCACTAGACAGATCGGATATCGGATATGGCAACTTCGAACAAACAACCTCCATTGTTGGAGGGGGAGGATGTTTACGAGAACTGGAAGCAAGACGTTGAAATGTGGTCGTTGTTCACGGATCTTTCTGAGGAAAAAAAAGGGCCAGCAGTGTTTTTGACGCTACCACCGAATATTAGAGAATGTGTTCGTGAATTGCCAACAAGTGACATCGGCGGACGAGATGGCTTGAAGATCTTAATAAAGAAACTGGATGACATATATTTAAAGGATGAACACACGCGCGCTTACATGACTTTTAAGGAATTTTACACTTATAAAAGACCGTCAGGTACCAGTATAAATGACTTTCTTGTTCGTTATGAGTTTTTGTACCAAAGATTAAAAAAATTCTACATTATTCTACCGGAAGGAGTGCAAGCTTTTCTTGTTTTGAACGCGGTTAACATATCGGAAGAGAACGAAAAATTAGCGCGGACAACGTGTTCTGTTTTGACGTATCAAAACATGAAGGAATCGATAAAGAAAGTATTTGGTGACATTTATCGTGATGAAAATATACCGGCAGTGAAATCAGAGCCCGAAATCGTCAATTATAATTATTCTAAACCGGGTAACAACAAAAGGCGTTTTCGTCGAGGACAATCTAATCCATGTGACCGAAGTGGAAACGTGTTGTTGTGTTACAAATGTCAGTCTCCGAACCATCTAATTAGAGAGTGTCCTAGAAATACGCCCAGGTTTACGAAAGCGACAGAACAAATACACTTTACGTTGTTCATTCAAGAAAATATTTATTTGAACAGTACAAATGAAAAAATCTCAAATCTTGTAAAGGAAACATTTGGAATGGCAGTCTTGGATTCTGCTTGTACTCGCACACTGGCTGGCGAAGTGTGGCTTGATGTTTATTTAGATACTTTAAATGAAAGTGACCTGCAACTAGTGAAGTATACGAACTCAGACCGGAGTTTTTGTTTTGGTGATGGAGTGGCTGTCACAGCAATTAAAGTTGCTAAATTTCCGGTTACACTCGGAGGTATAAGAGTTTATATCGAAGCAGATATTGTGAAAAACGACTTGCCTCTTCTATTAAGTCACAAATCAATGAAGACAGCAGGAATAGTGCTAGATTTCCGGAAAGATATGTGCTGGATTTTTGATAAATGTATTGAACTAAAGACCACAACTTCAGGGCACTATTGTCTCCCCTTAACAAATAAGTTGTTGGATCATAGTGGTACTAAGAACATTGTATTACATGTTCAGAATTTTGGTCAGTGTTCTTTCACAGAAAAAAAAAAAAAAGCAGAAAAACTTCATCGACAGTTTGCTCATGCCTCGAAGGAAAAACTTGTTTCCTTGGTTAAAAAAAGTGGCAAATTCAATGACAAGGAATTTATAAAGGCGATTGAGGAGGTTTGTGAAAATTGTCAAATTTGCCTTAGATTTAAAAAAGCTCCACTGCGACCGGTTGTGGGATTGCCTCTTGGCAATAGATTTAATCACACAGTTTGCATGGATTTGAAAGAGTTCATCCACAATGAGGTGTGGATACTACATCTCATTGATGCCGCTACCAGGTATTCAGCGGCAACATTGATCAAAACAAAGAAGAAGGAGGAGATCATCAAAAACATCTTTATGATGTGGATTACCTATTTCGGATCTCCTGTTCGTTTTCTGAGTGATAATGGGGGTGAATTCAACAACGAACACTATAGACAGATGAATGAAAAACTCAACATAGAGACCTGTACTACTGCCGCAGAAAGTCCATTCAGCAACGGTACTGTAGAACGTCATAATTTGATAGTTGCTGAGGCAATGAAAAAAACAATTGACGATGAGAAGTGTGAACCTGAAATTGCCTTGGCATGGGCTATTTGTGCAAAAAATGCCCTCCTCAATTACTCTGGACACAGTCCAAATGAACTTGTATTCGGTTTCAATGTAAATACACCCTCAATTCTGACAGACCAGTTACCTGCTATGGAGTCCTCTACTACAAGTGACATGGTGAGAAAAAATTTAAATGCTCTCCATAGTGCAAGGAGAAACTTTTTGGAAGCTGAGTCCAGTGAGAGAATTAGGAGAGCTCTCAGGTCTAATGTCAGAACTTATGCTGATGAAGATTATGCTACCGGAGACCAAATCTATTATCGGAGGCAGGGTTTTAAAGGATGGCGTGGTCCAGCAAAAGTGTTAGGCAGAGAAGGCCAGTTTGTCTTAATCAGACATGGCGGAGCATTTTATAGGATGCATCCGTGCCAATTGATGAAAGTGAATAAAAACAACGAAAAAAGAACAAAAAAAGCTGAAATGCTGGGAAACACTACAGAAGGGAAGAATGAATACCTTCCAGTTGAGGAGGAGGAGTTGCAGAATCAAGTGGTAGAAAGTGAAGATATAGACAGAGAAGAAGTTGTTGATAGTTCTACCAGTTTAAGAGATAAGACTGAAAAACCTGGCCGAAATAAGACCATAACTTATAAAATAAATGGAAGTGAGGAGTGGAAGAAAGGAAAGGTTATGTCAGTACAGCCTAAATCAACTGGCAAATATAGTCATTGGATCAATATAGAACCTGAGGATGAAAACGAGGATCAAGTTTGTATCAACTGGAATCATATTGATCATTGGAGAGAAGTGCCCCAATATACTGAACAGGAAAATGTAGTCCTGCTCACCGCTGAACAAGAGCAGTCGAAAGCTGTAATGGATGCCAAGCATAAAGAAATAAAAAACATGAACACCTATGAAGTATTTGAATGTGTGCCATACACAGGTCAAAAAACAATATCCACAAGATGGGTGATTACTGAAAAATTCAAGGATAATCAGAAAACAATGAAAGCTCGCCTTGTAGCACGAGGCTATGAAGAAAATAGTAATCTGAAAACGGACTCCCCAACATGTAGCCGTGAAGCTATGCGAATGGTCATGCTAACCGCATCAATAAAGAATTGGATGCTGCAGACCATAGATTTTACCTCAGCCTTTTTGCAAGGTGGTATTTTAGAGAGAGATGTGTACCTGAGGCCACCATCTGATGTTTGTCCTAAATCTCAAGTGTGGAAATTAAAAAGATGCATCTATGGATTGAATGATGCTCCACGGGCATGGTACAAGAGAGTTACTCAGGCTTTGATTGAATTAAAAGCAGTAGCAAGTGCTTATGATAATGCATTGTTTTTGTGGCATGATATTAAAGGAAATTTGACTGGAATTCTTGCTATGCACGTGGATGATTTTGTTTTCTGTGGAAACACAGAGTTTGAAAGGGATGTGATTGCAACATTGAAAGAAAAATTTAAGGTGGGATCTCATGAAAGTGGAACATTCAAATATGTTGGACTGAATGTTAATCAACAGGAAAATGGGATCACTGTAGAACAAGATCTATATGTATCTTCCATATCTCCAATAGAAATAAGCAAAGGGAGGATACTGAGGAAAAATGATGAACTGAATGAAGAAGAAAAGCATGAGTTGAAGAGACTTGCAGGTCAGATGATGTGGGTTTCAACTCAAACACGCCCTGATATAGCTTTTGATGTGTGTAAAATGAGCAACACTGGAAAGCATCCCAAAGTAAAAGCCTTATTTGAGGCGAATAAAGCCTTATCAAAATTGAAATCCAAGAAGGGTTCTATAACATTTCCAAAATTGGGAAAGCCCTCAGATTTACACATTTTGTGTTATACTGATGCCTCTTATGCCAGTCTGGAAGATGGATCTTCACAGGGCGGTTTTGTTGTCTTTATTGGAGGAAGTACTGACAAAATGGCCCCCATGTGTTGGGCGTCAAAGAAATTGGACAGAGTGACAAAAAGCCCATTGGCCTCAGAGACTCTTGCTCTGAGTGAGGGAGCTGATGCTGGTGTTTTGACTGCGGTTATGATACAAGAGGTATTTCAGTTATCTAAATTGCCAGACGTTCTCTGCAAGACAGATAATGCATCACTTGTGGAGACATTGAATTCCAACAATCTGGTAAGCGATCGACGATTGAGAATAGATGTAGCAAGGCTGAAGGAAATGAAGAGTAGAGGGGAGATACAGATAGAATGGATCAAGGGTTGTGATCAGGTCTCTGATTGTTTGACCAAGGCAGGAGCTTCGTCTGAGCTTCTAAGGGACTTGTTAAATCAGAAATAAATTATTCACTTGAGGACAGCAGCAATGTTAATGTAGACATTGGTTACCTCCCTTGCTTGTGGTGATATAAATAGGAGTCGGCCATCTTGGTTTAGTCAGTTCGTTCGTACAGTTTAGACAGACTACAAGTGTCTCAACACTTGTTACGTTTCAGAGACATTAGTTCTGTATATAGGGATATAATTTTCGGTTTCCCTTTTGATAAATAAAGTTTTCTTAATATGTTCAATGCTTTCCGTCCGTCATCCAATGCATCTCTTAAAATCAGAGACAGACTTCTATCATCTAAGCATTGCATCAGTTCTGCAAAAACAGTCACATTCTTTTCGAGAAATTCAGGGTCGTTAGGATTCTCTATTGGAGATTGTATCACTTTGTATAGTTTTCGAATCCTTAGATATCCCAGAAATTTTACCTGCCACAATTCGAATTTAGATTCCAATCCGTCAAAGAAAAGACGATGGCTGGGCACATAACCTGTTAAGTGTTGTGACATTATGTTGAACAAAGATGGCGGTGTAGTTCAGATCAGATCTTTACAGTAATTGGCAGTAACCAAGATGGCGGCCAAGAATCAAATGCGGTCCATGACGTATTTAATAGCGAACTGATTGAATCTGGAATTCAACAACTTTTATACTAACTTTGGAAAGTTTCCATTGGTTGTTTAGCACAGCCGGTGGTTATACAAATGATTGTCGAATCCACTGGTTTCATACCCCCTAAATAGTAGTCAAAAACAGTTTACATTTTCACAAGGTGGTCACCACTTATCAAGGCCCGGAAGCCACTCGCGGATAAGGGTTATTGCGTGTACAGTACGTTAGTGTTGAGATTTGATAAAGTGTTTTACTTAAGGGGGCAGTTCATCAGGAATTTGTTTATGTTGAAGTTGAAGACATCCAGGTTGTAGTCAGGTGGGAAACAGGTGCAAGCCCACACACACTTTCTAATTTGCATATATGCTTTTATGGCTACTGCTGCTAATATTTTCACAAGCCAGTTATCCTATAGCTCCTGCTAATATTTTTCCATGTGCTCATACGTGCTCTGTTAGAATACCATTTGAATGTTTTGTTCCAAGCAACTTCAAAGCTGGATATGACAGTCATCATTACTACCTCTAGTAGGCTGTTCCACAAAGCAGTATCATGGAAATGATTAGTAACGTTTATTACTTTTTAAAACAATTTTTACAAACTGTCTCCATACGTTAAAACTATCTGGATGCGGTAGATAATTTCATTCAATGCGTTTTATATAAATTGAGTTGCTGTTTTGGGAGGGCATAGGGATACAAGTTCTCGAATATCAACTATTCTGTATTTTAACCATTTAAAAAATTGTAATAATCGTTTAAAAAAGCAGACAACAAACGGAAAAAGTGGTCAAAAAGTAAATATAAAATAAATGTTACCAAAGGCAAGATAGTTACTCTTCTACCTACCTGGATAAAATTTTTTGTACAGGATAGAACGATAAATTTGTCGTCCAACAGAAAACAACACTACAGCTTTATTTTAAAACTTTTATAGAAAACATCAATACAGATAACTTGATTATGTAGTAAAGCTGACATCTATTCAATGTAGCCGGCTTCAGCCTCAATTACCGCCTTGATATGGGTCCAAAACTGGGAGCATGCTTTTTCCACAAGCGCCAGTGGGAGCTTGGAGAATACTTGGCAGATGGCGGCGATTAGGCTGGCTTTGGTGTTGGTGATGTTCTTGACATATGACCAAATGAAGTAGTCCAGTGGATTCAGGTCGGGGTGGGAGGGGGCCAGTAAGAGAAGGATACAAAGTCATAGCACTCCTTCTGAAACTAAGCCTGGGTTTCTTTGGACTTCTGAGCTGGTGTCGAGTCCTGCTGCCACACCCAGGGTCTGCCAGCGACCACCTGACTGCACTAGGATATCACCACACTCTTCAGCACATCCAGGTATACCTTGGTGTTGACTTTCAATCCGACTTCAAAGATGTGAGGTGGCATGATGTGGCCCTCACTTAAAACCACACAAAAAATGATAACCATGGCCGGAAACTTTGTTGAGCTGTACACTCAAACATTGAACCATCCGAATTTGCATTTTGAGGGTTTTGGCAATGGTTCTGTTGTCATAACTTGGATTGGTAAAGAGAATGAATTGTACAACGGTGCATCTCTGAACCAGCTCATTAAACATTGTGTCACTTTCAGTCATGGTATAAGGACCTATCGCTCTTGGGTTTTTACAGAACTGGCTAACTAGTAGACAGTCTGCAACAAAAAAAAAGAGAAACGGTTTTCATCAAATGGAAATGGATTCATGTTGTCTTTTCTAGGGCAACAATTTTATCATTTCATCCTGTATTTTTACTTATTTTAAAGCATTTTTTAAAATTCGAAACACAAATAATGCCGATTTGCTAAGTTAGAACGATAGCAAGATGCTTAAAACTCAAAAATAAAACGAAATAATGATAGAAATCTACCAAATAATTGTCATAGTGACATTTACTGGGTGGACTTCTATGAATATTTTGTTGTATTTTCGAGTTTTAAGCAATTATTGAGACTCTAAAGATGATAGCTTCATGTTCGTCATCTTGTCGTCCTAGCTAAAGTTCTCGACACCACTAGTGTTTCGAATTACATAAACGCTTTAAAATAAATTATCCCCCCTCCCCCCAAAAAAACTTATCAAGGTAGGTAGAAGAATAACTTATCTTGCCTTTGGTAGCATTTATTTATTATATATTTGTTCCTTGACTACTTTTTTTTGAGTTGTTGTCTATACAAATAAAAAAAAAATCTTATGAATCGATTTGTTAAAACTAGGGGGTTTCAATAGAGAATTTAATTCTATTGCGTTTTGTATAAATTATGCATTGCTGTTTGGTTTATGAGTTCTCAAGTGCTAACTAATCTGCACTTTTATCCATTTTTCATAACCATATGCAAGAAGTCATGCACCATCCAATATGACTATGCAATTTCTACAGTTACAAACCGAGAAAATATAACTTGTGTAAGCCTTTTCTAGTCGCACACAAACACATGCATTCACATTTCAAGCCACTTTTCTTGTCATACACATACGCGCACACAAAGATACGCGCACGTACACACATGTACATATATTTATGTTCACGTACATACACTCACATTCATGTGCATACACACACACACGCTAAAGTACACACATGTACGCACCACACATATACGCACACGTATGCGCACACATATGCGCACATGGGCAACGTCACTTCTCTTTAAAGGAAATCCGCACATGTGTGAAAGACACTGGAAACCACTAAAAAAGCAAGAGACCTAAGCTTTTTCCTTCTTTTCGATTCGGCTCCCGACCTGAGCGGTTGACGGACCTACCGCTCCCTTCGGGGGCACGCTTCACGCCCTCTGCTACTATGTGTGGGGCAAGAGCTAACAGACAGTACATTTACACCTTACACGCTTTCTCTCTCCATGGCCTGGATTGACTTTCTCACTCTCTCTCTCTCTACAACAATAGACTTTCCCTCTGACCAGCTAACAGCGAGAGATACACATCAAACTAAATACATGCTGTACCCTTTCTTTTATTTGTTTCTTCATGAAATAAATTCTAGTTCGTTTATTTCAATTTAACGCGTTGTTCGTTTCTTTCTCAATTCAATTCAATTTTCCTATTTTGTACGACTGGAGGATATATATAATATACCACCAGTCAGCTACAAACTATTTAACCTAAGATAGCGATATTGGACAAGGAGAAAAAAGTAACAGTGTCCCCAATGATGCTTGGTTAAACAGTGATTAGAGAGAAAAAATAACGAAATATCAAGGTCTTATGTACGACATAAAAAGAAACTGGAATCTTAGGAAGATCTTCATCATTCCAGTAATTATAAGAGCAAACGGGCTCATGAAAAAGATTTTCAATAACTACCTGGCAGATATACCTAGTGAACCAAGTGCAAGACAGATTGAAACAATTGAAGTTAAAGGGTTGATTAGAATCTTAAAATGGTCTATCGATTGGAATGTATTAGATAGCGGGTGAATGTCTGGTATTCAGTAGAATGCCCCATCCTCAACTTGAACAAAATGATAAGAAAATTGGAAAAAAATAGATAAGTATATTTTGATACCATTTCAGGATGACATCACAGAAGATCTGAAATACACAGATTAGTAGAACTAAGTAAACGGAATAGTTACTATCACATAACAAGTATAGTTACGGTACATATTTCTTTATCCCCCCCAAATCATTAGTACATCCTCTAAAGGATGGGGCAAGGACTGATTGTAGATGACTGTCAATGTATTTAGGTGAACACACAAGAAATTTCACACTATCTGGTCGAGAAATAGTGAAATAGAAAGAAGCAAAAACACATCATGGTCCTTCACTGGGTAGACTGCCCTTTAGCTCGAGGATTATTCTGCCTCAACTGTTTCTGTTATATAGCGCCAGGACCCCTAGGTTGGGAACGGTCGTAATTAGTAAGTTCCCCGCTGCAACAAAAACCCAGTAGCCGTCTTTTAGTGATCGTCTAGTTGTTTAATTTTCTGGTTGTTATGGTAACGGCTAAGACGACAGAGTTATTTCCCCCTTGACTGTGCATTTTCTCTCTGTAGCTGTCATTGCTTGTCATAACAGCGATCCCGACTCAAAAGAAATTAACATGCATACAAAGGTCAGACGTAACTCAGCATAACAAATCAAGACGTAAGACACACTGGCTTTTTATATAAAAATATATTTTATTTTCAAATTATTTTCTTGTTTACACAGAGATTGTGAATAGTTCAAACTTTAACAGTGTGGCTTACTGTTCATTTCAGTGATGGAGAGGGGTGTGTGGAAACGTTATCCTCTCAACAGTCACACGTTTCCTATCGGTGTCTCTTTCCTCTTCTTCTTCTCTCTTCTCTCTTCTCTCCTCCTTCTTCTTCTTCTGCTTAAACTCCAAAAAAATCACCTCTTATATTAGCATGATTTTTCCCATCCACGTGATCTGTCAATCATATTGCTCGATACCGGTGCGCGTGTTTCTTGGTCACGTTTTGACAACTTTTCGCTGCCTCATGACCTCGAACCATCGTCTGATTTCTCTTCAGCTGACCGACACGTGAATTTATCACTCATGCTAAATTCTATACATTCCAGAGTTACGAGGAATGTCACGTTTCCTTGTTTTGTAAACAAAAATATCGTCGTCCGATTTCTCTGTTTATGACGTAAGCACTTTCTTGTTCCGACTGGTGGACAATCGATTATTCAATGCCCACTCTTTTAAATCTTTTATTAAAGAAGTTTTTTCTTTTCAGTTATGTATCGGATGGTTCCAGCCATCCATTACATAACATTTCAACTTCATTTTCTTTTGATTCGAGTGCCTTGGTGCCGCAATTTTGCTGGCAGGCACAGACGCCTCTGGCTGTTGTTGGTTGAAGGTTGTCAGAGTTGATGGGATCATAGGTGGTGACGACTGATGTGATGCTTATTGTAGTGATGAGGAGGTCGTTGGCTGGTCGTTGACGTCACTGCTAGGTGCAAGCACTGACTTCTCTAGATTTGATTTGCCTCTCTCATAATGCATGTCATGCACTAGTGTTGGCGTAGTGACAGCAGGAGCGTGCTGTTTATCATGAGGTAGCATGATATCATTTGGTTGTTTGGTTGTTGTAGTACGAGTGCAGTGACCTGACGTGGGTGTGGCTTGGGTTGATGATTTTCGCCAGAGCATCAGGTTGCTGTCGATCTAGAGGAGCATAGACAGGGACGTTCTTCCAGAGAAATTTTCTGTTTCAGAGGTCACCTTACCTGACCCATCAACGCATACAACATACTGATCCAACGGGTGCACTTTGATCACCTGACCAGTTTTATCCCATTTGAGTGGTTGGAGGCCAGTTTGGTTTTGGATTCTGACCAAATTCCCTACAACCAAAGCTGGTAGATATTTTGTGTGTTCAGCAAGTTGCTTGACAGACTTCATATGTCTGTTTCTCAGGGCTTCTTTCTGTTGCAACAATGTGTCACTCCTGTCATGTGGTCTGTAACAGCCAGGTAGAATGGGTATGAAGTTCTTTATAGGTCTACCAAGAGATGCACATTGCAGGATATAGTAGTTTGGTGTCCTTGTCCGGAGTGTACCTCTATTGCTATATTGCACGCTGGAATACATCAGTGTTGAGTTCTCCATCTGAGCAAGTATTATCAGTGAGCAGTCGTTTGATGGTTTTGATGCCAATTTTTGTCCTGCAATTGCTGTGTGGGAAAGGAACGGATGATAGGCAATGATGTACACCCCAGTTTTATAGGAACTGCCTTTTTTTTTTTTTTACAAGGTGGTCACCACTTATCAAGGCCCAGAAGTCAAGGGTTATTGCGTGTACAGTACGTTAGTATTGGAGATTTGATAAAGTGTCTTACTTAAAGGGCGGTTTATCAGGAATTTGTTTATGTTGGACTTGAAGACATCCAGGTTGTAGTCAGGTGGGAAACAGGTAAACGGAAGAGAGTTCCACAGGCGTGCACTTCTAAAAAAGAAGCTTTGTTCATGGAATCTACGTTTTGGTTTTGGCACAGGTAAAGGTTGAGGAAAATTTTTGGCAATGGTTTCAACTAGACGGGTGTTTTTCATGAAAGATTGGCGAGGGGGGACCAGAGATTGGAGCTCAGACGAGCACTTGCCATGGAAGTAACGATAAAACAAAGACATGCTCACATCTCTCCTGTGGAAAAGAGGTTTCATGGAAGAGAAAAGGGCATCTCCCACTAAGCCATGAAGCCTATTTTGTACTCTGTCAAGGCAGGATAGGCTGTTTTAAGCAGCTCCAGATGTGGCAGCAGTACTCCATCATTGGGCATACTTGGCTTTTATATAGATAGAGAATTGCATCAGCAGTGAGATATTTTCTGGAGCGGTAGAAGGATCCTACCATTTTTCCAGTGACCTTGGCAACTGACTTGATGTACATGTTCCATTTAAGGTCAGGAGTAAAGGAAGCCCAGAAGTTTATCAAAACATGAAGCTTCCCCTAGACGAAAGCTATCCATTTCAATTGATGCCAGATGGGGATCAGAGCGTTGATGATGGAAAGATAGGAGCTTGATTTTAGATGCATTAAAAGTGACCAGCCACTTCTTCTCCCACTGTACCACGCGCCGAAATCAGAGGAGAGAGAATCAGAGAGAACTTTGTCATTTACAGCCTTTGATGTGTTGGCATAAATGGTCGTGTCATCAGCATAGATGTCAATGAATGATTTAAGTATGTGTTTTGGGAGATCATTAATGTAGATCAGGAAGAGAGTTGGGCCCAGAATGGACCCCTGAGGGACTCCAGCATTAATACTGAGGGCCTCTGATTTCTGCCCATCAATCACTACTCTTATGAGCCTATCAGAGAGAAATGATTTAATAATTGAGAAAACATTTCCAGTTATACCGTAGCTGGAAATCTTTCCTGGAGGCTGATGCAGTGAACTCCATCAGAAGACAGCTCGTTCAGTATACCTAATGTGACGAATGCTTGCCAGAGAGAGTCTATTAGATCAGATGCCCCACCAGAGGTCCTTTCAATATGGACTAATTGGGGTGGCTGTCAACAATAATAAAGTAGTTGATACCATTGTAATGGAAGAAGTCAGCACATACACACTGAAAGGGGTAGGCTCGAAAGACAGGTTGTGTTGGTGGTGAGCTGGGTTGGGAGCACGCCATCCTGTTGCAGTGATTGCAGTTGCTTTGAGTGGCCGCAACAGTCGGGGTTATCCTAAGTCAGAAGACAGATGCATCAGCTCTCAACATCATATATGCTGGCTAGACAACTTTGGCAACCAGTCAGCCATGGCAGCAATAACAGCCGTTTTAGGCTGAGATATGAGGGTTGGGCCAAAGCCGAGTTATTCATAGTCCTCACGGGTGACTTTTGATAAATGATGTTGATAAATGGTCATGATCCTGAGGTTTGTTTGGCCAATACATTGGACAGCTGATTGTAGGGATGGTGGTCCAGGGTCAGTCTGTGTGTATTGCAGTATCCAATATAGCTGGATGCCACACACAGGGCGTCGAAAACGTTCAGTGCATGATTTTGGCGATGCTTTTGGTTGCCATTTCTTTCTATTTTTGTTGTCACTTTCATAGTGATTTTCAAAATCACATCCTTTGTATACATGATCGTAGGCAGAACATTCTTTTTTCAAACACTTGCAAAAGACTTTTTGCCATGTCCATTTTTTCCACAGTAATGGCATGTTTTCGGAGCTGTCTGTGATATTAGTGTTACAAATAGCTGCACTTTTCTGTTGCCGATAAGTGCTGGCAGCAGCTGCAGCATTGTGAAAATCATGAAGTTGGGATGCTGAGCATTTTCCAGCTTCTTTGGCTACAACGAATTGAAAAACCTGCTCAAGCGTCATGTCTTGGTTTTTGTCACAAAGAAGGTCCAGCTGAATTTCTGTGTACTTAAGGCCATGAATTTGTAGATCTCAAAGGATGGTTTCTGTGTAGTTCACCTCCTTGCCACAATTCGAACACTTGATGACAAATTTGCACACTTCAGCTTGTCTCCAGAGATGAGCACCAAAAAGGCAGATTGTTTCATCATGATCCTGGTGGATGTTGTGTAGATTAACACGTGACACCGTGTTGTTCTCTTCTCTGACCATGAGGACTTGTATTGCTTTCAGCATATCTGCTTCTGGTTTGTCACTTAATGAGCAACCTGCAGAGCAAATCAGGTCCTTGCATAGTGATTAATCACAGCATTTGAGCAGTTGCCTGATGAGGTCCTTTCCTGTGATTTTGGTTGCAGCAACATAGTCTTTTCATTTAGTGATGCAGTAGTACAAGTCTTCACTTGAACCAGCTAGGGATACAGTAGGTTGCTTCACTTTCTCTATTCTCGGTGGGGGTAGCTGCGCTGTGAATGGTCCCGTGTGTCATCAGGAGTGCTGCAACCACAATGACATCTAAGTTGGCCGTTTTATATTCTCAGTTCGCAATAGGGCATTGTACCACAAGCATTGTGCGATTGGTCTACTAGTAGATGTGAAGGTGGTTGTAGGATGGTTCTGAGATTAGGATCAGGCCAAGTCAATCTTCTTTATAAGAAGTATTCTTGATAAGTATACACTATTTTGATACCATTTCAGGATGACATCACAAATGATAAAGATCTAAAATACACAGACTGGTAGAACTAAATAAATGGAATAGTTACAGTTGCATATTTCTCTAAAAAAGATAATTCTAAAATTTACTTTAGAAAACATGCTATGCGACATACAAATATCTGTGCATGATGTTGCCCAGCTAATCAAAAACCTTGATTTCAGTAAAGCAACTGGCCCTAATAGCATTCCAATTATAGAGCCCAAAAAGCTTCAACCAGAACTAGCTCCTATACTTACAAATCTGTTCAAGCATTGTCTTAAGAAGAATTGCTTCCTAACACCCTGGAAAACCTCATCAGTATGTCCTGTATTTAAAAATTCAGGTGATCGGTCATCTCTCTTTCTCAATACAGACCAATCAGTCTCCTGTGTGCCATAAGTAAGTTGCTGGAATCTGTGTTAAATAGAGAAGTAGTCAATCACCTCAGCAAAAATAACCTTCTCAGTGACACGCAATATGGTTTCCGTTCTGCCAGATCTACAGCAGATGTGCTGACAGTAATATCTCATAGGATTAGCGAATCTCTCAACGAAGGCTTCCTTCCTAGGGCAATTGTCTTTGATATATCAAAGGCCTTTGATTGGGTATGGCATAAAGGTCTACTTCACAAAATCTCCAGCTACAGTATAGCTGGAAATGTCTTCTCAATTATTAAATCATTTCAAATAAGTTCATAAGAGTAGTGGTTGATGGCAAGAAATCAGAAGTTCACAGTATTAATGCTGGAGTCCTTCAGGGGTCCATCCTGGGTCCTACTCTCTTCCTGATCTACATCAATGATCTCCCAAATCACATCTTTCAATCAAGATCATTCGTCGACATTTTTGCTGATGACACTACCATCTATGGCAACACATCAAAGGCCGTAAACAACCAAGTTCTCTCTGATTCTCTCTGCTCTGATCTTGATCACATGGTACAATGGGGAAAGAGGTGGCTGGTTAATTTTAATGCATCTAAAATCAAGCTTCTATCTTTCCATCATCAACGCTCTGATCCCCATCTGGCATCAATTGAAATGAATGGCTTGGGGAGGCTCCATGTTTTGACAAGCTTCTAAGTCTGACCTTTACTCCTGATCTGAGATGGAACACGTGCATCAAATCTGTTGCCATAGCTGCTGGAAAAATGATGTGATCATTCTACCGCTCCAGTAGATATCTCATTGCTGATGCAATTCTCTACCTGTATAAGAGCCAAACACGTCCAAGGATCGAATACCGTTGCCGCATCTGGGTAGGAGCTGCTAGAAACTTAACAGAGTTCAAAATAGACTTCGTAGCCTAGCGGGGGATGTCTTTTTCTTTTCCCTGCAACCTCTTTCTCACAGAAGGGAAGTTGCGAGCCTGTCTCTACTTTATCGTTTTTTTTTTTGTTTTTTTTTTTGTGGTGAGTGCTTTGCTTGTCTGAGCTTCAATCTATGGTTCTCCCCCTGGTCTGACTTTCACAAAAAACATTTGTCTAGCTGAAACCACTTCATCTTCATCTGTGCCTACGTACATTCCACGATTAAAGCTTCTTTCTAGAATTGGACGCCTGTGGACATCTGTCCCGTTTTCTTGCTTTCCAGCTGACTACAATATGGCTGTCTTCAAGTCTAACGTGAACAAGTTCTAGATGAGCCATCCCCTTAAGTAATCCAATTTACCTAATTCCAACTACTAGCGATTACCACAACGTTTTCTCACTGGCTATTGGGAACTCATTAGCCCTTATCCTCGAGTGCCCCCCGAGCCTTGATAAGTCGTGACTCCATTGTAAAAAAAAAAAAAAAAAGAAAAGAAAGAAAAAAGAAGCTTTTTTTATATTAAAATTGTAAAAACGTATTTGCTTTTAGTATTAATAATAACGGTTAAATTATTTGTTTAAAAAAAACCTCCAGCTCCTCTATTATTTCTGTATGGTTCATGATTTTATTTCCTTGTTCATCTGGCAATAAAAACTTTGGACGAATCTTAAAATAGAATTTTTATGTCATTCTTTCCCTATTTCAACACTGCTGTCGCCAGATGGCGTGTATCTAACGCAAACCGGCTCACGCATTTATCACAGTCGCAAAAATACTTATTCGATAAAATAAATATTAAAAATATTTTTCGAAAAGCTTTTACTATTTTTAATGTATTCTACAAATTTTATGAGAACAGAACTATTAATCAGCCTTTATGTTACATTTGCCTGCGTCGCGTTACTGGAACGTCGTAACTCATAGCAGATCAGTTTACGGCACTCCATTGGCAGAAAGCAAATGTAAGTTAAGTTCTCTTATTTTTCTTAGTTATTTTATTTATTTGAAATCTAGCGATTTTGGGGGATGTGAATAGTTTATTTTACCGAAAGGTTATTTTCTGAATTTTCCAGTTTAATTAGGGAACTTATGGGAATTTGGAGCATGTAATTGACGCGTTATTAATAAACCAAAAAAATAGAAACAAATAGTATTAGGTTGCAGTCGTCATTTTGTTTTAGCCACGCTATCGTTGAACAAATGAATATGAATAAATCTATTTAGCTTTAAGTCTTGAAACCTTTTCTTGTGTACAATTACCAAACCCTACTTTAATGCACGGCTTTATTCGAAAATAAATGAGACATTTATTGCCTATTATATACAAATATCTTGTTTTCATTCTTATCCGGTAATTTTTTTTTTCTTCCAAGCTAAAAAAAAAAGAAAAAAGTTGAATGTTTTTGTTTAACTCCAATACAAAAAAAACAAAAAAAAACAAAAAACAAACAAACAAAAAAACAAAACAAAAAACAAACAAACAAAAAAAAAAAAACGTCTTGTGATTCGTGAGTTTTTGTTTCCAATGTTTATTGAAATTCTATGAAGACTATAAATTTACATTTTTTTTCTTTTTCGCTTATTTTTTTTTTTTTTTTTGCGGTTGGAGTGGGGGAGAAGTACCCAGAGGATTTAAATTCGTATGGAGTCACGTTTCGAGCGTTGTCGGAAAATGCTAAGTCGATCCCGGAAGTAGATTACGATTTAAAAGTTGGGGGGGGGGCACATAACACTAAGCATGCGAAGATTAAAATCGGTAAATTTTTACGACTGGCCCCAGCGTGTTATAAACACCCCAACCTCCCCACGTTAAGAACAGCTTTCGGAATACCCCCCCCCCCACCTCGAAAGCCGTTTTTAACAATGTGTGTGTGTGTGTGTGGGGGGGTTATTCCGAAAGCCGTTCTTAACATGGGGTGGTTGGGGGTGTTTATACTACGCTGGGGCAGGTCGTAAAAAATACCTTAAAAACATTTTCAACTTCCTCTAAAAAAAAAAAAAGGTGGCTTTGAAATCGTGAATTACTTCGGCCATTTCCGAAACTGCTTCTGGATTGTCCGTCAATGCTCACAACAGACTCGTACTTCTGCGTGCGTACCCATTCCTTACAAGCACGTCTTTTATTGTCATTATTATAAGTAAAAATTCCTGTAAAGTAGAAATTGAACAATGAACATGGTTGTTGTAAACCCATTTTAGAGGTTCGCGATCTCCATTTTTTTTTCTCTAAATATTTTCATAGGAAAAAATTGCCTTCATGTGGCTAATATTAGTTTAATGTTTTATTTGTATTTATTTGCCATAGAAAGAGTTAAAGAAATGCCTAATATGGTTACAATATAATATTTATTTGTTATATATTTAAATTGTAACCACTTTTTCAAATCTCTGTGGATGGTAAAATGGGTTTGTATTACTGTACAGTGTACAGACTGTACACATAGATTCGATAAAGTAAAAAAACAAAAAACAAATATATAACAAATATAGGTGCAAGTCTATAAATGGTCCACAAATAATCTTTTTTACTATAAAAATCTGAAAAAAATCTTTATAATGTACGTACTTGTCACGGTATTATTATACAAACACCGTGACAGCGTTAGGGTTAGGATTAGGTTTAGGGTTAGGTTTAGGTTTAGGGTTAGGGGTAGGGTTAATTCGCTGTCATGGTGTTTGTATAGTTTTACCCTTGTCACTGCATGAAAATGTCATATTCCAAAAATTACGTAAATCGATCAAGTAGTTTTTTAAAAAATTTTTATTTAAGGAAATCAAATATTATGAGACATTTTATCGAAGAAAAGCTTCACGCCATCTTGTTTTGAATGATACACTGCTAGCGACACCTATTGAGAATGTTTGGAATATAAGATCAGCAAGGGGCAGATAATCGACTGTTCACGCTATAGAAAAAAAACTTGGAAAATTAAGACATAAGTTTTTGAGGAAAATAACGTCTAAAATTCCAGCAAACGAGTAGTTTCCAAGATATGAAGAATTTTATGTAAATTGAGCATCCACACGTTGACGCTACTCCAACAAAAATTCGGCAAATGTGTATTTCAGCGGCGTAAATTAAAGTTTTACACTAGTGGTGGCCATAAAGTGGGTGATCATTATACGTTAAATTATTATAGAAAAGTGATCCCCCACTTTCTTTAAACTAACATTTCTTCATATCTTGGAAACTACTCGTTTACTGGAATTTTAAACGTTATTTTCGTTTTTAACATCCTCAAAACTTATAAATGTCTTAATTTTCCAAGTTTTTTTCTATAGTGTGGAAAGTCGATTGTCTGCCCCTTCCCTTGCTGATCTTATATTCCAAACATTCTCAATAGGTGTCGCTCGCAGTGTATCATTCAAAAACAAGATGGTGTGAAGTTTTTCTTTGATAAAATGTCTCATAATATTTGATTTTCTTAAATAAAAAAAAACTACTTGATTGATTTACGCGATTTTTGGAATATGACATTTTCATGCAGTGACAAGTATGTACATTATAAAGATTTTTTTCAGATTTTTATAGTAAAAAAGATTACTTGTGGACCATTTATAGACTTGCACCCAAATATATGTTATCAAAGGCAAGGTAAGTTACTTTTCAACTTAACTGGATATTTTTTCGTGTTTTTACATAATGTAACATGTTTATTCAGCTTGAAAAACATAGTGTTTACCGATGTATTGGAAAATTTAAAATGGCGTCCGACTCTCTCTTGAACACGATAAGTCTGGGAAAATGAGTTAAAAATAAGAAACTATACAAAATACTTTTAGAAACCCACCGAATATGTCAGTCTATGTCACAGTAAAATATTGAGCGAGTTTCTAACAGTATTTTGTATAGATTTTTTTATATTTTTAACTCATTTTCCCAGATTTATCGTGTTCAAGAGAATCGGGCGCCATTTTAAATTTCCCAGTACATCGGTAAACATTGTTTTTTGAGCTGAATAAACATGTTACATTAAATAAAAACGCTAAAAAAATATCCAGTTAAGTTTAAAAGTAACTTATCTTGCCTTTGATAACATATATTTTATATATTTTTATTTATTTTTTTACAACCTTTTCGAATCTGTGTATAGTAATATAAACCCCTTATTGCGATGTCGAAAATAGTAATAGTTACTCCTTGGGCGTTGAGTTCCATGGTGACCAGCAGAATTATTTAATGGTGGCTTCCTTAGCCCCTCCCCCCAGTCAAGGCTAACGCATGCGCATGTAACATTTTTTATTTACATATTTTTATTTATTTATTTACTTTATTTATCGAGATATAAAAAGTTGTATTATGCATTGTATTCTTTGGCTTAGTAACTAAACGATTTATTCATAATTTCGTAACCCTTAAACGCATGCCGGAAGATTTAAATTGGTTTATTATTATTGTAATGAAAAAAAGTTTCATTCAACACACAAAACCAAAAACACATACTAAAATGATTTATTAGGTATTTTTTTAGATTAGGTCCACCTACACAATTTTCTTTTAAATTACACTTTTTACAGGTTTTCGACTATGCTGAATACGAAAATCGCATTGAAATTTTGCAGAAATAATTAGTTATTGAGATCTAAAAAGTTGTATTATGCATTGCATTTTTTGGCGGCCATCTTTTTTACGCACGTGCAGTGTCAGTCATAGATGAGTAGATTTGTTTATGGCACGCGTGTAAAAAAGATGGCTGCCAAAGAATACAATGCATAATACAACTTTTTATAGCTTGATAACTGCTTATTTCTGCAAAATTACAATGCGATTTTCGTATTCAGCATAGTCGAAAACCTATAAAAGTCGTCATTTGAAAGAAAATTATGGAGGTGGACCTAATCTGAAAATTTACTGATTTATCTTTAAGAATTTAGGATTAAATTGTTAGGTTAAAGTACAGAATAATTACAAACACCTTCTCCTTCCCCCATGTTAAATAATAATCTAATATATAAAAGGCTATATGTCTGTCTCCATATTTTCAAACTCTATCTCCTCCGAAACTAAAAGTCGCAGAGCGGCGCTAGGAACCTGAAATGATTGCATTTTTTACGGGCCATTCTTTTAGGGGTATTTAGCTGGTTAAAATAGTTTTTAAGGGGTCAAAAATGAAAAATTTGTCATACATTTTGTACATACATCTTAGTTTTAATTTTTAATCAGTTCATATGCATGTCACGGTGGTACAATGATAATGTCACAACTTTTGAATGCTACAGTTTGTTTCGATTCTAGATGATGGCACTTTTTTTTTTAAAATCATGACTCTATAATAATATATATAAAACCTGGAAAAATTAAAATATATTTAAGCGTATTTTACGCCCGGTCAAAGCCGGGCACCACTCTCCTCCATTAGTAGGTTTCTAAATAATTAGCCCAAAAGCAGAATACGTTCAATAACAAATACCCAACTTAAAGGCGGTCAACCAACTCACTTTTACCGATTGCAAATACAGGGGATACACTTATCTCCCTTTTCGTTACTGTAATGGCTGATTTGTTTTGTTTTAGCCGATAGCGATAATAGACTTTTTAAATTTTTTTTTTAACTAAAAACACAATAGCAGTTGTTCTACTCAATGTATTTTCGTAATTTTTGGATATATTACTATTTTTGACACGACAATTAAGTACTGCTGTTTTTGCTTAGAATCACATTTAAAAAATCGATCTGTTAACTCTGTCTTAACAAGCACCTGACGTTTTTCTAGGTTTCAAAATTTTACTCAAATTTTTGTTTCTCGCCTTTGCGTGACTTTCACATAATTCTATTTGCCATTAATCATTTATTGAAAATATAACATTCCGTAAAGTACAAAAAGAACTTATAAAAATCCCATTAAGTCCACCATAATGCATTTGGATTTCCTTCGTAAACCAGTCTGTCATTTTAATCCTTTGTTAATAGTTGCAAGAAAGAAAGGGGCGAGTCCTTTAAAATTTAAAAATAATTTGGAATAGAAGGTTGTTTCTGGCTTAGCAAGCTCTTATTGAATGCTTTGGGAGCTATTTACATTCAATATTTTGTAGACAGTTTAAAAAATCAACTTGTCCATGATAAAATTAGTGGTAGCTTTATTAACACGTAGACTGCATCTTTGTTTATATCTGCAATATATATATATATATATATATATATATTGGCTGATATGGCGGCAGCAGCGCAATTAGTTAGGAATGGTGCTGCTGTTTTTAAATAAAGATACACGTCAGCAGCTTTTGGCAACTATGATCCGTCCTCTATGACATCATCCATTTTCAAGTAAATTTCTTAGGTACTTGTAGGGAATAGGTACCCAGGGGATTTCAGTTTTATAGGGTTCAAGTTAATCTCTAGTTAGTTTTGGAAATAATTAAGCAGTTTAAGACACACACAAAAAAAAAAAAAAATGAAAAAAGTAAACAACACAAAACAACCAAAGAAGTAGGTTAAAAAAAAAGAAAAGATTATCCCGTCAAAAAAAAATAAAAGTTAAAACTTCCGAAAATAAAACCGGGTGTTTTTCAAATTGTCAACTGCTTTTGCAATTTCTGAGATTGATTCAGGATTCTCCATCAAATATTCAGAAATGATTCTGTAAGAACTGAAATCCTGTGGGTGCTCATTCCTTATAAGTACCAATTATTGATAATAAAATTATGAAGCAAGCCAACATTTAGTACTATATAAATTTAGGTAATTTAAAAAAAAAAATAACAAAATAAAAAAAAGGTAAGAAAAAAATGAAAGTAAAGTCTCCCTGATGACATTTCTTTTTTTTTTTTAATGTAATTTTGATGTTTATGCATTGTACGATCCACAATTTCCACAATGTTATTCAGGTTTGCCCCCACAGAAAACACTTATAAACAGAAAAGGGCGATTGCAAAGTTTAGAACAAACGGTCTGTCTGTTTTTAGCTAATATGAATTCAAGCAGGCGACTTTATCATACATTAGGAGAAATAAAAATTTAATTTTAATTATGCAGATTAGGATTTAGGGTTAAATTAATGTTTTGTTTTTTTTTTCTTTTGCGTGTCATTTTAAAAATTGAGGAATGTTCAGCTGGTTATTTCTGTCAGCTGCCAAGCAAGTGCAACCCAACTTTGGGGAAATTGATGGTCATACAATGCATAAGTACCAAAATCTTCATAAATTACCAAGTGGCTTCATGTCTTCTCCGAAACAATTTTCAATGAAAAAAAGACGTATGCAAAACAGCAATACTGAGTGATGAAACGACTTCTTGTAGTTAATTTTCGTTCACGTTTTTGCAGTTTTCTCTTTCAGCGAAATATAGTTCTCAAACATACTAGTAACATTGCCAAGAACTTTTTGCACTTGCTTAGCATTAGTGGGAAACATAAAATGTATTACAGTTGTAACATACGTATGTTACAGCCCAGTTACATTATTGAAGTAGTTATTAATTCTTTAAACAAGTAAAAGTAGTTATAATTAAATTAATGAATTAAACTTCTTTAAAAATGTGACTATAATATTTGTATAATTATTAGGTATCGATTTTATAAGGAAAAGACATGATTGTAAAAATGAGGAACTACATAAGATAAGTTTACAAATATTACATTATTGAAGTATCAGGTTGACAAGTTCTTGCTGTTATTAACTTTTAAATTCAGATAAACATATCTCAGCTCAAATAAAAATTTATTGATTGAAATACTTATCAAAATCAACACTTGCCAATGTAAAACAAGTGTATTTGTGCGAGTAACGTAAAAATCTTGTGTTCTGGTGTTGAAGTCGTTGAAGGCGTTTTTAATATCGCTTAGGTTTTTTAAGCATTTCTCATGCAGAAGGTTGTCAAGATCTGCTACTAGTCTCTCGCTCCTTGACAAGGTTCAAAAGAGAGTCGCAAACCTGATAGGCCCTGAACTGGCATCTAAGCTTCAGCCTCTGTCCCATCGACGAAATGTTGCATCCCTCTGCCTTTTCTACAAGTATTTTAGTAGTGAATGCTCTGACGAACTGCAATCACTTGTGCCCCCACGGCGTGAGCAGCCTCGACAAACCCGACAGGCTGCTAAATCCCACCCCCACACTGTAGAGATCCCTAGATGTAAAAGATCTTTTTACTCCAATAGTTTCTTCCCCAGAACCGCTAGACTCTGGAATTCCATCCCAGGTCCCTGCTTCCCCAACAGTACTGACGTGCAGAAGTTCAAGTGTAACGTGAACCGACACCTTGCTGCCCAAATCCCTACATAGTACCCCAGTAGTTGTTGCCCCTGACAGTAGCCCCCTACACCAAAGTGGCAATTTGCCTTGTTTGGGGTGAAAATGTAATAAAAAAAAAAAAAAAATGCCTAAAAAAGTGGTAGTCAGTAGGTATCTTTTCATTGCAAGTCACTATTCGGTTGAGAAACGGATCATTCTTGCTGTGTAAAAGAAGGGAAGATGACACTTCATAGCAGCGTTTCTTTTGGTTGTCACTCAATTCGTAAGGCACCCCCAATCTCCAATCTCTCTCAACTGGTTGGAAATCGTCATATATATTACGTCTACGGGGGAAGCAAATTCTCAAATAGTTGTGCGTGGATTGGCTTTGACTAAGGCTCCTAGTTGATCATTGTCAACAGTCGATAGCTGACCACTACGCTCATCATCTTCAATACTCTCGTCGCCGCCATGAATTTCTTAAACCACCATTGTGCTGTGCGTTTAGTAGTGGTTCCTGGGCCAAATGCTTTGTTGATCTCGCAAGCTGTTTCAGCAGCTTTTCAGCCTAGCTTGAATTAAAATTGAAGAAAATTGTGTGAATTTGTTTTTCTTTTCCATCTTGCATTCAATGTTCTGAAAAGAACATAACTGTTTTAAGACGATTGTAATTTAAATGATCAGATAGAGCGAAAAATGCTCTTTAAAATAATATAAATTTAAAGTATTATAATAAAAACTTATTGGAAAAAAACCTCATTTGAAATTAAAAATTCCGCAAAACTTTCTTCTCAACCTTATAATTACTAATTATTAAAATGAATTAACGTACTTATAATTTGATTGAATTGAAATTATTTAAGCTTTTCCAAAAAATGACCATAATCTAGTAACGAGGAAAATGGGAAATTTAAACTTGTAATTTTTACTTTGTTTAAATTTTATTGCATCTGATTTATTCACTTCTCCATTATGTGGGGGACAGCACCAAACAATTTTCAGATTATTTTTTTCAAAATTGAAAATTCAACTCTGAGGACTGACAAAATGTCTAGCTGTGTTACCAAAATTATTTGTTCCATGATTACAAGACATCAGTTTGATAATGTTGCAATTTTGAAACCAGAATTTCCTGAAACAGCTACTACTCACCAAAAAAAAAACAGGTCCAGAAAAACACTTTTTTTAAAGAATTATTGAAAACACTTTTTACAATACTTAACTATTTTTTTTTTTTTTTTTTTTTTTTATTACATTTTCACCCCAAACAAGGCAAATTGCCACTTTGGTGTAGGGGGCTACTATCAGGGGCAACAACTACTGGGGTACTATGTAGGGATTTGGGCAGCAAGGTGTCGGTTCACGTTACACTTGAACTTCTGCACGTCAGTACTGTTGGGGAAGCAGGGACCTGGAATGGAATTCCAGAGTCTTGCGGTTCTGGGGAAGAAACTATTGGAGTAAAAAGATCTTTTACATCTAGGGACCTCTACAGTGTGGGGGTGGGATCTAGTAGCCTGTCGGGTTTGTCGAGGGTGCTCGCGTCGTGGGGGCACAAGTGATTGCAGTTCATCAGAGCATTCACCACTAAAATACTTGTAGAACAGGCAGAGGGATGCAACATTTCGTCGATGGGACAGAGGCTGAAGCTTAGATGCCAGTTCAGGGCCTATCAGATTTGCGACTCTCTTTTGAACCTTGTCAAGGAGCGAGAGACTAGTAGCAGATGCACCAGCCCAGATGTGGCAGCAATACTCCATACATGGGCGAATGGTGGCCTTATAGAGGTACAGGATACTTTCGGGTGTTAGTAGTTTTCTAGCACGGTAGAGAGAGCCCACCTTTCTTGCAGCGGCCCTGGCAATGCCTTCAATGTAATTGTTCCAACTCATGTTTCCTGTGAACGTTAGGCCAAGGAGTTTGAAAGATGGACTCTCAGATAAAGAGTCGTTGGCCATTGCTATTGGTGGTAGAGAGGGTTTCTTGTAATTATTGAATGAAACTAGTTTAGTCTTGGCAGCATTGAACGCGACCAACCACTTTTGTCCCCATTCCACTACAGATTGGAGGTCTTCCTCTAGTGTTTCTGCCATTTCTTTAGAAATGTGTTCATTCGTCTTCCTGTCGTGTCTGCCATAGAGTGTAGTGTCATCAGCATATATACCCATCTCAGAGGCAATGTTGTCGGGGAGGTCATTTATGAATATCAGGAACAATAGAGGTCCAAGGATAGAACCCTGGGGCACTCCCGCATTTATATCATATTGTTTAGATGTGCGACCGTCGAGGACTACCTGGATTTTTCTCTTATCTAAGAAGGATTTAATTATGTTAAGTATTCTACCAGTGATACCGTATGATCTGATTTTACTGAGGAGACCCTCATGCCATACCCTGTCAAAAGCCTTAGATATATCTAGAGCTACCGCTCTGCCTTCCCCCGCTTTGTCCAGTGATTGGTATATACGTTCAGAGATCACGGTGAGGATGTCTGCTGTGGAACGGGCTTGTCTAAATCCATATTGTTTGTCAGTCAGTAGTTTAGCATCTGTAAGATGATGGATTAGAGCGTGGTTAATTATGGTCTCAAATATTTTGGCAAAAAGTGGAAGGAGGCTAATGGGGCGATAATTTGATGGGTCTGTCCTTTCACCAGAATTCTTGAATACTGGTACAACAGAAGCAGTTTTCCAACAGCCCGGAAAGCAAGCTTCATTAAGACATTTGTTGTAGAGTTTGGAGAGAACTGGAGCTACTTCGGCTGAGCACTTTTTTAATAGCACAGCTGGGATAAGATCGGGTCCACATGCTTTTGAGGTGTCAAGGTTTTTTATGATAGCATGCACCTGAGCAGGGGTGGTTTTCAGATCGTCTAGTGTGGCGTCTGTCCGCATAGGAAAGTCAGGTAGGGGGTGGTTGGAAGGGTCCAGTGTGGAGTTTGAGGCAAACCGACTGGCAAGCATGTTAGCCTTGTCGGTTGCTGAGGAGACAACCTCGTGATTGTTGGTTAGTGGGGGAATTGTCGATTGCCCATTATTTACTACACTGTTGTAGATTTTCCAGAAGTCTCGAGTTCCTAGTTTTTGTGCTTCGATGCGCTTTTTAGTGGTTTCCGTAAATTCTCTCTTAGCTGTCGCTATTTCTTTCTTAACGTTATTTCTAGCTTCTATATACTTCAGTCTGTTTGAACTGGACTTATGTCGGTTAAACCTACGGTATGCATGCTGCTTTTGAGTAATGGCAGTTGCACAAGTCGACGTAAACCATTGGGGAGAGTGGGGCTTACTATAAAATTTCCGCATGGGAACATGCGCTTCGATTGCAGTTTTGAACCAGTCAGTGGTCTCGTTTGCACACTGTTCAGCAGGGAGAGAGAAAATATTTTTCCATGGAGCATCTCTAATTAGTTCCCTGATGGCTTCCCAGTCAGCCTTATTATAATATCTCGTTGTTTTGAGCACTGGCTCTTCAGTTTTGGGTCTAGAGTTTAGGGCGATTTCAACCATTATCACTGCATGATCAGCGTTCCCGAGTGGGCTGTGGGCCTTCGCTATGCAGTCATCGGGAACTGTGGTCAAAAACAGATCTAGAAGTGATGCGTGTTGTTCTTCCTGGTCAGGGAAACGGGTTGGAAACGTAACAATTTGTGATAGGGAGTGAGATATAGCGAAGCTATGGGTTGTGCTGCCCGCTGCATCTGTGTGAGCAGAGAATCCAAGCCAGTTTTTGTGGTGGACATTAAAGTCACCAAACACATGTATTTGTGCGCTAGTGTCGAGGGACAGTGCCGTGTCTATGCTGTCAGATACTTTGTTTATTATGGAGCAGTCCTGAGTCGAGGGAGAGCGGTAGAGAAAATAATAGTAGCTATTTTGGGAATATTATGTATTGGATATGTTTTTTATGATTGAAATTTTATTTCGATTTCAATAATTTCATTTTTATACTTTCATAAACATACATTATTATATAAATTCAAATAAAAAACTAAAAAGAACTTATTTTTATAATTAAAAAAAAAATAACTTAATTTTATAAAAAATTAAGAAAAAACAACTTATTTTTATAATTTTATAAACATTTCTTATAAAATTTTAAATAATATAAACTTTTAAAATTTTGTTATTAACTATTTATAACTTGAATTCTGATACAAATGATTAAAAAAAATATTGTTAATTTTAGGTAGCAATATACTGAATGTAAGCAATAGAAAGTTGCAATCTGCAGGTATCTGGTATCTACTCAGATACGGAACTAATATATGCAATTCCCACTTTATTTATGCTGTTATATTTGTTTACAACTGAATGAATTAGTTCAACCAGATCATAAAGAGTTAAAAGTACGAATAAAGACCAATTGTTGTTTTTATCTGTATAATTTTGTTAATTTTTGTATACTTTTCAATAACGTCCTTTTCTATTTTATTTCAATAAATCATTTCACAATAGAAATACTAAAGAACAATAAAAGTGAAGGAACTAATTTGTTTTGCCACTGCTTCCGGTAGCTCTATGTTAGAAAGTATGTTAACCGACTATAACCTAATTTTGAATATTTAGTCAGAGTTTACTTGCAGAAAAAAGTGTCCTCATGCCAGGTTGTCCTGACAAGCCTCTGTATGAAGAGACCTTAGACTGTTGAGGATAGTGTCTAGTAGGCATTCAAGTTCTCTCCAGGTTTCTCTCACTTTTTTTTCCATTTTTCTTAAAATTTTTCTTCTAGGGGATGGGACATCCAACCAGATGTCTGACATTTACCCCTATTTTAGTGAGTCCAACCAAGAGATCTTTTCAGGATTCTAGTTGTCCCTTTCAGTGCAATCGTTTGTATTTCACTTGCACTTGGTTCACCGGGTATGCTCCAGGTTGAGAATGTTTTCCTTTGTGTACTGTGAATTTGTTCTGTTCATATTTTTAATTTTTTGCCCTTACACCTTTTATTGCTTTTTTGTATTTTTTAATTTTCTTTTAAGCCAACATATTTTTTACAGATATTTCTTGTAAAATGGCTGATGTCTCCAAACTGGTGTATTCTATACTGAAATTTTTTGGTGATCAGAAAACCTCAGGAAATTTAAGTGATGATGCTGTCGAAAGTTTAGAAGGTAAGTAACAAACTTTTATTTTTTCCTGCCATTTTGATATGAAAAAAACAAAACAAATGTAAAGCTTGACTGTATATATTTTTTAATATTTTATTTACTAACTAGCAGTGATACCTGGCATTGCCTGGGGCAAAAGTGTAACCTATTCTTATTAAAACTTTTATATATCTCTATTTCCCTCCCTCACTTTCCTTCTCCTCGGCCCCCTCTTTCTGCTCCACCCAGTCGATTATTCTATAGCTGGGGGGGGGGGGGGGAGACACACACGCACGCACGCACGCACGCCCCCCCCCCCTTGAAGAAATCCTACTAAAAAAGTAATTACAAAATAAAATCTACTGGTATGCATTTCAATTTCTTTGAAAGGAATTTGGAAGCATTTAAACTTGATTGTCATTCAGTTTTGGTATTTAAAGTACTGCAAGTGTCCCGGATGCCACCAGACAATCAATATTAAAACTAAATATCAAAAATAAATATCAAAACACAGATACCAAGAATCAAAGTGCTATCACTATATCCATCAAAATGGATATGGTGATAGGAATACATTAACGTGTAGTGTTTTAATATGTATGTTATCTAACTGCTTATTTAACAGACTGTTGTTCTTGTGTCCTAAATATCTTAATGGCCTGTGACTCATCCAGTGTTCCTGGGTGCATATGTGTATTATATATAATTCACAATACATTTATAACAACATACCTGTTGCTGCCTGGGGGATTCGCACACGTCTTCTGGAGCTGGGTTCTGCTATAACAAGCCGCATGCCAGACAGACACAAGATGTTGTATGCTTTATATGTTGGTTTATTTCACTCCCACAGTTTATTTCACTTCTGCAGTATGGAGTGAAATCGATGATGTCGGACTTGGCATTTCTCTGCATCCATTTGGAGATCATCACCCCCTTATGGGGAGACCTGTTTAACCTATCTTGCTTGTTCGGTGTCTGCACCTGCATGCTCGCTCAACTTATTGTTTCCCACAA
This sequence comes from Euprymna scolopes, assembly GCF_053919585.1. Classification (NCBI taxonomy): domain Eukaryota; kingdom Metazoa; phylum Mollusca; class Cephalopoda; order Sepiida; family Sepiolidae; genus Euprymna; species Euprymna scolopes. The sequence goes on from NC_136498.1 coordinate 16,601,374, forward strand.
TTCAATCTCTGTTATTTACTCCACTAGATAGCCAGATAGATAATTAGATAGACCAATAGATAGGCAGATAACTGAATAAATGCCTTCTATCCAGTGTTGTCTGGCGTTTATCTAACAATAGGAACAAACATAAATAAATAAAAATCCGGGTATTTTTTTTTCTTTTTTAACAAAAGCATTTATTGCCGTTAATCTCCCATCTTGACACGACTTAAAAAGTTTCACTGCCACATGTCCAACTAACTTGGCCACATTTCTCTTTCTTCCGACCACACGCTGGCCACAGATGACCCATTCTCACCTTCACTTTACACGTTCCCCTCCTTCGGCGTCGACTTTGTTTCTCCTCAACCACATGATGTCTTTCTTTTTCTTTAAACGCAAGGCCAAGCACACTTGCCAATTTGCATATGCATTCAAACACTGCTCCTGCTGCTAATACAATCGCTTGCCATCCATCTTTCAACTGCTGCTGCTATTTTCCCACGTGCTCATATGTACTCTGTTACATACAGAAGGAGAAAGAATTTTAGAATTTGGTCTCGCTATGGACGTTTTGGTTCTAAACATTGTTTTTTAGAAAAGGGAAAACCATCTCATTAGAAAAAAAAAATGACAAATCTCTTAGTGTGGTTTAAAAATAATCCCTGGTGAAGAAATTGTGAAACAGCACAAACTGATTATTTGCAGTTTTACACTGAAGAAATCTCACGAGATAAAGAGAAAGTTTATCCTCAGAAGAAGAGAGTGAAGGTTGAATGAAGAACATGTGAGTTTAGAAACCAAGTGACAGAGCATTCGGTTACCAAATCCACTCCAGAAAGTGTGGAAGAAGTTGGAAGTATACACTGTTGGAGAATTAGAAAGACAAAGTGGATCCTGGCTTTATTTTCAAAAGCTTTGTAACTCCTGCCTCCCTTATTTTGTTCTTTAGTTCTCATGCTCTATGAGCAATGTTTCTGACAAAAGGAGAAGATTTGCTGTTTTCTGAGTCAAAATCTATCCAGCTAACACATTGTTCGCTAGTTTTTTTTTTTTACATGAAATATTTTTATTTAACTCCTTGCTTTTACTGGAGCGATTTTCATACCCCCCCCCAAAAAAAAAAAAACAGACTGAACTTATGGGTGGATGAAAGATGGTAGAATGAAGTTTAATAGTTTACCAAAGAAAAATAGAAATGATCAAATGAGCAGAGAAAAATGTTAACAAATAAACGTCTGTGACAAAGAACAGAAGATCTATCTACAAAAAGTAGGAATGACCAAAATAATGAAGTGTTCAGCAGATAACAAACATGGATATTGTTGAAGAGAAGTGCATTTAAAATGACAATGGAGTGCGAGCAACAAATGAACAGAACAAGGCATGTTATTATGAGAGGTTGTTTGATACTGAGTTTTCATGGGAACAATAACAATAACAAAAATATTTATCTACTAGCAGAACCAGTGTACCAGCGTTGCCTGGTAGAAAGATGGTACAAACAGGAACAGATTCGATGAACACCCCCCCCTCTCTCGTAAACAAATTAAACGATGATTATCTGATGCAATATCATGTGAGTCACTAAAATATTAACTGTTAGAAACTTTTTAATACAGAGAGATATTGTTGAAAACTTGGAAGCGGAAATAAATGAATGGTTTGGTAATCAGAGTATGTAATATTTAAAAAAAAAAAAAAAAAAAAAAATTTGATGAAAGTTATCAAGGGAATTGCTGTACTAGAACACCAAAAAAAACAAAACAAATGAAAATATAAGTAAAAACCTCCACACGAATATTAAGAAAAAAATTTTAATATGTGAAAAAGTAAAAATAGAAATTTATTTTATTTTTTTCTGATTTCTAAAAAGTAATGAATGGTGTTGATTGTATGAATTGAAGGAAAATATGTTATATAGAATGCTATTAATTGTACTAAAGTAAATAATTAGGTGATAGAAAAAAATGTATATATATTTTTTTAATTATTAATAATCATTCTCTTATCAAATAATCTGCAAAACATACAAATACAAAAAATATAGGTGACAAGTAGAAATTAGTGATATTTATGCTGAATAAAGACCGTGCTGTCATCGGAAATTTCCAAGCAGTTAACGTACAATACCGGAAGGTGCTGAATGAAATTATTTTTGTTTTTTCATGCAAATGCTGGCAAATTTAGTAAATAGGAAAGAAATGACTTCTGTTATTGCAAAGATAATTCAATAAAAAATGAAATGAATAATCTTTTTGTTACAAAGAAAATGAAAAATTATTGGGCAATCTTTACGGAACTTTAAATGTCAAATCGATTTAAAAAAAAACAAAAAAACACTCATTGGTTATAAATAAATATTTTTTTGAATATCAATTTTTTATATTTATTTTAAATTGCCTTATGATTATCATTAATCAATACTGATGGATAAAATTATTAATTTAGGTGACTGAAATAGGAAATGTTTTATTAGTTTAAAAATGAACTGAAAGGAAGTGTAGAGGATGGTATCACCTGTTATTGTGGTTGGTGATCCCATCATCTATTGTTATTAGATCAAAGTTATTTGTAGTTTGGCCTCCTATGCCAAGTAATGAGGACACAAAGTATGCAGATATACAATAAAAACCAAAGTAAATTTATTTACAGCAGATATAAAATAAATGATAAGACTACAGTGAGAGATTATAAGTAATGTTACTTGCGTTTATAGTCTTTGATGAGAGGTAGATGGCAAGGTCAGGGGCGGACTGGCGTTCGCCAGGCTGGAGAAAGTTTATCGTCACATCGTCACTCTTTGATGTCCAACAAAGAAAAAGGATGGAAGGTACAAACCAGAAGTGAAGGTGACTATATCGCCCCCCCTTGTGGCCAAGAATGATATTACCAGAGTTAAAGGGGTTATAATCGTGTTTGCCTAAAGGTCATCCGTTTGTGTTTATGTAGAAAACTTAGCTCCCATAGAAATCATCGGCTATGCTCTCCCACCATAACGTAAAATCTGTAATTGTTGGCGTAATTTTTTATTCTAATATGAGTCATTAAAATTATGGACAATCTAAAATGTAATGGATCTTTATTAGAATAGCTAACAAAAGGGCAAAAAAGTAATTCTTCTATATAGTTGAATAATTATTTTTTGGTCCCCCAACAAAGGAGGGATTAGACGTAGTAATTCACTCCCGTTCATTTGTTCACACTTTTCTCAATCACGCCTTGGATTCTTTTGAAAATTTGCATAAACGTTAGTCATGGTGAAAGCAAATTTTTCACTTGTGGAAGGGAACTACCAACTTCAGCAGCAGTGAAGTAAACTCAAGAGAAAGGAAGAAGAGGAAAAAAAGAAGAAATATATGCCCCCCCCTCCAAAAAACATTTCTACAAAGGCTGTTGTAAATAAAACAAAATCCGCTTTCTATTCTATTTCTTATACACACACACACACACATACACACACATAACTTCATATAATAGATATTTTGTTGATATCGAAATAGTAATTTTAGTAATTGTCCTTGTTTTCATCCAATTGGAAATGTGTAAAAATGTATTTGTTATTTTCAGTTGCTATGCAATGTTTGGAGTCTGCCTATGGAATAAGCACCAGTGAACCAGATTCAGCTGCCAAGTACCATGTTGACAAAAATCTTCTTGACATTTTTAACTCTCATATAAATACCGAGGTGAGCAGAAAATTTTTTTAAATTTGATTTATTTTTTTCTTCTGTTTCTAGTTGAAGCCACAAGTAATTCACAATTGTGTGACGAGTAACAATCGCACTGAGGATTGAACCTTTAACTCCCAGGATAGTGTCTTTTACAACTGAATTTTACCAAGTATTTTACTCATGGCATAACAGATAAAATACTTGGTAAAATATTTAGTTTAGCCTCCATTTTACATGCTGGCATGTGTTGCACGATTTTTAGAAATTAACTTCCAAGCTAATCTATCTCTGGCCAGGTTTTTATTCATTTTCCTTGGCCTTCTCCTACCAACTGACCCTGCTACTTTTCACATCCATTCTTTTAGGGTGACCATGCTAATGAAGTCTCCTGTCCTGCATGCATTTCTTTATACTGTTAAGATTTAATCTTACTTTGTTTATCAAATCTAAGCCTGTATTTAACACTTGCATTACACATCCATTATATCATTTTTGTATTATTTCTCTCCATGCAACACATGTCCTCAACCCTCACTGACCAGATTTCACTTTCCTACATCATCAAACTGTATACATGCATGATAGCCTCTTTCTTTGGTCGACAGTTGGAATATTCTGGTGACTAATAATAGTGAAAGTTCCTATTTCCAGACTCTTGCGATCAGATTAGCACCTGCTTCTCTCTATACTCCAGTGGTATTTTTCCAGAAATCAAGTATGTCCTCGTTTGATATTAACCATAGAATTAACTTCTATCTTTCTCTACTGTAGATACAATCGAAGATATACTTAGCTTGGCTAACTCTTCAGGGCTTAGCTTTTAATGTCTCATCCTCCCTGCTTTGTAGAACTATTCATAGCACTTGTCCAGAACCCCCACCTCCGCTGAAAAAAACAAAGTAAAATCTGTATGATATACTTACCCATGACAGAAAGAAAGTATTGGACCATAAAAATCACTTGAATTGATCAAGTAGTTTTATTTTTATTAAAAAAAAAATCATTGTGAAGCGAATTTCAGTTTTTCCAATGCTTCCCTTTCTATGTTAAGAATGGCTTTTTCAAATCTCACAAGTTTGAATTATTTCGAGTTATCTTCATTGTTGCTTAAGACTGTTTTCAAAATAGCATTGTGAGATTGTCTGTCATTGTTTAACCATAAAATTTTATTTTGTTATTTAAAAATAAAAGTACTCAATCAATTTACATGATTTTTGGTGTACAGCATTTTCTTTCCATCACGCATACATCATTCAGATTAAAATTTGTTTTTGTAGCAAGTTCTGTACAAGCACCATTTTTTTATGCCATAGAAATGATTATCATTTGGCGACTCAAAAATAACTAAGTTTAATCTCTTTACTTAAAACTACATTAACTTTGACAAGGTCAGTGGAAAGAGGCAGGTACCACCCAGGATGGTACTGCCTGAAGGTGAAGTAAGAAGCTATTGGCCATATATATACATATGTTTTAGGTGAAGAAATAAATATAAAAAGCAAAAATGTTAAGTGAATTTTATAAATTCACTTTTACTCCACACTCACTAAAGTATAGTGATGGTATTCCAATTATAGTACTCAAAAAACTTCAACCTGAATTAGCGCCCATGCTTACAAAACTGTTTAAACGTTGTCTTAAGGAGAATAGTTTCCCATCTCCCTGGAAAATCTCATCAGTATGCCCTGTATTTAAGAATTCAGGTGATCGCTCATCCCCCTCTCAGTACAGGCCAATAAGTCTCCTGTGCGTCATGAGTAAGTTGCTGGAATCTGTGTTAAATACAGAAGTAATCAAACATCTCAACAAAAATAACCTTCTTAGTGACACTCAATATGGTTTCCGTTCTGCTAGATCTACAGCAGATGTCCTTACAGTTATATCGCATAGGATTAGCAAATCTCTCGACGGTGGCAATCTTTCTAGGGCAATTGCTCTTGACATATCTAAAGCCTTTGATAGGGTATGGTATAAAGGTTTACTTCATAAGATCGCTAGCTATGGTATAGCTGGAAAAGTCTTCTCAATTATTAAATCATTTCTTTCTGATAGGTTCATAAGAGTAGTAGTTGAGGGGCAAAAATCAGAAGCTCACAGTATTAATGCCGGTGTCCCTCAGGAATCCATCCTGGGCCCAACTCTTTTCCTGATCTACATTAATGATCTTCCAAATCATATCCTTACATCATTTGTAGACATTTATGCTGACGACACTACCATTTATGGTAGCACATCTAAGACAGTAAACGACCAAGTTCTCTCCAATTCTCTCTCCTCTGATCTTGAGCACGTAGTACAATGGGGAAAGGAGTGGCTGGTTACTTTTAATGCATCTAAAACCAAGCTTCTCTCTTTACATCATCAACATTCTAATCCACATTTGTCATCAATTGAAATGAATGGCTCTCGTCTTCAGGAGGCCTCAAGTTTTGACAAGCTTCTGGGCTTGACCATTACTCCTGATCTTAAATGGAACACGTATATCAAATCTGTTGCCAAGGCCGCTGGAAAAATGGTGGGATCTTTCTATCGATCCAGTAGATATCTCACTGCTGATGCTATTCTCTACCTATATAAGAGCCAGGTACGTCCAAGGATGGAATACTGTTGCCACATCTGGGCAGGAGCTGCTAGAAAGGACTTGTCCTGCCTTGATAGAGTTCAAAATAGACTTCGTAGCCTCGTAGGAGATATCCTTTTCTCCTCCTTGCAACCTCTATCTCACAGAAGAGATGTTGCGAGTTTGTCTCTGATGTATCGTTATTTTCATGGAAAGTGTTCAACTGAGCTTCAATCTATGGTCCCCCCTCGCCAAACTTTCACAAGAAACACTCGTCTAGCTGTAAACACTATCAATAATTTCCCCCACTCTTTATCTGTGCCTAAACCTAAACGTAGATTCCATGAACAAAGCTTCTTTCTTAGAACTACACGCCTGTGGAATTGTCTTCCGTTTTCCTGCTTTCCGGCTGACTACAATATGGATGTGTTCAAGTCTAAAGTAAATAAATTCTTGATGAGCCGTTCCATATAAGTTATTAAATTTACCAAATTTTCATTACTAATGATTACTATATTGACCAATTTCTACTGTACACTCTTTAACCCTTATCCTTGAGTGGCCTCTGGGCCTTGATAATGTGGTGATGCCTTTGTAAAAAAAAAAAAAAAAAAAAAAAAAGTATAGTATCCGAACAAATCCTTGTCCAAAGACCAAAGATGTCATTTTACTGCTTGCCACACATCAAGTCAGTTTTTTTTTTCTTTCATTTTATGAACAATTTTTCCAGCTGTGCCAATTGCTGATCAAAAATCACGTCATGTGCCTATTCACTTGTGCATTTTTAACTGGGTCACCAGGTGTTGTCTTGTGATTTTATATATGAATGACCGGCTAACCTATGGTCAGTCTTGCAATGTTTCTGAATGAACTTCTACTGCCTGCTTCACTTCTTCATAGTTGATAACATGTAATGTGGGGAGTTAATCGAAAAAGAAAATCCAACTTTTTTTATTTTATTTTATTTTTTTTTTTTTACAAAAACTTGACTCTCCACCTTTTGTAACAATCACAAAGGCTTTTCTTGAAGATTCAACTACTAAGACGCAACCAGTGCAATAACAAACAGAAGTTTTGTTATAATGCAGTTAGAATCATTGACGGTTAATCTTCATTCGCTCAGATTTCATTCATAAAATTATCCACTAAATAAGATATGTCACCTAAAATTGCATCTTTTCTTTTTTCTTTTTTTTTTCAGTTTACTTCAGTGTTAGTTATCTGAAATCAAGAGGACCCCTTCCTGAACTTGATCATTATATGAGATACAAAGATCCATTAACGTTCTTTATGTTTCAACCGTTAAATTATTAATTATGGATTTTCTTCTCACTAATTGACCAGTAAACATTGTTGTAGTATATCATGCTTTTGATCTTATTGGATTCTAGGACCAGAATTCATCTAGTCTGGTGGTGTATCCAGCTTTGTACTGTTATTACTTGAGACAATATCACTAGGAGAAGGTACACTATTCCTTGTATAAGACAGTCTGTAGCCATTCAAAGAGAATCTTATTTGAACTTTGAATACTGTTATTTTGAATATTTGGTCATGGTTTACTTGTAGAGTGAAGTATAATCATGTCAGATTGTCTAAAAAAAAGAACCAGTACCTTACACACTCGAGGATAATGTCTAAGAGGTATTCAAGTTCTGCATGGAGAAGGAAGTGGCTACTTTTATGCTAACATAATTCAATTATGTAAGCTATTTTTACGGCACTTAACATGCATGCATATTCTATAGTTCAATTTTGTTGGCTATTTTTTACGGCTCTTGTAAGCATTGCTTATTTTTCATATTTGTGTAAAAATAGTGAAATAGACCCGTCTTATGCATGCTACACTGTAATTTCTCACTGATTTCTCTTTGTTAGCCACATTTTTATAAATTTTCATAGATCTTAAGCTTAGTATGTAAGTATAAATTTTAATGCCTCATATCATTGAAGTTCGGCTTTAAAATCTACATAGTCTTAGAATTTTGCACCTAAACAAACTCTTTTGGGAAATGGGCATCTTAAGTTTAGAAGTACCACTTTCCGAATGTACTGGCTGCTGATCGGTTGTATGATATGGTAGTGTGTTTGCGTGTATTCAGTTATCTAATAAGTCCCACACTGTCTACCGGGCTCCATCCCCTGTCCCATCACAATATTGCATCCCTGTGCTTATTTCACAAGTACTTAAATAGAATGTGCTCCAACGAACTTGCTTGTACTGATGATCCCTCATTGTAAATAGACCTGATTGATACAATAATCAGCAAAATCCCACCTCTTCCTGTAAAAATCCCCAGTTTTTGGAGGTTTTTTACTCTAATAGCTTCTTTTCTCAATCTAGCCTTTGAAATCTCCCTTTTTTTTTTTCCTGCCTGTACCAACATGTACAAATTTAGATTTAATGTGAACTACATATCTTATTTCTCAACTTCCTATTTAGAATACACTCTATAAATACGGCTCCAAATTCACAATAGCCGCCTATGCTTCAATGGCAATGTGCCTTGTTTGGGGTGAATTAAAATTTTCTTTTTTTTTTATTTTTTATTTTTTTTTAATCGCTTTAATTTGTTTTTTGTTTTTTTTAACTCTTTAATTTTTCTTTTTAGACTTCGTGGCTTAGTGGGGGATGCCCTTTTCTCTACCCTGCAACCTCTCTCCCACAGAAGAGACGTTGCGAGCCTGTCCTTGTTTTATCGTTATTTCCATGGCAGATGCTCGTCTGAACTCCAGTCTCTGGTCCCCCCTCGCCAATCTTTCACGAAAAACACCCGTCTAGCTGAATCCACTGTGAAAAATTTCCCCCACTCTTTATCTGTGCCTAAATCAAAACGCGGATTCCATGAACAAAGCGTCTTTCCTAGAACTGCACGTCTGTGGAACTCTGTTCCGTCTGCCTGCTTCCCTCCGGACTACAACTTGGATGTCTTCAAGTCCAATGTTAACAAATTCCTAATGAACCACCCCCTTAAGTAAACACTTCAGCAAATCTCCTCACTAAATTAATGTACTTGCAATAACCCTTATCCCTGAGTGGCTTCCGGGCCTTGATAAGTGGTGATCACTGTGTAAAAAAAAAAAAAACAAAAAAAAACGCTTCAATTTTTTTTTTTTTTTCTTTAAACTTGTAATAAAGCCTGCAACACTAAAGTTTTAGAAGAGATAGTTCATTGTGTCTATCATTTATAAGATTTATTACAGACTTAACTTTCAGGTTAACAAAAAAAAATTTTGAAAAAGTATTTTTAATGACTTTTAACATCGGGTATCACTTTTTAATTATAATGTTCTACTAAATTGATTCCTCACTTTCAGATACAGTAGCTGTCAACATGTTCGTAAGTTGTCACGTGACCAGTGATAATTAAAAAGTTATCCCCGAAGTTAAATCATTAAAAATACTTTTTTAATTTAAAAAAAAATTTGTTTTGTAACCTGAAACCTCATTCAGGTTTGCCAACTTTTTTAGTTTAAGATGATATTTGACTCTATTAAGTGTATCTTGTCATTCTTTCTGAAAAAAAAAAACCCCCAAAAAGCAAAAAAAAAAAAACCCTAAAATATTCACTTTTTACTTTAGTATTTGTCATGTTCTTTTGGTGACATTTAATGAACTTTGTTATTTTCACATCTTTAGTTTTCTCAACAACGGGATAATGTGGAAAACTTGCATTGTTTAATCATATTTTTCCTCTTTACAGATTGACTTTTGATTTCACTGTATGTGTTATGCTTATGGTGGCTGCTCTTGCCTTTTATATTTTACTAGCAAGGCTGCTTGGCATTGCCCAGAGCCATAGAAAATAAAATAGAACAGGTTAAAGTGTGTGTAACATCATTATATTAAAACTTCTCCTTTTCTGTTGTTTTTACTCAGCCCATTCCTCTCTTTTGTTTTATTGTATTAAAAATAATAATGTACGTAATTCACCTCTCCTTTATATTAATAAACTAGCGAGGGGTACCCGGCGTTGCCCGGGTGTTTGTAGGTGTGTGTGAAAAAAAACAGGTGCCCGTGAAAAAAAAAAGCCTTGACGACACGCAGTTGGAAAATAGTAAAGTGTGAAAAAAAAAAAACAGGTGCGCGTTTTTGATTGACGTGACGGTGATAGCTATTCAGCAGTTAGCATTTTGTGCGGGACAGTTTTTAATGAGGTCAATAAATTGGTTTGTTTGTTTTTAAAAACCCGCTCCCTCGTCTCGAAATGAAAGCTACCGTCTGATATGACGAAGTCGACATTGACCAAACGTTACTTAGCTCTCTAGAGACCACTGGCTCTGGGCCTGTGATTAAGTCGAGTTTCGCCTTTTGTTTATACTGAAAACCGAATGTAAAGCATGCCGATGCGGGAAATGTGGAATAATTAACGTTTGAAAGTCAATAAAATTAAATAGACAGGCGAGCTCTGTGGTTAACTGCGAGATATCATAATTTATAGATGATATAAAAAGTTTTAAGAAGTTGTGAAGCGAGCGAACGCTTCTCTGAAAGAAGCCTTTTGTGGACATCGAGGAAAAGCGTACATACATACATACATTTTCGCTTTTATATATATAGATAACACTAGAAATGCCAAAAAATAACTCTCCCTACCTGACTAAATCTAGCCCAGTTAACCCCAAAGGAATGAATAATTCTTTTAAATTTTAGATATTATTCATTCAGAGCAACACCGACCAAGAATATATTAACTTTGTGGTTGTTTTGTAGATTTTTAAAACTTTTTGCTGGCTATACACACAGACAATTGTTTTTTTTTTATATAATAAACTAGCAGGATTACCTAAATGTTGTCCAGGGCAAAAGTGACATTTTTCTATTAAAATTGTCTACTTCACCACTCTCCTCCATTTTCCTCCTTCCTATACTCGCTTTCTCATTTGTCCAGCCTATTCCTCTCTAGAGATACACATTCATACAAGTCTCCCTTAAGGAATACGCAAACACAAGGAAATTAACACCTTCATAAAAATATCTACTTCTCTTTATATGGAAAATCAATCTTTTTTGGTGTGTTCTTCGCCGGTTTAGCATAAAAGAATGAATATTTTTCTAAATTTTAGATATTACTCATCCAGCCTAATGCTGATCAAGAATATATCAATGTTGTGGGTCTTTGTTTTGTAGTTTTACACACACACACACACACACACACACACACACACAGTTGCTTTTTATATAATAGATGAACTACTTATGCCTCAAAGTATCCTGTACCTCTGTAAGGCCACCATTCGCCCATGTATGGAGTACTGTTGTCACATTTGGACTGGTGCATCTGCTGTTTGTCTCTCACTCCTGGACAGGGTTCAAAAGAGAGTCACCAACCTGATAGGTCCTGAACTGTCATCTAGGTTTCAGCCTCTGTCCCATCGATGAAATGTTGCATCCCTCTGCCTGTTCTACAAATACTTTAATGGTGAATGCTCTGACGAACTACAAGCACTTGTACCTCCTTGATGTGACTACCCCCGACAAACCCGACAAGCAACTAAGTTGTACCCCTTTATAGTAGAGATCCCTAGGTGTAAGAAAACCTTTTACTTGAATAGTTTCTTTCCCAGAACTACAAGACTTTGGAACTCCCTTCCGTGATTCTGCTTTCCCAACTGTACTGATATACAGAAGTTCAAGTGTAATGTGAACAAACATCTTGCTACTCATCTCCCTTTATAATGCCTCTGCAACTTATGTCCCCGATAGTAGCCCCCTTCTTCAAAGTGGCACTGTGCCATGTTTGGGGTGAAAATTGATTAATAATAAAAAAAAAAAAGAAAATAATAATAAAAAAAAAACTAACTTTTTTTTTCTTTTTTTTTTTTCACTTTTCTTTTTCCAATTTCTCGTCTTGTCTTTTGAGTTGTGAAGTGAGTAAGAAAAGATTACGCTATTGTATATAACTTGAGTTTAGAACGAATATGTCTGTTGCTGCAAGATTCTGGTAGTATATGATTTGGCTTTCAGGTCATGAATGCATAAGTTTAGTCATCATAACAATGCAATTTGCAAGCTCTTCTGATTCATTCAAGTAGAATAAAAAAATAGGAGGTATTACTTTTGGAACGTCATATCTTTTCTGTATTTAAGAAATAAAGACTTTTATAATTATTGATGGATTATAATTTTTCTCCATCTCTTCTGAACACTAACCCATTCTCATAATACTAAATCAGCAGTGACAATGAGGGTTCATCATCTGTCATTATCCTAATCACTTACCACCACCACCACCACCACCACAACATCCATTGTACATACCGGCATGTGTAGGATGACTTTTAGAAATTGACTCCTATCACTGGTGACAATTTATTTCCAATTTTCTTTGAAAGTTGCTTCCTTAATTGGGGGCAGGATTTTTATAGGCTGGATGCTTTTCTTAATGTCAGTCAAGTGAGGTAATGGGGTAATGCGATTGCTACTTTTTATGTGTCGTTATACTTCAAAGCTCTTGAACCCACACGCTGTTTGGTACTACTGCAAAGGAACAAGCAAATAAGACAAAACAGGAAAGAAACAAAATCAGACTTGGTATTTCTTTAAGTGCAAGTGAAATGCATTTATTTGTGGTTCTTCCAAATCAATGCACTTCATTATATTTCCAAAGTCCTTTCACACACGCATCTGCTTTTTAAAAGCCTTTGTCTCCCCGTCATCTGGCGCTGGCACCAACCAACACTTTCTCATTCTCATGTTTACATGTCCATCGTCCCCAGCATACACTTTGCTTCTCCTTTTGATCACGTGGAGTATTTTTCTCTCCTTGTGACACAAGCTCGTGCATACGTGCTAATTTGCATGTGTGCTTTAATGGCTACTGCTGCTAATATTTTTACTAGCCAGCTATCCTTCGGCTGCTGATGATTTTCTTGCACATGACCATACGTGCTCTGTTACAATGGGGATCAGAATTCTTATTGAGACACCATCTCTATGTGATTTGCTTACTAATGCTAGTGAAGTGTTCACCTTCTATGAATAGTTTAAGGATTTAAACTATGCCAAGATAGGCAAACATGAATGCATTGGATAATAAAGAGAACAGAAAATAAACAGTGAATACAGAAGAAGAAATCAGCAGCAGAAGGAACAAAGAGAAAAACTGGAGAAAGTAATGACTGAAAAGGATCTTGAGATTATACGTACATATCATCGTCACGGTTGATTTAGCTTTTTTTTTCTTTTTAGACTAAGTTGGTGTTCAAGAGAATTTGAGAAATGTGCAAGATTATTGGTTTTAGGGCATACCAAAAAAATAAAACAAAAACTAAGAATCAAAATAAACTGCATCAAATAATTTGTGTATGATGTTCTCATTATAATGAGTAATAAAGCTGGACTATCCTACACTGTATATGGCATAATTACATTGATATATGGATTCTCATTAGATCACTGAAGTGAAGCAACATTGAGCCTGGTCAGATGGGTGACCGTTTGGGAATATGAGGCATTGTATGTAAGAGGATGTTGACACCTCCCTACAAGAACTGCAGGAACCTAACGTCGTCATCTTCCCCGACTAGGACATACATACAACTGAACTGCTTGTGAATTTAATATTTCCTTGAAACTTCCTTCAAAGGAGAAAGTATTTTCAACCCACCTAGAGTAAATGATGCTGATATACATATCCTAGTCTACATTTTGTTGTTCAAATTGAACACCAAAAAATGAAAAATTGATTTAAAACCAACATTGCAAAAAAAAATCCACAGAATCTAAAATGTCCGACAAACAGTTGACTAACATTAACCATTAAATTGATGACTTGTACAGGTTTCTGGGTATGCTGAAAACGAATATCACATTTACATTTGGGACATACAAGTAGTTTTCTGGATATTAAAACCATTATTGTCCAAGGTAATCCCTTATGTTTTCACTGGTGACCATGTTTTTTTTCCCCAACTGAACAAATACTAATGCGCATGTGTTACAAAAACACCCCTCTCCCCATGTTAAGAATGGTGACGGCCACTGAAATTCATTAAGCAATACATTGGAAAAAATGTTTTAATGTTGTCTTCCCCAATATATAATATCTAATAATAATATAATAATAATATATATCACTATATCATAATATATATCACTATATAATATCTTGTTTTCCCCAAATTTGAATGTGATATTTATTTTAACAAACCCCAAAACTTATAAAAGTTACCAATTTAAAAGTGAGTGTTGAGTTGCAGTTAAAGTAAAAAATTTACCATTTGATGTATAACTGCATTCATGTTACTTTTCAGAAACCTGCCAATTTCACAGCCAACACATTACATGAGCCAACCCCAGAAGAACGCAGTGAAGCTGAACAGTTCAAGAACAAAGGTGACATGTTTTTAATGATTTTTTTTAACCGCTCTGATTTTAAGATTTAACATTTTAGAAACCTTGACATATCTTAAACACTTTAAGAGCAAACATGAATTTAAAAACAAAGTTAATTAGTTTAACAACCATCAAAAAACCTGTTGGCCATTTGCAATCAAATTTTCAATAATAATGATGATGCTTCATTTATTTTTTGTTTTACTTAAAAAGCTGTTCACAAATTTGATCCTACTTTTTCCGTTTTAAAAATAAATTTAAAATAGTGTTTTTGTTCAAATTACTAAATGGGAAAATCTACACTTCCTTTTTGGATAAAAAAAAAACATCTTTAAATTTAAATCTTAAAAACCAATTACAGAATTATAAAATAAACTTCAAAACTGTCATGTACCAAAAATGTGTTTGCAAACCAAAATGATGAGTTTTTCAACAAAATTCTTAAAGAAATCAAATTTTCAGTACTTGTACAGTTTAAGCAAGACATTAAAAAATAAAAATATTGAAAAAGTTTAAATTGTATGTATCCATTATGGAATGAACAAAAAACTACTTGATCAAATTAAGCGAAAAAAAATTTTTTCTGGAGATCTTCAGTCCAAAATGGATACATACAATATAACCTTTTTTTTTTTTTTTTTTTTAATATTTTCATGTTTTAATGTCTTGATTAAACTGTACAAGTGCCAAATTTTCAAAGTAATGTTTTATAGGGCTATCATATAACAGGCAGATACTAGTCTGAAATGATTTGCTGGGACGTCAAAATAGGAAAAATGGTTATATTGAAGCAATTAGCTTTCAAAATTTTAGTTTTTTGACTGCATGCAGTAAGGGGCAAAATAATTTGTCATATGAATTTAATAAATTTTCTTTTTCTTTTTTTTTTAATATACTTTGTTATTTTGTAAATATTAATTTTATTTTCAAATAAACATAGATTCTTTCTTAGAACTGTATGCCTGTGGAACTCTGTTCCGTTATCCTGCTTTCCAACTGACTACAATATGGTTGTCTTCAAGACCAACGTGAACAAATTCTTGATGAGCCATCTGCTTAAGTAATCCAATTTACCACATTTCCACTACTAACAATTACGATATTAATGCTGGAGTCCCTCAGGGGTCCTTTCTGGGTCCAACTCTCTTCCTGATCTACATCAATGATCTCCCAAAACACATACTTAAATCATTCATTGACATCTATGCTGATGACACGACCATCTATGGCAACACATCAAAGGCCGTAAATGACAAAGTTCTCTCTGATTCTCTCTCCTCTGATCTCGAGCGCGTGGTACAGTGGAGGAAGAAGTGGCTGGTTACTTTTAATGCATCTAAAACCAAGCTCCTATCTTTACACCATCAACGCTCTGATCCCCATCTGGCATCAATTGAAATGGATGGCTCTCGTCTTGGGGAGACTCTATATTTTGACAAACTACTGGGCTTGACCTTTACTCCTGATCTAAAATGGAACACATACATCAAGTCAGTTGCCAAGGTCACTGGGGAAAATGGTAGGATCCTTCTGCCGCTCCAGAAGATATCTCACTACTGATGCAATTCTCTATCTATATAAAAGCCAAGTACATCCAAGGATGGAGTACTGCTGCCACATCTGGGCAGGAGCTGCTAAAAACAGCCTATCCGGCCTTGACAAAGTACAAAATAGACTTTGTGACTTAGTGGGAAATGTCCTTTTCTCTTCCCTGAAACCTCCCTCCCACAGAAGAGATGTTGCGAGCCTGTCTTTGTTTTATCGTTACTTCCATGGCAAGTGCTCGTCTGAGGTCCAATCTCTGATCCCCCCTCGCCAATCTTTCACGATAAACACCCGTCTAGCTGAAACCACTATCAATAATTTTCCCTACTCTTTATCTGTGCCTAAATCAAAACGTAGATTCCATGAACAAAGCTTCTTTCTTAGAAGTGCACGCCTGTGGAACTCTCTTCCGTTTGCCTGTTTCCCACCTGACTACAACTTAGATGTCTTCAAATTCAACATAAACAAATTCCTGATGAACCGCCCCCTTAAGTAAGACACTTTATCAAACCTCCAATACTAACGATTACTACGATACTATCCCATTGATTACTGTACACGCAATAACCTTTATCCCCAAGTGGCTTCCGGGCCTTGATAAGTGGTGACCACCATGTAAAAAATTAAAAAAAAAACAAAAAAACTATGTCATATTCCTTTTGACCACTGTACACTCATTAACCCTTATCCTCGATTGACCTCCAGGCCTTGATAAGTGGTGACTCTTTTGTAAAAAAAAAAAAAAAAAAACCCCAAAAAACTGTTGTATAATATTTAAAAAAAAAAAAAATTTAATTTTCTTTGTAAATAATTCTAATTATGATTAAAGATTAGCCTTTTTCAGCAACTTTAAAAAAAAACTTCATTAACCCAAAGTCTGGTCGGCAACTACTTTCTTCTTTAATTCATTTAGAGGGCTTTTCGCAGAAGGATGGAGGGGGTAAGGGAGAGTGTTCTGTTTTGTAAGAAACTAATAAAATAAAAAATTATTAAAAATGAAATTAAATATATTACAAATTAAGACATTGTCATAATGGTATATAGAAAGAATATTGCAGAAGAAATTATTTTATACTATCGGGGCAGTTGAACAGTGAACTAATCTGCAAAATTCAGAAAGCAAATATTTTCAAAATAAAAAAAAAAAATCTGCAAAAATCAAACAGCAAATTAATACAACATATTATTTTGCTCTCTTTCCATTTTGAAACTCTGACAGAACTACTTGCTAAATTTTGGCGGCCATTTTGGAAACTAACTTCAACATAATTGGAAAAATGTTAACAAATTTTCATGAATTTATTTTTGTATCATTTGTAAAATATTCTAAATGAAAATTAATAAGTTTTTTATGTTCAACTTGCACTTGTCATCGATAACCTTGCCTCCTGGAATGTCAGATGTTGAATGCTTATGTCCTCAATTTAATTTTTCTTTTTGCAGGCAATGATTTCATGAAAGCAGAAAAATTCTCTGAAGCTTTGGAATGTTACACCCGAGCCATTCGTTTGGACAACACAAATGCGGTTTATTACTGTAACAGGTTTGTTTACTTCTCTTTGGTGCCCTACCTTTTTGTGCTCAACCCACTTAACCCATTAAGTCCCAAGGTATCTAATTTTTTTTTTTTTTTTTTTACTATTGAGTTGTGTAATGACAGGACAACAGAATATTATTATTTTTGACTCTCTTGTATATATATCCTTTGATATCTTATGTTTTTATATAGAGTGATGTGGTTCTTGGTTAATTAACTGTGTCGGATATATACTTGATAGTCAGAACAATAAGAATATTATATTGTCCTAGCCGTAGTAACGATTAAAGTGGATTAGAATACACAAATTGAAAAGAAAAAGTTATTTTATTTAGGAAGTGAAATATTGACTCTTCTATAAATAGAACACTGGATACATGTGATATATTTTAAAAATCAAGAGGCTATACATTGAAGATAAAATTCACACATTCTGGAAAGGAGCAAAGCAGTTCACACAAACAGTTACATTGCACTTTTGGTAATAAGTTAGTGCTTTACTATAGCAAGACTCATTTAAGTTCATACATCATTAAACAAATAGAATTTCGCAAGAACTTTTAAGAGTGTTCTGACAACTCTTGGAGAGAAAGAGATGAATATAGATGCCTTCAGAGTAATTATGCAGTAAGCAGTACTATATTATAGATTTTTAAAAAGAAATTTAGTATCATATTTATACAATAGTTGGGCCTAATGGGTTGAGCAAGACATTATCTCTTTGCAGTAAAGACTACAAATGAGGCTCTTCCTGATACTCTTTAAAAATAGGGATATTACAAATAGCCATGCTCAGTTGATGAACATATCAATTACTTGCTGGATCTCTTGAGTGTCATAGAAAATTAATCCAAAAAAAGGATCGCAAAAGAAATAACTATCGCAGAAAAAATAAAATTCTCTATTACGTATATTAAATGTAGTTGCTCCAAGAAAAAAATTGGCACCATCAATCCAATCATAAGTTTTAAATTGTGAAAAATTTGTTAAAGAATGGTAGCATTAATTCAGTCAAGATCAACTGTGGTTCTCTTCTCGTGTTAAGATGAAAAGCTATGACTGAAAAATTCAAAGATTCAGTATATTTTATAAAGCAATTCTGGTACTTGATCGGTTCATTCTTTATCACCCCTGGCTATAAATATAATCGTCCAAATCTTTGTGATCATACCGTGTATAGTTATACCAAAAATATTGAAACACAGTTTGATGAGTATCTCATAATTTTCCTGAACTTTAAAACTGATGCAATCCTCTACCTATGTGAGAATGCGATATGTGCATGAATGAAATATTGCTGGGAGAGGCTTCTCGGAACATTTTCTTGCCTTAACAAATTACAAAATAAATTTTGTAATTTTCTCTACAGCCTTTTTCTCATAGAAGAGAGGTTGCTAACCTTGTATTTGCTTCCCTACTGAGCAAATTAGGCACAAGGCCATTTTTAATGTGGGGAGGGGGAGGCTAACCTTGTTTTACTCCATTATTTCCATGGAAAATGCTCAACTCTGCTTCCTCCTTGTAAAACATTCACAGCAAAAACTCTTCTCTCTACCACAATTGAAAAAAAAGTTTCCTTTTTGCCTCTGTGTAGCTAGCATCATATACCATACTTTGAGGTGATTGCACCAACTAAAAAAGTGCTCTTTATATGCATGGCTGCCAAAAGAGCACTTTTAGCTAGTTGGCACAATTACCTTGGACTTGGTGCAATTACCCCAAAGTACGGTAATATTTCTAAGAACTTCCCATCTGTGGAACATATTACCATGCGATTGCTTCCCTGCAGACTGCAACATGACCATTTTCAAATCCATTGTCACAAATACTTGTCATATTCTGCCCTACTAAGTAACTAATCTTTGTTGATCCCCCATGATCCTTTGTAATCCTCTCAAATATTGTTCATTAAACTGACAAGTCATCTAATTAAACCTCTAGTAGCTGTTGGACTGGATAAAAAAGGGAAAAAAAAAAGGCTTATGAAAGTCCTTCACTTATTAGGAACAAGTTTCGAAAATCCCGAAAACAAATAACTTTTGTATATAGAAGGTGATGCAGTGCAGAGATTTAATGGATAGACACAAACTGAAGCAAGTTAAGATATACAGTGCCGTCAAAAAGAAAGTCCGCGCTTATCATTTTAAAAAAAAAAACGCAAATTTAATCTAAATTGAATGTAACTGTTTAAACAACCCATACCTCATTTGATTCGTCTTTTATTCCTCTATAATTTTACTTGTTCATATTTGATTTATCCTAGTGTTCACGTCGATTTAAAAAATTAACTTCAACTTAAGAAGACAAAAAGAAACTCTGCACAATGAAAAATTGTTATTTAAAAGTAACTTTAGAACATTAATGCAACATAAATACAACAAAAACACAATGAATTAGTTAATATTTAGTAGCATAGTAGCATAGCCCTTTGACAGCCTGCAACTTTTTGGGCATTGAATTAGTCTTCGGCAATACTATAATGAAAGGGTATTCCACTTCTCTTTAATTTTTATCCAAAGTTCTTCCAGATTTGAAATTTTCTTTGCATAATTGTTGCATAGATGTAATGCCATATGTTTTCGATAAGATTGAGATCTGGAGATTGTGCAGGCCAATCTAAACATGGAAGATGCTCTTCAAGGAACCTCTTGACATTGCCAGCTGTGTGAACGAGAGCATTCTTCTCCATGAAGATGAGATTATCATCCAAATTCCAGCCAAAGCACGGTAGAAAATGCTCAGTCAATATATTAATGTTCTTGGTCAAATGAATTTGACCTTGCAAGCGAACTATAGGCCCAGGACCATTAGCACTAATAACGCTCAACACCAAAACTGAACCACCACCACCATCACCACCCTGCAGCATTGAAACTGCACCTAGGATTAAATTCTTCATCCTTCCTTCAACGGATGTACTGCCTAACCTATTGAACTTGCTTTCATTGCTAAAAATCACTTTTGATGAATATGAAGAATAATGATCTTCATTAAATCTGACGAAATCCAGATGGTGCTTTCTGTTCTTTACAGAAATTGTTGGGTTGCATCTTGAAACACAACCTCGCAAATTAAATTCCTTCAATCTGTTCTTAACTATAGAAAGAGAACACTTTATAACAAGATTACACTGTTGTTGAATTTAGGGAGCTGTTTCAAATCTGTTTCTGAGCCTGTGGGTCCTGGTAGCATTGTCTTCCCTGTAAGAAGTAACTCTAGAACGATCAGATGTAGGGACATCACAAACACTGCCGATGTTTTGGTGTTTTGGCACAGTCATTCATACCATTTTCTCATGTTTTAATTTGTGGCCGATTTCTCGATTTGATAAACCAGAAAGGTGGAGATTAATGCGCTCCTGGTGATTACTAAGAGAAAGTTGAGGCATATGGACTAAATGTTACGTTGTATAACCTGGAACAACAACAATTACAATTAGAGATGCTTTGTTGCCTAAAAGGTGGATATTTTAAGCTGGTTTTAAGCTCATTTGTTGCTGTGGAGTTTCTTTTTACCTTCTCGATTTGAAGTTAATTTTTTAAATGAGTGTGAACACTAGGATACTTTAATTAAAAGTCAAATATGAACAGGTAAAATTATAGAGGAATAAAAGACGAATCAAATGAGGTATGGGTTGTTTAAACAGTTACATTCAATTTAGATTAAATTTGCGGTTTTTGAAAAAAATGACACATGCAGGCTTTTTTTTTTTTTTTTGCGGCACTGTATAATGGTGGAACAAGCGAATAAGCTATCCAGATTCATCTTTTTATTTATTTATTTTATATACTTATATTGTATTCTTCTTGCATCAGTGTGGTCTGATGGAAGTTCTATATTTTCCTTCATCACATGTGTGTTCAACTTTATTTCCAAATGTGCATATGAAGACTTGTTAAGGCAAGTAAATAGAAATGAGTTCTTTATTGTAACAAAATACAAAAATTGAAATATTGAATTTTAAATGAAACCAATGGTATCTACTGAATTGACATGTCACAGTAAAGAACATATCCAAATATTAAGAAAAATAATGTAGAAAATTAATGTTGCAATATTTGGGACCTATTGGTGGGGTATGATCCCACACAGTCGGACGATTCTATTTATAAAGGATGCTGCTAAGAAGTGACGAATCAAATTAATTAACGTTCTGCTGCCAACCAATCTGAAACCAGAATTGCTTCATAAATATTAAACCTTTTCTGGAGCAATTTCACGTGTTCTTTTCCCGGGTTTCGACACGGTAAGAATATTTTGTTCTGTGGAACTGTCTACTACAAACAAGTCACCTCCAAGGACTTGTGTGTAACACGAACCATCTGAAACTGTTCTGAAACTCAAAATGGCTTACACTTCTAGAGGTTATGCGCCCAGCGTGCGTCTTTATTTTGATGGATTCGAATCAAAATTCGAATTGTGGCAAGTTAAATTTCTGGGATATCTACGAACCCAAAGGCTACACAAAGTACTAGAAACACAACCTGAAAACAGAAACGACCCCGACTTCATTGAAAAGAATGCAACTGTCTTTGCGGAATTAATACAGTGTTTAGATGACTGAAGTCTATCACTGGTAATGAGAGAAGCCCTGGACGACGGCTGCAAAGCATTAAACATATTGAGAGAGCATTATTTATCGAAAGGAAAACCCAAAATTATTTCTTTATACACTGAATTGACCTAATCACAAGAGTTTCCAATGTAGATACAGGACTCAAAATGGCGACTACATTAAAAATGTAGAGAGCTCTGTTAGCGAACATACATTTTTTATTTTCGTGTACATTTGATGCGTCAACAAGCAATAATAATTTTCTTGTCGATTGTGAGGCCACGGCACATGTGATTACAAAGGAATCTGATTTTATCAATTTTGATCTCAACTTTAAGCCACAAAATCATTTTGTAGAACTAGCTGACGGGAGTCGAGTCAATGATATCGTTTTGAAAAGAGGCAATGCGAAAATCTCGCTAAAGAACAATACAGGTAAATAGTGTTTCTGTATTCTAGAAAACGCTTTTCTAATCTCAAAATTTAAACAAAATATATTTTCTGTACAAGCTGCCACAAAACAAGGTGCAAATATAAACTTTAGCCCCAATAAATCAAAACTGGTATACCCGAATGGAACTGTATTCAACATTAAAGAAAATAAAAAAAAAAAAAAAAAATCCTAGCAATTGTGCATTGTGACTTCAACGGTCCCGTAGAACCGATGGCCAGAGAACATTATAGATATGTGTTGAATTTCGTAGATGACCATTCAGGTTTAATAATGGTTTATTTTTTAAAGAATAAATCTGATACCCTGCTAGCAACTAAGAAATATCTAGCCGACATGGCCCCCTACGGTGAAATCAAGTGTATTCACTCTGACAACGGTACGGAATTTACCAATAAAGACTTTGAATTTTTACTAATTAACCATCATATCAGGCATGAAATATCAGCTCCTAGATCGCCACACCAAAACGGGACTGCTGAACGTGCGTGGCGGACACTTTTTGAAATGGCAAGATGCCTACTCATTGAATCAAAACTCCCTAAAAACCTCTGGACGTATGCACTTATGGCGGCAGCCTATATACGCAACAGGTGTTTTAACAAAACATTATCTAAAACTCCATATGAATCTTTCTGCGGTAAAAAAAAAAAAAAAAAAAAAAAAAAATTAAGCAGAATGCATATATTTAGTTCAACTTGCTTCGCATATATAGAGAAAAGGAGTAAATTGAATATTAAAGCTGACAGAGGTATATTTCTTGGATACGATAAAAACAGTCCAGCCAATTTAATGTTTTTTTCCCGAAAAAAATAAAATAAAAAGAATCCGGTGTGTAAAATTCACAGACACGTTTAATTGTAAAGACGAAAACCCGTCATATGAAGAGGATGGAATTATATTACCTCAAATAATTAGAACAAACGAAAACAATAAAAATGACGGAGACTAGAGTGTCCATGATGATGATGATCAAGTCGAGATATCCCGAAAGAAATAGAAGACGACCCGATTTTATATTGTATGCTTCTTGTATCAGTGTGGTCTGATGGAAGTTCTATATTTTCCTTCATCACATGTGTGTTCAACTTTATTTCCAAATGTGCATATGAAGACTTGTTAAGGCAAGTAAATAGAAATGAGTTCTTTATTGTAACAAAATACAAAAATTGAAATATTGAATTTTAAATGAAACCAATGGTATCTACTGAATTGACATGTCACAGTAAAGAACATATCCAAATATTAAGAAAAATAATGTAGAAAATTAATGTTGCAATATTTGGGACCTATTGATGGGGTATGATCCCACACAGTCGGACGATTCTATTTATAAAGGATGCTGCTAAGAAGTGACGAATCAAATTAATTAACGTTCTGCTGCCAACCAATCTGAAACCAGAATTGCTTCATAAATATTAAACCTTTTCTGGAGCAATTTCACATGTTCTTTTCCCGGGTTTCGACACGGTAAGAATATTTTGTTCTGTGGAACTGTCTACTACAAACAAGTCACCTACCAGGACTTGTGTGTAACACGAACCATCTGAAACTGTTCTGAAACTCAAAATGGCTTACACTTCTAGAATTAATTACTAATGAAAATAGTTTTCAAAGACACACAAAAATTGAGGTTTGCATGAGGTTTGCAAAAAAAAAACAACAAAAAAAAAAAAACGGGGAGTTCTAATTGTAACAAAAAAGGTAAATCTTTTCTGAAAACTGAAAATCTTTGGCCAATTTAGCAAAACTCAATTTTCGCTAATTGTCTTCAAAAACTCTATTTTATATACAAAAAAAACTAAAAACCTAATACTAGGACTGTTTAAAAATAAATATATTGTAAGATTTAGGAACTGGTGATCAACTATAAAGTTGATCACCAGTTCCTAAATCACTCCCACCTGCCTCCAAAATATGTGATTCACCTTCCCTTTTTTAAGACAATTGCATGTGAACATACTGAAAACTTAACAGAAACAAAAAGCAAAACAAAAATATGAATTTAATATAAAAATTTAATGTAAAACAATTTTAGATTTTAGGGCCATTCTGACGTTTTAGAGCGATTAATCATTTTTTTTTCTACGGGAAATAAAAATAAATCCTTTTTTTGTTTTTTGTTTTTTATTTCAACAAATGTGTTTTTAAAAGGTTCTGTATTTAAGACTTGTAGTACAAAATCCATCTGATCAGTTGCATATCATTTCTATCCATGCAACACATATCCTCAACCCTCACTGGCCTATTGTTTGATGTCAAATAGATAAGTGTGTATGCGTGTGTTTTGGGGTTGAGTCTGTGATTATTTTTTTTTACTTTTTTGTTTTATCTTCATCTTGAATTTATTTTCTGTTATTTCAGAGCTGCTGCCTATAGTAAATTAACGAAACATGCTTTGGCCATTCAAGACTGCAATTGCGCTTTGGCAATTGATCCAAGCTACAGCAAAGCTTATGGCCGAATGGGGTAAGTTTTTAATTATTTTTTCATTTTTAATATTTTCTATCTCCTTCAAATTCAAATTTTGTTAATGAGTTTTTTGACTCATTAGTCAAGATTTATTTCATAAGAAAAGTAGCCTCATGTCAAGGTGCTGTGACAAATCCTTACACAGAGATTGGAGACATCAGAGTAGAATATGATTGCTCTGATCTGATAGGATTTTAAACTCCTATTAACTGGTGGGCTCCCTCTATCCAGCTAGAGAATTTTTTGCACCTGTCAGTATTTTTTTTTTTTTTACATGGGGGTCACCACTTATCAAGGCCCGGAGGCCACTCAGGGATAAGGGTTATTGCGTGTACAGTAATCAATGAGATAGTATTGTAGCAATCATTAGTATTGGAGATTTGATAGTGTGTCTTACTTAAGGGGGCGGTTTGTTAGGAATTTGTTTATGTTGGATTTGAAGACATCCAAGTTGTAGTCAGGTGAGAAACAGGCAAACGGAAGAGAGTTCCACAGTCGTGCACTTCTGAGAAAGAAGCTCTGTTCATGGAATCTAAGTTTAGATTTAGGCACAGATAAAGAGTAGGAAAAATTATTGACAGTAGTTTCAGCCAGACGGGTGTTGCTCATGAAAGATTGGCGAGGGGGGACCAGAGATTGGAGCTCAGACAAGCACTTGCCATGGAAATAACGATAAATATCTCTACAATTTCTACAAAGCCACCAATCACCAATGCATGAAGTATTGTTGGCACATCTGAGCTGTTGCACCAACCACTAACCTCTTAAAGATTTTAAAAAAAAAAAAAAAAGCTTTTAATCTAATAGGTCCCCCACTATCTACCAAGCTTCATCCCCTGTCCCATCACCATGATGTTACATCCCTGTGCTTGTGTTACAACTACTTTAATGGAATATGCTACAATGAACTTGCTGCACTAATGCCTTAACATAAATACACCTGAACAACCTGACAGCAAAATTCCACCCCTTCACTGTAGAAGTCCCCAGATGCCAGAGGGATTTCTACTTTTATAACTTCTTTCCTCAAACTGCTAGCCTTTGAAATTCTTTCCTGGCTTCCTGTTTCCCTGACAGTACCAATATGCAGAAGTTTAAATGTAATGTGATCAAACACCTTGCTGCATAACTCCACAGTTGGGATGTTCCTAATTCTTAGTAGCCTTTTACACCTTGGTGACACAGTGCTTTGTTAGGGGGTGAACGAAAAAAAAAATGTTTTAATAAATAATGCAATACCAGAATGTATGTTTGTAAATTCTAATATGATATCTCAACTTAAATTTCTTGTTCTTCTGAAATTTCAACAAATATAAAAAATTAAAGACAGAATCTGAAATTGTTTCAAATTAACTTTGATGATTTGGATTACAGATCTGAATAGTTTTTTTGTTTTCTTTTTGATCAGGATGGCGTATTTGGAGTTGGAGGACAATGAACAGTCTCGTGAATGTTACAGAAAAGCTCTGGAACTTGATCCGAACAATCAAAATTATAAGAATAATTTGGAAATGGTCGAACAGAAACTGCGAGAACAAGCCATGGGAGTAAGTTGAATTGACTTTCATTTCAAAAATAGAAGTTATTTAGTTTTCCAGGGTTCTCACAGGTTTGAAAAGGCTTTGAATTTTCTTTTGTCTTAAAAAGGCATTATTTTTATTACCTTGAAAATATGGAAAATGTTTAGAAAAGGCTTGAAAATCGTATTCTTTTGATTCAGCAAAAATTTGTGTTGGAATATAAAAAATAAAATAGAAATAGATACTATTAAAATATTAATTGAATTACTATTTAAAATATTTTTTAAGTATTAAAAATAAAATTGAAATAAATGCATTCTTCAAAAATTAAAAATTGCATCATATTTATTTATTGTTGATACAAGAGTTGTGCCCCTTCATCACAAAACTACCTGATGTTCCTATTTACTTGCCTCCCCACAAGGGCAGCATTAGACACAAGGTCGGTTTTTAGTGTGAAGAAAATCCAGCTCCCCAAAAAGGGGCACTCTGGATAGGAGCAAAAATAAAAATTGTTTCAGTCTAGAAGGATTTCTCCTCCATTGATTGAGGTCAGAAAAGGTGAAGTGTAGTACCAGAACAAATACTAAACTTTGTTCCTGACCAAAAGGCGATATAGTTTACGAATGTAGCTGAAATGAAGTTCAAAATTGAAATAAATACTATTAAAATATTCATTAAAATACTATTAGTTAAAAAAACTGGTTTATTATATCATTCTTTATATATTGTCTTTAAAACTTGAATTTTCTCTGAAGAATGTCTTGAAATCTGTATGAATCCTGTTTTCATTGGCTAAAATTTTACAAATTGATTTATCAAGTAACATAGAAAATAAAGTAAAAATTATTTCAATGTCTTAAGTTATTCCTTAAAAAAAAAAAAAATCAATTAGACTCTGCAAAAGACTTGGTGCAAGTCTATAGACCCCCCACACACGCACACTCATGAAAAAATAAACAAAAATACTAAAAATAAAGAAATATTTTATTGTTTTACGTTTCTGAATTTTTTACATGAGGATTGGTTATTTGGATTCTTTGGACTAATGTTCTCCTCTTGATTTTTAAGGTGAATCTTTTTAAACTCCGGAATGTTTCATAAACTTAGGAATCTGGACAGAATTTTGAACAGAACCCTTTATTTACTTCACGGGGATAGCATAGCATGCTCTCGTTCTGTCAGCCATGACTGAATAGAAGTCCTAAGTAATTTACAATTGTATTTTTTGGTTGCCCACGCTGAGAATTGAACCTTCAACCTTCAGGAAAATGTCACTCTTACAATTGATTTTTTGGAGTACTTTACAAATTTTTCCACTGCTTTGACGACTGAAAAATACAATTGCGAATTACTTAGAATCTCTATCCAGTCATGGCTGACAGAACAAGGACATGAATTAAATTAAAGGTTCCTTTCAAAATTCCATCCAAATTCCCGAGTTCAACAGAAACATTCCAGAGTTTGACAAAATACACCTGAAGGTTGGAGGTTACATCAACTGAAACGTTCAGCAAATGATACTCAAGATGAGAATAGTAGTCCAAAGATTCCAAATGACACAAATTTTTATGCTGTATGTACTTGTGATAGGAAAAAAAATATTGTACACCAATTAATATTAATAAAAAAAATCAAATTTTATGGCTAATTAATGATCATCTGTCTCTTAATATTATTTTGCAAAACAAGGGATATAATTCCAAATAATTCAAATTTTTGCAATAATTTAGAAAGCCATTCTTAACATGGGGCTTCATTGGGAAAACTTAAATTTAAAAAATGATTTTGGTGATTCTACACTATTGGAACAAGATTTTGTAGTCGATAAATGGAGTTCTCAGATTAAAAAAAAGCAATGGTTTCTACTGATTTTTTGTCAATTCTCATAAGTTATAATGGTAGCTTCCAAATTATGCAGTCGAAATTACTTGAATATTAATGAATTATTAAAATAAAACCTTTAATCGTGTTAGCAAGTGAAACTTTGACACCATCTTGGTTTTATAAAATGAAATGATACGCAACCATAAGTAAGGGAAGTAACTCTAAATTTTTTATGACCAACGCAGAATAAATATAAAATATATATACTGTGCTTCTGAGTCTGATTTTCATTTAAGATTTTAATAGAAAAAAATAACTTCACCTAAAAATTAAATAATGTAAAAATAACATACATTTGTTATCACTGCACCTACAGGTAAATTCCGTCCTGTAAACTGGGTTTGTCTCATTAATATCTCCCTCTGACAAAAACACATTTGCGAACCTGCAAAAAGTCCATGGGCATGCAGGAAATAAAAAATACGGATTTTATTTGAGCAAAAATAATAAATATCGTGCTATTCAGTTTCCTCAGGTCCATCTGGAAAATTCCAAAAACTTTTCCGAGTTTTCCAAGAATTATTGGGAGGAAATTACCTCCCTTGTGACTCTCCTGTGTCTCACATAGGCATACACAATCTTGTTCTTAAAATTTTATTTTCTTTAATAAAAAATTTTCTACCTTATCGATTTTCATAATTTTAGGAAATAGTCATCTTAAAAGTACGAGGAATACATACCATTGTTTTCATGTGAAATCCAATATTACGATTTCCGAAATCTCGTCCCAATAGTGTAGAAGCACCATGATTTTCTTTATAAAAATAAAACTACTTGATCAATCAACATAATTTTATGATGTACATACATGGGTATGTACATCATAACATTTTTTTTTGTTTTTTTCTTGTGGGGGTGGTGGGTTGTGGAGTAGTACAAAATATTTCTTTAAACTGTTGTTACTTTTCAAATAAATCTGTTAAAATTCAAGCAGATGTAAGAAGTCTATTTTGTTTCTATAAATCTTCAGAATTCTTTCCTTTGCATCTCACTTTTTAACATTTGAATTCTGCCAGAAAAAATATGGAATTTAAATTTCAAATTTTTAAAAAAACTTTGTCGTTTGCTATTAACTACTTGTAATCAATCAATCAAAACAAAACAAAACAAAACAAATTCAGTAATGCTATTTCTATCTTTCACTTCGTAGTCTGGATTTGCCAGTGGTGCTGCTGGACAGAAAGGCATGGATCTATCAACAATCCTCAACAACCCGGCCCTCATGAATATGGTAAGTGTTCAAGCATTACTCTTCATGGCATTCATAACAGTAGTAAAAACTGTTTAACTATGAAAAGCATTGAATTTATTTTTTCTACGGTAGAAAAATGAAATATGGTATTAATCTGTTCTGGGATTGGGGATCGTAAGGTGAAATAGCGAGGCCTAAGCAAAATTTTATACAGTAAACATTAAAAATTAGTAACAAAATACATTACAGTATATAATATACATGTATATAATCAAGTAATATAAATAACACTGTAAGGCAGGGCAAATACCGTAACCAGAGGTGGGGTGGGAGATCTTATTCCACATCGTAACCTGAAAAAAAAAAAAAAAAAAACTCCCGGAGTTCTACTGTATTTAAAAAAATGTCTTAATCTTTATCTTTTCTATCTTCATTTGAAAGCTTAAAAAGAGTATTAAGACGAGCTAATATCATGATAGACTTAAATTCTTTATTGGTCCCCTGACAAATGAGGGATTAGACCTAGTAATTCACCCATTCTTCTGTTTGCACTTTTCTCAATAAAAAATAAGATTGGATTTTTTTTATTTGCCGCAAACATTAGTCATGGTGAAAATAAATTTTTGCAACAAAAGATTTTCCGGGATAACTCTGGTTGCCCCCAAATCGTTCATCTATTCATTTGTTCATACTTAATAACCGCGCCTTAGATTTAAAAAAAAAATTTGCACAAACATTAGTCATGATAAAAGTAAATTTTTTCACTTGTGAGGAGGAGCCCACATGCTCAGCTCATGTTTAAATTGAATTATCTCTTTTCCCACTAGATATTTAAAGGAGATGAGGATCGCTATTTTTTAAATTTGAATTTGAAATGTTAATAAAATTGTTAGAAGCTATAAAACAAACATTTTAAATAAAATATTTACATTGTATGGAAACTGCTTTATTTTTAATATTTCAAATTTAAATATTTATTGATGTAAAATTTAAATGACAAAATCTCATGCTGTCATATCTAAATATTCTGCAAAAACCGTCTTCAAAATCTAGTGGATGATTTCCTTTTTATTTTCTATTATGCGTTACAAATCTAACTCTGCTCTATCATTTTCACATGGTAGATGCTTGACTGTGCTTCAATTTATGGTCCTCCCTTCTGTAAAACATTCATAAGCACTCGTCTATCTACAACCACTGTCAAATATTTCCATTACTCTATCTGTGCCTAAAACTAAAAATTCCATGAACAAAGTTTCCTTCTTTCTTAGAACTACCTTTCTATGGAATACAATACTGCGGGGCTGCTTCCCCGCTGACTATATCACGGTTGTTTTCAAGCCTAATGCAAAAAAAAAGCATTTGTTGCATATTAGCACACCTGGTGTATTGCCAAATTATCAGAGCCAGAAGATTATTATTATTATCAGATAGATTGAATTAGATTTGGTTTAAAGAGAAAAATGCAATTCAAGGACAAATATGGTTAAATGATGTTTTAGGAATTTAACTTGACCAGATTCTATAAACAATAACAGGAAGGAATTTTAGATGAATAAAACAAATGTTTTAATTAAAAAGAATAGAACATAAACAAAATAATTTGAATATATGTAACCAGAGTTAGAAGTCACTCAAGGAGTCTTGAGCAAACGAGTTGGAACAAGTAAATGAGACAGGCAAGTTCTCAGCTGGTTGGGAATCGTTCAGCTATGGAAGCATTCAGCTGGAAAGTAATATGTAATCCCTGAAAAAGGAATGGTGTGCAATCCTAGAACAAAAAAGTTGCAACAGGAATAAATGTAAATGTGGAAAAACAATTTGGTTGTCTGAGTTGCCTGGGTGAACTTACATTTTCAGAAGTGCATCTGGAACAATACAGCGATGATTCTAACCAAAAAAATATGTTGTTCCCTTGTCTGGACAAGCAGACAATGGTGCTATTTGTCCCGTTTGTTGAAGATATCTATATCTGTTTATTATGTGTTAAAAATGTACACGCTCGCACACTACAAACATTATGTATTTTGATTTTGCATATTAAAATTGGACTTTTTTTTTCTTTTTTTTTTAAATCTTTTTTTTTATTATTAATATTTATAGGAATGCCTCCAATACAAAACCTATCTAAGAAGACTCCCAGACACATAAAAAACATTTGTGTGAAATTAAAAAAATATCAGCCCAGTCATTTCAAAGGTCATAGGAAACAACTCATGTACACACACACACACAGTCCCTTTTATATATACGTACAGATTCTTTGAAAGTATCTAATTTTCTGTTAGGTTGTACATGAGAAATTTTCCTGAATAATAAAATTTTTTTTGTTTTTATTTTAGGCTGCCAGCATGATGTCCAATCCTCAAATGCAATCCATGTAAGTAAAATTATTTGCATTTTTTTTTATAGATAAATTTTTACCTCGATTATTGATTTGTAAAAAAATTTCTAAATCTTCTAAATTTTGTAGGATGTCTAACCTGATGTCTTCAGCAGCTGGTGAAGGAACTAATGGTGGCCTTAGCACTTTGTTACAAGCGTAAGTCCCTTTTTTCTCCATTAAATTTTATTTGATAATATTTTTTTTTAATGTGGAAAGAAGACAATTATTTTAAAACTATTGTAATATCAAATATTTAAAGTGAAAAACATTCTTTAAAATGATGTATAAAGTAAAGGTATTATAACGAAAACTTATTTGAAATCAAAATTAAAAATTCTGCAAGAACTTTCTTCTCAATCTAATAGTTATGGCTGTTTAAGTCATTAATCAATAGTCAGCTACTTTAAGCACAAGTTTTCTGCCTTTTCTTCTTTTTTTTTAAAGAAAAAGTGAATCACTAAAGTCTTCCATGGATCGAGTTCTCTTTTTGTTTGAAATCCATTTTTTTTTTTTAAATAATTATAGAACTACTTATTTATTTTTTTTATTAACTATTTAAACAATTTCTTTTTTTTTTTGCCAGATTTTTTTCTTTTTATTACTCATTCTCACCTTGTCTTCATTTATATTTCTAACTTCATCTTCCTTTCTTTTTCTTTTTTTTCTTTGTCTTCAGCTTTTTCCCATCATCTTAATTTTTATCTGTTATTAACATTCTTGTACACATTTTTCATGTGTTTCTTGTATTTGGTAAACCTTTGTACAATTTGTGCCTTGGTTACCTCTTTTAAATATTTTCTCCTTTGTTAAAAACTTGTTTGTATCAATTCTTCCTGATTTTTTTTTTTTTTTTTCCAGAGGCCAACAATTGGCATCACAAATGCAACAACAAAACCCAGACCTTGTGGCCCAGTTGCGCCGACAGGTTAACCCACAAAACAATTCATCAGAACCTTCCAATAATGGTTAGTTTCTCTTAATTTTTCTTTTCTAATTTCTTTTCCAATAGTTGTGTTGGTAAAAACAAATTCATAACATTTAATCTTATTATGTCTGAAATAAGGCAGTTTGATACTCCCATCTTTTTCACCGTAACTTTGGAAATAATAAGCAATTAATCTGTTACTTTTCCAAAAGTTTGTTACTAAACACTTTTATAATATATATAAAACTGGGTATGGCTATATATTCTTATGGCTTGTCTATATATCTATAAAAGTGTGTGTATGAGGGCACTTCTCAACTTATATACTCAACAAATTGTTAATCTAAAGATTGAAATTTGGTATATAGGGTATTCAGACATGTGGAAAACTTTTTAATCTGTTTTCATACCAAAAAAGGGCTGCTAAGGAGTCAAAATTTAAAAATTGGTACGTTGGGGGGGGGTTATCTGTTTGTTAACTGTTTCACGAATGTGCATGCATGAATTGTTCACATTACTTATTCTTAACATAAGTAGGTTTGAAAACACTTTTTAAAGATAGTGTCCAGCTGGCCTAATGGTTATACTTGATTCACTGTATTTAGGTTTTGGTTGTTTTTTTTTTTACTTACAAGAAGAGAACTGTTTAGAAAAAACAATACATGCACGTCTCAATTTCTTATGTTTGTATTTTTACTTCATTTTATTTTTTTTTTAAAGGAATTAAATATTGTTTAATGCATACAGTATTTCTGTTTATAATAAAATAAAAAAGTCTACATTAATTAAAATATGTTTATGTATATTTTATGATAGGACAATGCTAGGCAGCCTGCTAGTTTTAAATAAAAGTTTCTTTTCGACTTCTGCTAAGTCTTGCTAAGGAATGAGGAAGTGTCCCTTCTGATTCTTTTTTTTCTTAGAATATATATATATATATATATTTTTAATGTTATAATCAAAACGTTTTGATTACAAGGTATTTAAAAAAAAAAAGCATTTCAATGTAAAAAGTATTTTTTTTTATGTAAACTTTTAAAATACATTTTTTATTATATAAAATCATTCTCAAAAAATAAAAAAGACCATTTTATTAAGAATAAAACCATTCCCCAAAAAATCATTTCAAAGTAAAATCTATATATTTTATGTAGAGTTTTAAAACTAAACTGGAATTATATAAATACTAGCGGGGGTACCCGGGTGTTTGTATGTGTGGAGGGGAAATAAAAAGGCTCGAAGCTGAACAGCGAAGGAGTGTCCAAATGAATAGCAATTGTTTGATATGGGGAGTTTTTCCAGTGATCAAAGATAATTGCTTTCTGGACGTCCCTGGCGGGAAAGCCAAGGAACTGACTTTGTTTCAGTTAGTTTCACTCTGTTCGGCTTTTTAGTATATACCGGGAATTTTATAAAAGTTGATCAAAATAAATCTACAGACGACGTCCATTCACAAATTGTAGATATTACAGAGTACCCCCCCCCCCTGCGGAAAAGGCCTTTGCTGGACATACAAAAATGTGTGCGCCCGATTTGCCTTTTTTATATATATATATATATATATATATATATATTAGTGAGAATGGACTATTCCTCTGTATACATTGGCAAGACTAGAAAGAAAGTGTAAGTCAGAAAAGAAACTGATTTAAAATATTCTTTGTATGTGTAGGATTCACTCCTAATTTAGTTAATTGATCATTATGAATTTTGGAAAATATTCATAAAGTGTAAGAGGTGATAATGTGGGCTATATTTAGCTTAATATAGTTTTATGCAAACAGTAAAAAAGAAGGGAGGGTGATGCCTTTCATGAAAATTCAGATATCTCTGATTTTTATAAAATTTTAACGTTTTAACTAATTTTGCACGTTTCTTTTTTTTATGGTTTCTTATTAGATGATTGGTTTCATTTTACTATTATGTTGAATGCATAGTGTCTGCATTATTGCATAGAATTTAACATGAAAAGGTTCTAGCACACAAGTATATGTGACCTTGTGTGTGTGAGAAGTCTCTTCCAATTTCCTTTGTGAATATTTGGTCTACAAAGTAGAAATTTTCATTTGATTTGGTTTTTAGCCGGCAAAATTTGCTGCTAAAGGGATCAAAATTGAAAGCAAAACAGTTACCGTTTGACTAACCTTGTTTACATGCACAAATCTACATTCATAGGTTAAACAACGTTATTTCTTTTTTTAACTATTTATAATGCATGTGGATGTGGCTCAGAGGCTAAGGAATGAGGCAGTAAAGTTATGATTTTCGCTGATGGCATCCAAGTCATTTTTTTTTTTAACTTTTGATATCACTACTATACATTAGGTACAATATAATAATTATAGAGAATTGTCTCTATAATAATAAATGCGTAATCTACAGGAATTAAAATATATTTAACTGTATCTTATGACTTGGCGGCCTGCTAGTATATATATATATATAATGTAAACGTTTTTGGGGAAAAATATGCTTATTCAATTATATTTCACCTTTCATTCATACCAATCCTTTAATTTATGAAGCTCGATGTAACTACAGAGCATTTAACAAATAAATGATAAAAAGTCTAAATTCCAAATTTTAAGGTGTTGCCAATCTTACCATTTATTTTTTTTTCAAAAGAAATGGACAGCATCTTGAAATGTGGGATGTAGACTTTGTCATTTATTTGTATATATATACTAACAGGTCACCCAGCCTGGTCGTAAAATATGCATAAATATATTTTAATTCATACAGAAACTGAGACATGTGCATGTGAGTATTATGTGTTTTCTAAGCCGTTCACTTCTTATAAGTAAAAAAAAAAAAATACTTGAACTGAGATCAAAACCTAAAAAGACAGTGAATCAAGTACAATAACCATAAGGCCAGCTTGACACTATCTTTAAAAAGTGTTTTCAAACCTACTTATTCTTAACATAAGGAATCTGTCACGTGAACGATTCACGCATGCACATTTGTGAAACAGTTGACAAACAGATAAAAATCTGATGCCCCCCCCCAACCCACATACCAATTTTGACCCCTTAGCAGCCGTTTTTTCTGGATGCAAACTAAATGTTTTTCACATGTCTGAATACTCTATATACCAAATTTAAATAGGTTGAGAAGTGTCCTCAGACATACACACGTTCTCACTAATATATATATGCATGCACACACCCTTTTATTCAACTGTCTACAACGGACCATGTGTGAAGTTGGGAAGCAAAATGTCCGTTTGCATTACATTTAAACTTTTGTAGTTAGTCCAGTCAGGGATGTAGGAAACTGGGAGGAAATTCCAAAGTATAATAATTTCTTCCATTGAACTGCTAGAGTAGAAGGCTTTCTTCTATCTAGGAACCACCATAGTGAAGGGATGGGATTTTTTCTGCCTGTTAGGTATGTTCGTTGAAGGGAGAGCACATATGCTGTTAGTTTTATCAGAATGTTGTAAAACAGGCACACAGATGCAACATTGTGGTGACAGGATGAGTTTTGTTGATAATAAGAATATTTATTGGAGACTACTAATAGGTGAATGGTGGCTTTGTAGAGAAATATCCATCATTTATGTTGCTCGTGCAAAAGATCAATACGTACCATGGAGAAAACACAGACTTCCTGTCCACTCTCGAATTCATCTCTCAAAATGCTTATATGCACTTTGAGGAATCTTCTGTTTGATCAGTATCTCGTTATCTTGAAGATCATTGATAGTGAAGCAGAATTTGAGTTTTATCTAGAGTACTTGGGTTGGCTGTATGTTAAAAAATATTCATGCAATCGCATCTAAAGCATCGAATCTTTCTGACAAATCGAAAACCAGTCATCAAAATGTTTGTAGTAACAAGAGAACTTATTGAGACTGACTGCTCAGGATGAGAAACTTTACATCTACGCGAAAGCAGTTTGTTTACTCATCTTTGCATCTGAAAACTGCCTCTCTCTTCTAAAAATGCTGAAAGGGGTGCTTATGCAGTATGGGGTCACAGGTGATATAATCATATTGTATTGCTATACTTTTGTATCATGCAGAAATCAGTATCTTCACCAAATAAAATTATCAAGTAGAAATTTAAAGATAATCAGTTTTTGTATTTTACCAAACCACCATTCATTATTTGGTTAAATAGACTTGCTTATCTCCCTTTGCTTTATGGGTATTCTCACTTTTATCAATGGCAGATTGGCAAAATACAATAAAACTGTTTTTTATTTATAATTAAAAATCTATTAATGTTTTTCTAATTTTTAGTGTAGGTACGCATTTTTGCTTGATATATAAGTATGTCAAAGGACTTTTCTGTTACTTCGGAACTGATTTTTTTTTTACCTGTGCCCAATACTATATAAGCACCTTGATAATTTTGGACCGCTCTGTATTGTTACTTGATTATCGAGTAGATGGAGTCATTAAAAAGTCCAGAACAGTTAAGAGGTAGTGTGATATCTGAACACTATAAAGGTTTATTTGAATGTCTTCACTCACATCCCCATCCTGCAAATATGCAGTGCGATATGTCACTAGCAAACAATACAAACATACAACTTCTCCAAGATAATCTGAGATAAAGATCATTTGATAAAACTTGCATCTGTGCTTGAACTCTATACTTGATAACATATTAACCAATTTTTAGACAAATCTGGATTGTAACTTGATCATCAAACGTTTCTGAAATCATGCAAAAGTGCAGCATAAGACGGTGAAGTTAATTAAAAAAAAAAAACTTGTTATTTTATCTTTCATTTTCTGTTTAGTGGAAGTTATGTCCGTGTATATCAAGGAAAATTATCTCCTGATTAACTTTTATGTAATCTCAGTTTAATTTTAAAAATTTACATTAAAAAAGAAAAAGTCTACTTTGAAATGCATCCTCTTTGGAATGATTTTATTTTTTAATAAAATGTTATAATTATAATGTATGATTTTATTTTATTTTTATTTTTTAAAGTTTTATAATAAAAAATAGTTTTTACTTTTTTTTTTTGTTTAAACATCTGAAATATTTTATTTTAGCAAAAAATAAAAATAAAAATAAAGCAATTAAACCCACATTAAAAAAAAATTAATAATTTTGGAATTTGCATCAGGTTGACAAGTTCTTGCAGTTTTTAACTTTTAAATTCAGATAAACATCTCAGCTCAAACAAAAATTTATTGATCAAAATAAGCACCATCAAGATCAACAGTTTTGCTGATGCAAAAAAAAGTGTTTTTCGTTCAGTAATGTAAAAAATCTTGCACTCTGGTGGCGATGAAGTCGCTGAAGGGTTTTTTGATATCACTTAGGTTTTTGAAGCATTTCTCTGCAGAAAGTTGTTGGGATGCTTGAAAAAGAGGTAGTCATG
This sequence comes from Euprymna scolopes, assembly GCF_053919585.1. Classification (NCBI taxonomy): domain Eukaryota; kingdom Metazoa; phylum Mollusca; class Cephalopoda; order Sepiida; family Sepiolidae; genus Euprymna; species Euprymna scolopes. The sequence goes on from NC_136498.1 coordinate 16,639,741, forward strand.
AAGTGAGAGGTCTGAAGAGTATGGCAGATAAGGCAGTTTTGTAGCCCAATTCATTCAACTTCTGTAAAGTCAGTTTAGCAACGTGTAGTCAGACATTATCATGAAAGAGAATTGAGCCTTTTTTTTTTGTTGACTAATACTAGGTGTTGTGGAAGTTTCTGAGGCATTTCATCCATTTGTTGGCAGTACTTCTCCACCCTAATGGTTTTGCCTGCATTTAAAAAACTAATGGATGAGACCAGTCGCAGACCACCGAGCAATCAGCATGACCTTCTTTTGGTGCAACTCTGGCTTCAGGAAGTGTCCATAACAGCGTTTCTTTTGGTTGTCTTCCAATTCGTGAGGCACCCATTTATCAAGTATTTTTGTCTATCCGATCTCTCTCAAGTGGTTAGAAATCATTGGATACATTACATCTAATTCAGAAACAAGTTCTCAAACAATTGTGCATAGATTGGCATGGCCTAAGATTCTTAATTGATCATTATCAACATCTGATAGCTGACCATCATCTTCAAGACTTGTTGCCACCACAAAATTTCTTAAACCACCATTGTGCTGTGTGTTCAGTAATGGTTCCTGGATCCAACACTTCATTGATATTGAGCTGTTTCAGCAGCTTTTTGGCCTAGCTTGAATTGAAATGCAAAAATTGTGCAAAATTGCTTTTTTTCTATCTTGTATACAACGTTCTGAAAAGAAAACAATTATTTTCAAACGATTAATTTAATTTGAAAATATATGTGAAATCAAAACTAAAAATTCCATAAGTACTTTTTTTGTTAACCTTTAATATAAACATTCAAAATATTTCACATTTTATTTATTTTATTGATTATTTTAGCAAAAAATCTGAAGAAAAAAAACCCCAATTAACGTTAAATTCTCAATTGGAAGGAATTAGAAACGTTTACGTAAACATTAATCTGAAAGTATTTTTCTTTGTTATACACCAACATGACTTCCAGTGGAAGTCGGAATAACTTTTTTTTTTCCTTTGTAACCGATAGTGGTTTGTCTGGACAATGGATTCATCCTACAACCATGCAAAATACGATTAGTGAATAACTCAAGAAACCAACTTCTGCAGGAATAATCTGGGATCTAACAAAACTTGTATTAGTGTTTGAATTCTTACACTCAATTCTGATTGGCGACGATATTGCACAATATCATGATGGGAATTAATTCTGATGTTTGTGAGAATATCCCCTTTTTCATCATTCATTTGCCCCTGAGAGATCACATGATCATAACAGAAGTAAAATTCAAAATAGAGGTAGCAACTAAATCGTCTTAACCACAGACGAGTAATCCCTCCACATTCATAGTAATTCTTTCAGTTGTACAATTGTTTAAAACAAATCATCTACATAGCATCATTTTCATCCATTTATTTTTTCATATTTGTATCTTAGTACTCTTTACACCTTCACAACAATGGTGTTACAAAGTTGTTCATCCATTTTGTGTACTCAATGAAAGGATCATATTACTTTAGACTTTTGGTTATCAGTGCAGCATACCTTTGTAAGATGGCTGCGACAAAGACATCCATCACAGCAGAGAAATTGCCAGAAAACATCACTAAATGCAAATTTATCTCGGAGTTATGGAATGGACTATTCAAACGAGAAAATATACGTACACCTGTTTCCACCCAATCAATACTGAGTATATTCTATAAATCCTAAAAAATATGAATAATGTTATAGGATGGATATATAAGGATACAGTATTCCTTGTTCAATAGTAGTGCTATAATTCATAAATTTCTTTTACCCGCCAATCATTCGACATGCAACTTAGTTGAAATAAATTCTGAACAAATACATAGTTGTGAATTGCATCTAATATCATAAATATATACTTTTTTTTTTTTTACTGGAGGGGGGGGGGGTCACTGCTTATCAAGGCCTTAAAATCACACAAGGATAACAATTAACGATTATCAGGTGAGGCAATATCATGATGATCTGTAAGGGAGAAGCCTGGATTGTGTTTATTTAAGAGGATGACTCAACAGGAATTTGTTTATATTAGACTTGAAAACCATGTTATAGTTAGCTGGTAAGTGGCCTTGCTGTATTGTGTCCCACAAATGGGCAGTTCTTGGAAAGAAACTTTGTTCACAAAATTTGTTTAGTTTTAGGCAGAGATAGAACTTAGATGTGGAAGGTATCATTCTAAACACGTCTGGTAAACTGTTTCAGGAAGCAGAAACACTAACAGAGAATGCCTTTCTTATGTTGAGACAAAAGTGATGATGATACATGTTCTGTAGCTATCCACAACTATGTGTTGGAGTGAAAATCTTCTAAAAGGTAAATGATGATAATGCTGTATGCCAGAATCACGTTCCCTTGCATCCTTCACTACTCAAGTGACGACAGTTTTAGTTTTAGATGATAAACGTGGAGAAAGACATTATCATCATTGTGGTTGCCAGCCGCTGAACATCTTTCAGGGTTAGTGATATATTTTTGAAGATAAGGATTTGTTGCTTGGATACTCAAAGATGGAGCGTATCAGAGTTATGTATAGAGAACAGGAAAACATCTACTGTTTGGTTTAGAAAGGATTTCTTGATACCATGATGGTTTGAAGGTGTTGATCACATCGCTGCTCTACAAACAAATGTCTACTGAAGAGAAAATTTCATATTTTCTTGGCTTTTTCTTTAATTGATGATATTTTTTTTTTTTTTTTTTTCCAGAAGAGGACAATCAACAGTGAGGTAATTTGAAAAAAAATCATTCGGTGCCGACCAAAACAATTTAGAGATGGACTCCAATGGACTGGATAAAATATATCACAGGTTTACCATAGCAACTTTCATCACTACAGCCACAGCGACTGGAATGGAGGGGAAAGTGGAGGGTATTTAAAAAAACAAAAATGGCAATAGCCACTCCTCTTTTCCTTCTTTTCCTCTCCTGCAAGTATTAAATAAAATACTGTGATATGTCATTGACCCCCTGACATGCAATGGCTTCTCTCTTCCTATCCCCACCCCTACCTCTGTAGACTTGCCTTCTGCCAATTTAGATTAATCTGACCATCAAAACTAACAAAAATAAAAATAGATTTCTCATCATTTTTTTTTTTTTTTTTTTTTTTTTTTTGAAAGAAAATAAAGTTTCACATTTGACAAGAATTTATGGAAACGATTGTTTGTATTTTTTTTATTTATTCATTTATTTTTAAATATATCTAAAAAAAAAAAAAAAAAAAAAAAAAAAATTTTTTGCATATTTTTGTATTTGTCAGTTCCACAATATTCTCTCCTTTGTTTTCATGGAAAATCATGTTTTACCAACCCTAACTCTCTTTAGAAATGTGTTCATTAATTGTCTTCTTAAAACTGTAGATTGAAATAAGCATTCTTGGATTTACAGTTATAATGAATATCACCATTTTTGTTCACACCTCTTGAACTTCCAGGTTTTATTTTCAATTGGAAGTTTAGAACCCATTTTAAAATGTGTTAAATTTGTTAATTTATTTTCTGTAGTAGTAAAAAAAAAAAAAAAAACCTATTAAAAATTTTTTTATATAGTTCTACGTATGTCATTTTCAAAAAATCTTTTTTACATGACCATACCATCAAAGTCTCCTGTTCTGCACACATCTTATGCTGTCTAACCCTAACTGGCCAAGTATCACTTGCAATACATGCCTGATAGAACTTACTCCATGCATCCCCACAATGTGTTTGATTGATTTTTACTTATGCAGAAGTGCATCATTTTCAGATTCAGTATCTACCAAGAATGTTTTCCAACCATCACTTCCCAAACTTATATTAACAAGTTGTTGCAGTTTTAAAAATTTGTCTCTTGATAATCTGATTTCAATTTGTTTAGAGTTTCCCTAGTTGAATTAATTGATCGCATTGACTGAGATTAAAATTCCACAAATATTAGTTTTCTAATATACTGAGCATGTGATTGACATAATTTGCATATTGCATTGCAAAATAACTTCTCGTTAATTTGTTACTGATTATTTTTATTTTATTTATCATTTTTTATATTGTAGATAAAAAAAACAATTTGCTTTTTTGGGTGATTTTTTTTTTCCAGATCAATTTTGTTTTTGATGATTTTAAATTGTAAAATACTCCTGCTCCCACTGTTGCGGTGGATTACAAGTTAAATGGGTAGTTATATTTCTGATTTAAGAAACGTGTTTTAGATCGGCTCGAGTTTTTGTTTTCAATTTCACGTTTTACTACGTTTGTGTGGCTGAAATTGAGATTACAGGTCCAAGTAACTTGTGTTTACCACCAAAGAGAACACATAACCATTCAAAAATCCTCACTTTTACTGACAATTTCTGTGGCTTTCTTCTCCCCCTCACATATTGTTAAATTCTAATTTAACAACTTTCTCTTTTTTCTGTTATTTTTCTCTTTTTCCAAATCGTAAGGAACTTCAAATCAATCTTGTCCTCCTCCCAAATCTACAATTCTCAGAACCCCAGAAAATACCTTATTCGCACTGTCCATTGACCTCGGCAACCCTTACTACAAACAGTCTAGGCGGGACACAGTTCACACCTGCCATTCGAATATCTGGAGACAATTATAATTATTGTTTCTTGCTATCTAGATCGCACCTATTCTTCAAGTGCCAGGGAACAATTATATATAGGGTTTTTCTACCCTAACAATATCGTTACACGTCAGCAAGATTAGTCAATTTCGCCTGGGATTCATAACATAACTTGCACCTCCCATTTTTCAAAAGGTAAAGTCTGTCTGGGCTTTTCATTTTTGGTTTCCTCAGACGATTTTTATAACCTAAGATTAAGTGTTATTTTTATACTAAAATTTTACTTATAATTTAGTCATTGTGTCAAATATCAGTTTTAAAAAAGGAAAACAACAAAAGCAACTTTTTAGTTAAATTGTCTCCGAAATTCAGAAATATTTAAAGTTGAAGTGAAAAAAAAAGTAATTTTTTTTAACAGCAAGCTCTATTAAAAACTGTTCAATAATTTTATATCCTTTTTTTCTCAGGTTTAAGAAAAGAAAAAAAAAATGGTGATACATAATTGATTTAAAAAAAACTAAAAACATCATCTAAAAACTTATTAATTACATTTTGAAACAGATGGTTTTCAGATTAAAAGAAAATTGTAAGAAAATCATCGCTTTTTACAGTTTTATACTTAAAGGAAATTAACTCTTTTTTAAATCAAGGAGCTACTTCCCTTATACCTAAATGTGATGTCTTTATTGACATCTCAAGACAAACAAAAGGTGGTAATAATTTTGTAGAGGTGCTATCTGTATCTGGTAAATCTCCAAGAACAACAAAAAAAAAAACCTCTTATTTTAGAAATTATCTATAAATCGGGACACATACAACATATACAAGGGTTTTCATCCATTTCATGGACACCACAGTGTACCTGCTAATATTTGAAATTTAAAAAAAATCTAAGCAAAAATTAAAAGAAAATGTTCATTTTCTGTGTATAGTCAATTTTTTTTTTTATTTAACAATTTTAATTTACTACAATGAAAAAGTAAAAAAAAAAAAACAAACTTTCCTCATTTAAAAAAAAATTTTTTTTAGCCACAAACAAAAACTTGCGCAATCTCATCGTGTTCATAGGTACGTTTCAGAAAGTTGTCAGTTAAACGAAGGCCAGACACGGTCTGCAAAAAAACAGAACAAAAATCAGGTGAGATGATCGTGTGGAACCAACAAATGTAAATGCCACTAATTTTATTGCTTTTAAAACGAGTTATTGCACTGACCTGCAATCCGGGCGACGTGGCAATAACAGTGAGAGGGATATCCATGCTGTTATTTTGTGGAAGTTTTCCCAGTTGTTTTCCCGACAAACCACACCAGAAAACGCCGGCGGAAATGTTGTTTTGTAGAATCAAAGTCAAGTCGACAACTCGTTCACTGAAATTGAACCGAAAGTTGGTTAAAAATATTTGCACAGATTTTGTTAAGAGAATGCTTAAAGAAGGAGGGAGGGAAGGGGTCTTTAACTTACCAACAGTTAGTAATCCGGAATGTAATGGTAAAAGTCGTCTCCAAGGTGACTGTGTCTGGAATAGATTCTACTGTCAGACGAATGTCTCCGTAACCAGGAGCCTGCAAAGAATTAATGGTTTGTTTGAAAGAAATGAAAATGGAAACGGTAGATCATGCTCAAGGTTCATATTTGGAGATTTCTACTTTTCACGAATATCGATCTTCATTTTTGTAATTGTTTAATAAAGATGTTAGCAAGTCTGCTACAAAGAAGGTAAAAAATGTCTCATGTGCTCATATCTCTATAAAACCATTATTCACCCAGACATGATGAATAATTTTTTTTTTTTTAGAGTTGTTTAAAAAACGTTTATTTATTGGTTTATTAAAAATAAATATATTGATTTGAATAAAAAAAAATCAGAAAAATTATATAAAGAAAAATTAAAAATTAGTTATACCAAAAAATATTTATGAATATTTTTTTTTGTTTTGTTATTTAATTTTTGTTTCAAGATTCGTAACAATTGTCTAATAATTATTCATGGTATTTTCTCTGTAACAAAGAATATTTTTTTTTAATTCTTCATGCCATTATCTTCATAATAATATTTTTTTTGCAAAAATTAGCCAGCATATACAAAAAAAAAAAAAAAAACTTGTTTGGCATTGTTCGGTGTTTTACATAAATTGTCCAGAAAGTTCTAACAATAGCAATGTCCTTATTCTGCACAAGTTCAGATTTGTTATGTAAGGCATGTCTATTATCGGAGGGATTTTCACAGCTCAAGAATCTGTATAACATTGTTGAACTACACAACAATAAAAAACTTGTATTTTGAGGTTACATTTTTATGCATTCTTTATTTTTGCATGAATACGAGATCTACATTTCTTTGCAAGAAATTCCCATCTGTGAAACACTACCACAGAACTGCATCCCTGCAGACTACAATATTGTATTCAAATCCAATGTTACTAAACTCTCATAATCAGATTTTGTTCATTCTATTTTTCAGTTTATTCTTTAGCATTTCAACTGACAATCCATTCCATCTCTTTAGCTCTTATCCTCAAATGCCTTTTTAACCTTGGTAAATGGTGACTTCTATTTATTTAACATCACTTTTTCCTTGTTGAGGAGTTGGATCTTTTCTGATATTACGCAAGTTCACTCTCCAAGTTCCACTCTATAATCTTGCCCAATCACTTGCTAAACATTTTCCTTGACTGGCCAAACTTCCTGCGATTCAAGACATCTATTCTTGTGCAATGGTTTACCTAGGAGGATAAACGTTCAACACAACTATACCAGCATAATTGATTCATCATTGTGATAACGTCTTCGTAAGAAAAAATATGCAATGTCATCAATTCTGCACTTATTGGTCCACTGATTTGGTCGGATTTGGATCTTAGAATTCACCCTTGTCCGTTTGTTTCCAAAATTCTTACATTTTTCTGAAATTTTGCATGAAGTTACAACTAGGTAGGAAATGTACCATTCTCGGATTTTAGATAAACTTTCTGGTTGCGTCAAAAGGGGTCAAAATGGTCAAAAATAGCACTTTTCAGGACATTAGATTTTACTGAAAATTATCCAAACACAAGACCACATGAATATGCATCTGGAAGCGTAATATTTGACACTGAGAAAATTTGGGGGCTTGAGCCCCAGGGAGTTTTAGGGGTGAAAAAACACTTTTGGGGGCTAATTTTTATTTTTCTCCTAAAATTCAAGGCATCAGTTGGGGGACCATATAGTTTTTGGCTTTTTTTTATAAATTCAATCAGACTAAATATCTTACCTTGAAAAGGCTAATTCTTCCAAATTTATTGTTCAACTAGTTGGTAAGTATGTGCATATATTAACTCTTTCTCCACTTACCACTCTTTGAAGTTGGCTCGTCTGCAAACGGCCTCGTTCTCCCATGTTTGTACGCCATGTAATATCTAATTTTCCAATATTAGTGACCCCCTTCAGCACTTTACTCTCAGCATAGGCCTCGGGTTTTGGCGTGAGACAATACAAGTATTGCCGAGTGTCCAACGAGTTGAGATAATTCACTCTGCCGAATACGGGATGCGAACTGTAAGAACAAAAAAATGTCTTTAAAAAAGATAAATACTTTTTTTTAATATTACTAAGTATAATATTACTAAGTATAATATTACTAAGTAACTATAAAACTTGTTTGAAATGAGTAAACGATTTGTTTTAAGATAAGAAAAAATAATTATTTCTAACTTTAACTTTTTTGTTGGTTTTGGCATATATTTTGATTGCTCAAAATAATGATTAAATAAAAAATTTGTAAAAAAAAAAAAATCAAACCGATTTTATAATTTACAAAACTGATCACAGAACAAACACAAAAAAGTGTTTTTTAAAATTAATTTAATTTTTAGAGTGGGCTATAAATTCTTAGAAAAACCAAAAGAATGCTGTAAAAAAAAAACAATAAATAAAAACAGCGTTGTAAGAATGAAAAATTTTCCTTTTTTAATAACATTCTTTTGTTTGCTTCTTGAAAAAGAGATTTTATTCTCAAAATAAGACATTTACGATCCTGGTTAAATTAAACAGTAAGTCCATATTTACTGAATTATATATCTGATTGAATTTGAAAAATAGACGCAGATTTATAGAATCAACAAGACCTTCGTTCGTTTGTTTGTTACTTCACATCATTTTGATAACCCAGTATTCTACATCACTATAGTCACTTACATACTTATTTACTAGCAATGCTTCAAGCAAACTCCCTTTATATGTACCTATATTTATTAATATAGACACACATACAGATATATGTACAAATACACACTGGTCTTTATTATAGCATGGAGGATATAAACAATAATCAGAAAGATTACAATTTATGTATGGACTAGCGAGGGGTACCCGGCGTTGCCCGGGTGTTTGTAGGTGTGTGTGAAAAAACCCCGTAATGTGAAAAAAAACAGGTGCCCGTGAAAAAAAACGAAGTCTTGACGAAGCGCAGTTGGAAAATAGTAAAGTATGGAAAAAAAAAAAAAAACAGGTGCGTGTTTTTGATTGACGTGACAGCAATAGCTATTCAGCAGTTAGCATTTTGTGCGGGACAGTTTTTAATGAGGTCAATAAATCGGTTTGTTTGTTTTTAAAAACCCGCTCCCTCATCTCGAAATGAAAGCTACCGTCTGATATGACGAAGTTGACATTGACCAAACGTTACTTAGCTCTCTAGAGACCACTGGCTCTGGGCCTGTGATTAGAGTCGAGTTTCGCTTTTTGTTTATACCGAAAACCGAATGTAATGCGTGCCGATGCGGGAAATGTGGAATAATTAATGTTTGAAAGTCAAAATTAAATAGACAGGCGAGCTCCGTGGTTAACTGTGAGATATTACAATTTATAGATGATATAAAAAGTTTTAAGAAGTTGTGAAGCGAGCGCTTCTCTGAGAGAAGCCTTTTGTGGACATCGAGGAAAAGCGTACATACATACATTTTCTCTTTTATATTTATAGATGAGTATAATAATTTCATTTTATTCATGAAATAAAAGTCACAAATATATCAAATCTTAATGCACTCTTGCAATGTTAGTTTGACCACGTTGAGAGAAGTGACTCATGGATAAGAAAATACAAAAACATTGAGACAGAATCCTGAAGGAAGGTTGGATGAACTCAGAAAACTTGGATAGAAACCATCAACAAAGATCTTAGAAAGAAAGACTCTCCAACGGCAAACTCACAAATCTACAAAGTTTGCTATTGGAACAGCGAGTGTTTAAAGATCGCTAGGTTTGGTCAGCTTTGTGTAGGATGCAATAGCATGGATGGAACCGGTTCAACCCGACTTAAGAGGTGAATGACGTTTCAAGAATTCGAATGCAATCAACATTTAAGACTGTCAGGTTTGGTTGGTTGTTTTTGTTTTACGGCATATCAACCCTTTTGGGTTATTTAATGCCGAATCCAGTGATTTTGAAGAACAATTTTTTAATAGAGTATATTTGTTTTTTAAGTCGGTTTCTATTTAACCCATAGTTGGGACCCTAACAGGTACTACCACTCCGGATCAGAGTGGACCTGGGAGCAATGGCAATTAAAGGGTGGCTCCACACTCCCCAAAGCCCACAAGCTGGGGCCTCACCATCGAATATAGTTTAAGGTCATATCCAGGACCGTCAGGTTTGGAGACCGATTGTAGGCTGTCAGAAATATGTTGAATCCCTTGTAAAAAATGTGTTTTCTATCAACAATCGCCGACTCAACACGGTTGTGTTCCATGGTCTTCTCTTTCATCTTCCAACCTCATCCTGGCCTGATTGTCATCTCTCACACATTGACGACTGCCAAGAGCTAGTACTGCTTCACAGATATAAAAGAATAAACACAAGACTCCAACACAATTTTGCAGATATCTGTTGCATTCTGGGTGTGTGTGTAATACCATCGATTCTCTAAATGCTAACATCTACTTCTTAGTTGTCTTTCAAGGCCATGTTCGTCAGCCAGTTGATCAATCCATCTTATTTTTTTCGATCCACAACCTATCAACTGTTCCAAGCTGTAAACCATTCTGGCCCTGACAGATTGACGACCCCCCCCCCCAACGTCGTGTGCCGTGGATTTTTCGTTCAACTATTCCTCTTATGGCCGGATCATCATTTTCTTGCTGGCGACTGTCGACGGGAACACACGTGGGTTCACAAAAGTAGAAATATTGAAATAAATCGTGGAACAAAGAAGGGAAAAACACAACGCTAATGCTTCACATACATATCAGGTGGAATCTGAGTGTGTGTGAAACTATATTCCCCCCCGTACTACCAAGGTTAGGCTCATCTGCTAGTTGCAATTTGTCTCTCTCACTCTGTTTTTCAGTCAGCTCTAAAAACTGTCCATACGTGTCAGTATCAGCTATCATTTGTCACAATCGGCAGCGCGATGTCAACTCTAAAAACTGTCCATACGTGTCAGTATCAGCTACCATTCGTCACAATCGGCAGCGCGATGTCAACTCTAAAAACTGTCCAATTGTTGTGGCTATCAACTCCGATCCATCGCAACCAGCAACTCGATGTCAACTGACTGTCTTCTCCCCATTGGTATCTGAAGTCGCCCCCACCTCCTGGCCACCCTAACCCTTCCCTTGTCATCTAAAAATACCTACAGATTCATTGTTTGCTACTTCCTATTTTATTTTTTATGGTAGGACATTTCATATTCATTTGTCTATTGCCCCCCCTCCCCCCTCTCAGCACTTGGTGACTCAAGTCCACCTCAGGTCCACTTTATAGTATCACACCATTATCAAAGCTTACTCCCACTCCTAAACTTTCGGGAAACTAACTCTAAATACATTGACCTCTATGTTTTGTCTTTTGCCCCAGTCAGTGACATACCTTGATTAATCATCCTATCGTCTTTCTACTAACCTCATTTCTACTGATCAACTATTTCCTCTTTTTGTTATAATTTTCTTTTTTTTTTTTTTTAAATCACTTCTTAACACTTTGAGAGAATGTCGGTAGTATCACACATGGAAATAAGACAATAAAATGAATGATGATGCTTCATCTTCATTAAAACATATCGTTAGCGTCTGTGACCTACGCAAACTGAAGGGATATGACCATCACTGCCTACACTGCACCATCCATGCAACACTAGCAACCACTAGCACTAGCAACAGTTTATCTCCAAAGAGTACAATTCGCACTCACTGCAAGATCCACTCCCTCCAAAAATCTCTCCTTGCCAGCCACCTTTGTTGGTTTGGCCACATTCTTCGATGACACCCAAGTGACTTCATCCACAAAGTCATAGACCTAGCACCACCACCAGGCTGGAAAAAATGTTGTGGTGGCCTTCTCAAAACCTTGCTAAGGACAGTGAAGCAGTATGCAGAACTGATTCTGGGCCCTCACCATTACAGGGTTTATTGCTGAAACTGCAAATGCACTCATAATGAAAGCAGCCTTGTATTGTTGATTGGATTGGTCAGCCAGTGTTCGGGACGTGGTGAACTTGTTGGAAAGAGCTGACCCAACTGACCCAGGATGAATACTGTAATCATGACTCAAGTCTCCAAGATGAATAAAGTATTTCATTTTAATCATTTGTTTTTCATGATTTTGTTTGTTTCATATTGTGAAAAACGTTCATTCCTGTTAGAGTTATTGCGTTTTCTTTTCTTCTATTTCTACTCACTTAACATCAATTTTCCCTTGTTCAGAAGTCAGGCGTTTTCTGATATTATGCAAGCTCACTCTCCAGTTCTCATGGTTCAATTGTCTCTAAATTCCGCTCTTTTTATATACAAGAAAATCTCCATCCAAAAGCTAAAACAAAATAATGATGCTTTTGTATACAGTCAAAAGTTATAACTTAAGAAAACAAAAACAACTAGCAGCAGCTTAATCTATCCTGAATTATCAAATTGCTAAATTTGACAGATGTAACCATTGATAGAAATATGTGTATTGACGCATCTAAAATTGTCTTACACAGTCAGATTCATTGAAACAATCTACTAATATTTTATTGTTGTGTGCTAACTTAAAGCTAAGGTGGTTAAACCTGTATGGTTTAACAACTTGATACTGACATCTGGTACTTCAGGTGGTTTGGCCATGTGTGACACCACGTGCCCACCCCTCAACAAGTTGCTGACCCTAACATTGTGTGCCGTGGATTTTTCATTCATCTTCTAATGGCCATGTTGTCGTCTCTTACAAATTGATAACCGCCAATAGAAGCACATAGGCTCACAATTATAAAAATAAAATAACACGGGAAAAACAAAGAAAACACAAACGCTGATGCTTTACATATACATCGGTTGGACTATGAGTGTGGGTGCTCTTATCAACACTCTACATGCTAAGGCTCACATCTACGTCCTGTTGAAGCTGGGTTCATCTGTTCCTGTCAGTTCATCATGATCTCTTCAACTCCATCCAACTCTCAACTGTTCACGCATCCAACTCAACTCTTACTGTTGTAAACTGAACTCTTTTTGTCTGTGAATAGTTAAAAACACTGTAAAAATTCATTGACTGTCACACCTCATAGTCACTTAACAAAGTCATAAAACTCTTTGTCAATTCTAAATTACTCACAAACCAAATCTAAATATATCTACATGTCCATTGTTTGATCTCTCCATTAGTTATTCATCACACTTTAATTTCAACCTATCCTTATTTTTTGTCTACATTAAGAACAAATTCCTGTATATTGTCATTCACAAACTATTTCCTGCATCTTTTGTCATCTTTCTCTCCTACTTCCTAGCACTTGGGCTCGGCTATAGTATTACACATGTACAACTCCATAACAAGCACGTCTGGATAACCCAAGTACAATGGAGTGTGATAAACTAAAAAAGACCTGGCTTAAGTGCATAAGTAATTTGACTGCAGGCAACATGACTGATATCAACCCTTTGGACTGGATTGCATGGAGAACAAGTGTGGGAGATTGCCTGGTGTTGCCCGCCTCAGAGTTTAGGATACTAGCAATACGTTAAATACCAAAACCGAATGATGATAACTAAAAACTGCTTACCCTTCACTGTCTTCAGTGTCGTTCATCTTCTTGACCGTATAAGAAACTGAAGGTTCTAAACTCACATGGTCCATAAAAATGGGTCCAGGAGTAATGTTCTGAATCTGGGCCTCCAAATACACCTCGTCCGACTGAAAAAAAAGAAGACCATTGAAATAATTTTACTAGTAATTTTTGTGTATTCTGTTATTTCATTAAACCATTGTTAAATGAATCTGTCAGTGTAATGTAGTATGTTGTTAATATTAATATGTAAGAAGCTAAATAAATTGGCGACATGCGAAGTAGTTACCTTATGAATAAAATCTTGTGGTGATTGCGGTTTACGTAAGAGGACTGAATTGCATCAGAGTAAAAAAATGTTTTCCTCTCTCTGTGGGATTATATATTTCAGAAAGTAAGTGCACTAGGCTAAAATCTAATAATTATTAAACGGGCGAAATGTATGAAGGAACACGCTTTTGTAGTAAATCGTGAGCATTGAAGTTGTGGATATTTTTTTTTTCAAAGAAGTCACCACATATCAAGGCCCGAAGGCTACTGAAGGATAAGGGTTAATGTGTGTATTGATAGTTGCATAATAATGTGTGTATTGTAGTCAGTGATAGTTGCATAATCGTTTGTAGAAGTAATTTGGTATAATTAGATTATTTATGAGGAAGGCTGAACAAGAACTTGTTTATGTTAGACTTGAAGATAATTATATTGTAGTTAGTTGGAAAGCAGACCAGTGAAACAGAGTTCCACAAGCGGGCAGTTCTAGGAAAGAAGCTCTGTTCATGGAATCCGTATTTAGGTTTAGGCAATGATAGGGAGTGGGGAATTTATTGATAGTGATTTTGACTAGACGAGTGTTTTTGTGAAGGATTGGCGAGGCGGACCATAGATTAGAGTTCAGTCTAATATGTGCCATGAAAATAGCGATAGAGCAGAGTCAAGATCACAACGTCTTTTCTGTGAGAAAGAGGTTGCAGAGAAGAGAAAAGGGCATTGCCTGCTAGATTACGAAGTTGGTTTTGAACTGTCAAAGCAGGATAGGATGTGCTTCGAGCAGCTCCTGTCCAGATATGCAACAGTAAAAAATATTTTCTTTTTTTCCTATAATGTCAGAAGTTATAAGGGAAAAATCGAAATTATTTTATTGATATAATTTTATTGATATATAGATAAAAATAAATTTTATTGATATATAGATAAAAATAAATTTGGTCGCAGCTTTATATTCAGTTTAATAAGGAAAACATTTTTAAGTCTTTAAGTGAAAACCAAGTTCTTATATTATGATGATGATGATGAATTACCTGCAATTCAAATATTGGAAAAACTTTGTAGCACATAAGTATCAGTGTTTGCCTCTGGATTACACTGAATAGGTAACAGTTAATCCCTCATAACAATTTACCCAGGCGTGGCACTCTGTAGAAATGACTCTAGTTCGACATTGTAGTATCGAAAAGATACAGGAAGTAGCAATCTACTGAAGACTTCATCCTGTGTCTCCTCCTATTGACATTGTACCAGAATAAACATTTAGAATGTAAATCCATAATTTTCAGAAACTAAAGAATGCCAATATATGTAAGAATAAGAGGAGAAATAATACTAGGGAGATGACAATCTTAAAAAAAAAATTGATCCACTATTTTTTTTTGAAAGTAATAAATCTGAACTCATTATTATGTAAAAACATTTTTTCTCATCCCTCCCATACTCCGATATTACTTCTATTTACTCCAAACCAAGCATGAAGCCACTTGATGTAAAAGATTTAAAAAAAAAAAAAAAAGATTTCAAGATCAAAAACTAGCCAACGTAAGTGTAAGATAGGTAGATTCCGACCCAAAAAACAATTCTTCCCCCTTTGTCAGAAACATTGTTAATAAAATGTAAGACCTAATGAACAAAATAAGATAAGCAATGTTCACTTTTCATTCTCTTCAAACATACCTTTTGCTTGCATACATCATTAGCTTTCTCACTGGATGCTGTGTAAATCACAAGATGTCGTATAGTTAAGTTTAAGGATAGAATGTGTATTTTAATGTTTTCGTTTATGAAGTTTTTTTTAAAACTATTTAGAGTTGAAAAAAAACTAGAAAAAGAATATTTTTGAATTGTTCTTTAAAGTATTAATTGATGCCAGAGATTTAAAATGCATGGAAGACTAAACTACTCCAGGGTTTAGTTCAAAATTCCCAGAGGACAACTGAAGACCAAAGAGTACAACGGTTGAAATTTGAAAAAAAAATCAGCAACTGAAATGACAAAAAACAATCTGAAACGCATGAACAAAAACATCTTTTAAACTTTTTTATGTTAAAGATGAAAAAGTAAAGTTGAAATTTTATGCTAACTGAAAAAATATTAACTTGTTAAAAATCCTCAAAAACTTAAATTAAAAAAAAAAATAAATGCATAAGATTTAAATTGAAATTCATAAGTTTAGAAAGCAAGTGAAACACAAAACGAAAAAAAAATTGAAATAAAGTAAACAAATATTCATTTGTCTAAAATCAACAATGTTTAAGCAATATAACGCCATCATCAAGAATAGAATTAGTCCTGATCTTAAATGGAACACGTACATCAAATCTGTTGCCAAGGCCGCTGGAAAAATGGTGGGATCTTTCTATCGATCCGGTAAATATCTCACTGCTGATGCTATTCTCTATCTATATAAGAGCCAGGTACATCCAAGGATGGAATACTGTTGCCACATCTGGGCAGGAGCTGCTAGAAAGGACTTGTCCTGCCTTGAAAGAGTTCAAAATAGACTTCGTAGCCTCGTAGGAGAAGTCCTTTTCTCCTCCTTGCAACCTCTATCTCACAGAAGAGATGTTGCGAGTTTGTCTCTGATGTATCGTTATTTTCATGGAAAGTGTTCGACTGAGCTTCAATCTATGGTTCCCCCTCGCCAAACTTTCACAAGAAACACTCGTCTAGCTGTAAACACTATCAATAATTCCCCCCACTCTTTATCTGTGCCTAAACCTAATCGTAGATTCCATGAACAAAGCTTCTTTCTTAGAACTGCACGCCTGTGGAATTGTCTTCCGTTTTCCTGCTTTCCGGCTGACTACAATATGGTTGTGTTCAAGTCTAAAGTAAATAAGTTCTTGATGAGCCGTTCCATATAAGTTATCCAATTTACCAAATTTTCATTACTAATGATTACTATATTGTCCAATTTCTACTGTACACTCTTTAACCCTTATCCTTGAGTGGCCTCTGGGCCTTGATAATGTGGTGAAGCCTATGTAAAAAAAAAAAAAAAAAAAAAAAAAAGTTTATGGTTTTTCTTTTTTCGTGGCATGATGTTACTAGAAAAGTAAGCTCCGTGTGATCTTCAACGGTGATATTTTTCTAACATTCAAAATTTCGCTTGCATGAATGTATTAGTGAAGTATTTTTCTCTTCAATGTAAGCTTTATTTAAATTTTAATTTATAAGTTAAGACAGCCAGTATAGCACAGAATTAAAAAAAATGACTTTAAACATTTGAAAATATCACCATTCAAGATCACACAAACTTTACTTTTCTAATGACATCATGCCACGAGGAAAGAAAAAGAAAAATTTGATTCTAGTATTTCTGATGACAGCATTATATCACTGAAACTTCCTTGATTTTAAGCAAATAAATGTCTGTTTATGTTTGTTGTTTAATTCTGTGTTGTACTGACTTTCTAAACTTAATGAATTTCAATTCAAATTTTAATGCTTACATCAAGAAAAAAAAAAACAACACAAAAAACTTCACTCATGCATAGGATTTAATTTTAAAAGTTGTTCTAATCTAACTAGTGACAGGATAGAGACATGATCTTGCTTAAAATATAGTAACAAGAGTCATAAGTCTACTATGGTAGCCATGAGGCCAATGAAGATTTTGAAAGTTGGAGGGGAGACAATTCAAACTGGCTTGAGAAGGTTTCAAATTTAGCAATAATGTCAAGTCATAGTAACCTAATTGTTATGTGTGTGTGTGTGCACCATTTGATTCAAATGTCTTCATTAGATTCATATATATATATATATAAAGAAACAAACTGAAAAATAATAAATGTCTTTCTAAATTACAATCATCATTTATATGCTTTAAAAATCAATGACTGATGGTCAAAGGTACACCAGTAATTATTGGACAATTCAGATTATATTATATGACCTCCGAGGTCAAACCGTCTGCGAAATGAAAATGTGATTGCTGCATCGAAAACATTTATTTTATCAAATTAAAAAACATACAATAAAACCATAGGATTTTCAATTAATTCTGAATAAAGGTTTAAATGCATAACGTCTCAACTCAGGAGTATTTAGCACAAAAGTTTGTAGATGCACAAAAAAATTCTCTCAATTCATGCAACGATAAATTCACTTCTCCAATAAAAACTATCACACTCTTTCCATTTAAATTGACAAATTACCTGGGTGTTTTTTTTAGAGTCGGAAATTCTACTTCTCTCTAACTCGCATTATAGATGGCTGCTATAGCAAGGGATTTTGTTTCCTTCTCTGCTAGCAATCTGATTTTATCAGAATATCTATTATCTCTACCCTCTTTTTTTTTATATGTTTCTATTAGAACATGACAATCTAGTTTTTCCCAACAATTTCTAATATTTATCTCTTTGTCTTTGTTGTTTTGTTTTTTTCTTTCCTATTGTATTCGATTATCCATACTAAGACAGTAATGATAATTTCAACTCGTAAGGTGTCTGACCTTGGAGGTCTCGCAATACCATCCAATGGCAATCACACACGATTTGTTTTCCATAGAATTTAATTCATTGGCAGTAAATCATTAAGCGAATCTTACCAAAACTTTTTGAAATGTTGCTTTTTTATTTTGTGTGCAGACAATGCAGAAGAGTCACAACTAGCATACGCCTGTTGCAAGAAAACATTGGTTGTGCCAAGAGCAAACCTGGAATTGCCTGATTTCAAGGCAACAGTCGTGATTATGCAGAATGGGTGCCTGTGGCAGTCCAAATAAGCTGAATAAAAGGAGCAACATTTTGCTAGAGGTGGATATCTTTTTTGATTGCCATACAGCTAACATTGTTTGCATATGTTTGGATTGTAGTCAGCAACATTATTTCATTCTAACCCTAACTCACTGAAGGTTCACGTCACTATTTAGTTGAATTGGGGTGAGTACTGCTGCTACTACTAAGAGAAAACGTCTTTTGCAGGAAGAATAAAATAATCTGGTACCAGAAAGAAAAAAGAAAAAGAAATCAAATATACTGCTAGACAGTATTTGTTATTTCTTTTTATAACTTATTAACTGATTTAAATGTTATTTTATTACTAGCAGGAATACTTGGCATTGCTTGGGTTCATTTAAAACATAAAAATAAAAAGCTGTTAAATAGTTGCAACATTAGTGCCTCCAAAGCAATCCACACGACCCGGTTTTTTTAGGAGAGAAATTTCTGTTTTTTAATGTAATCTCAATTTTAGATTACTACTTGCTGGATGCAGAACATAGAGCAATATGCATTATGATTCCAAGGCAACACTAACAAAAGGGCAGAGAAGTTCTACATTCTGGGCAACACTGCTCTATCTAGAATGAAGAGCACCACTAAAACTAAGCTAACTAACTTTTGGGTTACTCCAGAGTATTACAACTCCCCCCTCTTTCCCTCTAGATGAGAAATTCTTTTGTTTCTCATTTTTGGATTACTGCCTGCCCTATCCAAGATATTGAGCACTTTGGATTATGACTCCTGGATAACACCAACAAAAGCCAGAGAAGTTCTTTATCCTAAGCGACACTGAAATTGAGAAAGACTCCAAAGCACTAATAAAATCAAGAGAAGAGAAAACTAATGATTAAATTTTAGTTAGAAAAAAAAAAATGGTTACTGTATGATAACATTAAAGATTGCGCTTACTTCTTGATAAGAATAAACGAATGAATCTTTACCGAGGGTTACACTTGCCTTTTATATAATAAAATTATTTCAGCAAAGGTTTTTTTTTTACATTGCAGAAAAACATTTGTTTTTTTTTTGTTTTTTAGTTGATATCTTTAAAGTCTTTAAAAATTTGTTTCAGTTACTTTTAAGTCCTAAAAGCAAAACAAAAAATAATATTTTTAAAAAATGAAGTACCTAGAATCGAAACTAAAATGTTCAAGTCTGCAGCCTTTCATTCTATGAACTGAGCGAATTACAACAAACATAAAAAAAAAATATTTGAAATTAATTTTCAGCGATTAGAAGGCAAAGAAAACTATGCATGCAGAGATGCCCCCCCCCCCTCGAATTATTATGATTTTCATTTCTACCCCAAGGTATTAATTTTTTCTACATTTTAGATATTATACATCCTAGGTAATGCCGATCAAGAAAATATCAACTCTTGTGGATTTTGATTTGTATCAGACGTTTGATGAATATTTATTTTAATACAATGGCTTTTTAATAGTCAAAAATATATAAGAAATAAGATAGCCTTTTTTTTTTTTTTTTTTTTAAATATCGTTACGAAATGAATATTAAAATTTGAAATTTAAGAAAGGAAAAACGATATGTGCTTTTCAAAAAAATAAAAATAAAATTATTTACCTTTAAAAATATGAAGCAAGTTTTCACCTCGATTGAGATTTTGTTAATCATTGTTTCATCTTAGAGATATAAAAATTTCTGTTTTAATATTCATTTTATAAAGATATTAAAAAAAATGCCATCTTATTTCTTATAACATTATTACAAACTACCCAATTTTAACATCCCAGTGAACTAGTACCCAGAGAGATCCATGCATGGAGTATTTGGGTTGGTGCACCATAGTCTCTCACTCTTAGAAAGGGTCCAAAAAACGAGTCTAATCTAAAAGATCCCACACTATCAGGCAAGCTCTAACCCCTGTCCCATTGTTGCAATGTCATATTTATGTGCCTGTTTTACAAGTACTTTAATGCCATGTGCTCTGATGAACTCACTGCACTTGTGCCCCTCAACCTACATACTGCTGACTAACGCAACGCAACAAGCAGCAAAATCTCACCCCTTCACTGCTGACGTCCCTAGATGCTGGAATGCTCTAATAGTTGGTTTTCCTTTGAACTGCTAGACTTTGGAATTCCCTCCCTGTTTTCTGTTTCTCTGACTTTACTAGCCTGCTGAAGTTTAAATGCAATATAACCAGACAACTTGTTGCTCAACTACCCACAGTCCCTTGTTAGACACGATTACAAATACTAGCCGTTTACGCCCAAGTGGCAATATGCCTTGTTTAGAGGCAAAAAAAAGTTAACATAAAATGAATAATTAAATAACATTACATCTGAAATAAGGAATGAAAACTCTTCTCACTTCTTTTATTAATGACTAAAAGAATCTAAATTATTGACCAGGATTAAATTTTAAAAAATCGTCAAAATCGATTGAAAATGAAATTTTTCTTTGTAACAACACAGACAATATGTGCCATAAAACACTGACGAATCAAAATTTTTTGTCTGCTACTCATTGTTAAAAATGCTATCAAGCATCGGTGTAGGCAGACAAACTGAATTTACTTTATATATAAGATAAGAACATGATTCAGTTTTGAGATTATAAGAATGGGTCAAAGTCTTATCTGAGCTTTTCTTTTCTCTATTTTCTGAAGTATTTCCAAAGGTAAGCCATGAAAACGATAACTAAAAAGATGACTTAAATGATCTCAAACTTTGTACGATCGTTACCGTTATATAAGAGCATCAGATCCATACATCAAATTTGGAATTCTGTTAAAATGATTGACCTTTTGAAGGTCAAAAATCATATAAGTAACGAGTGCCTATGTTGAACAAAACCAAAGTTATGGCAAAAAATGTGACTTTCACCTTTTTCTGTGACCTTGAGTCTGACATTTTGTTGTGATGTTAGTGGTTGAATAAATGATAAGAAAGACACAGTAACAATTAAATAAATATGTATTAACAAAATACATAAAAGTGGAAACTGAACAATATCTTCGCTCATGGCAGGACTAGTTGCGAACGACCAGCGTGCCTGTCACCGACTCTCTCGTAAACCGCTTCTCATTCCCCCGAAGTGACATCATGGAATAGTTCATTATTCCTCGCAATAGAGGTGCATCCCCAACACATTCAAAAATTAAATTAGTTCCAAGTCAAATGAAAACATGACCTCCATCTAAGATTAATCTATATACACATATATGTATTAAATATCTTTTTAAGGGTACAGAATTTTATAGTAGCTATTTACAGACCAAATTTATCCAACATAGTGAATTAAAAAGTAAAAACGAGCTGGCCAGTTTCATACCTTGCTCAACAAATATTAATATTTATTCATATAGACATGTACAAGTTTTGCTACACTGGCATGAGAAAGTTTCAATCTGTTGTCAACTACAGATCGAAACTTTGTCATGTCAGTGTAGTGAAGCTTGTACATGTCTATATGAATAAATATTGATATAAATAGATCTATTAGTTATTGAGCACTATTATATAAACCTGGGGGAAATCATCTGGATTTTTATCATACAAATACATTCTTAACCTTTATATATATATATATATATATATATATATATATATATATATATATATATATATATATTAGTGTTTGGAGGATTAATCAAAATCAGGAATTAGTAAAATCAGAACTTTTGAGAGTATCGGAATTGGAAAATGTGTGTCAATTTCCGATGCCAAAAACGATTCCTTTAAGTATCTATTTTTATTTGATTTTCTTTAAAACAAAACCTTCCACTGTTAGTAGTCATAATAAAATAAATATTTATTGATTCGAAACTATCAATAAAACTAAAATCTATAGACCCCCCCCACACACACACACAAGTGTGTTTTTTGGTTTAAGATGTACATTTAACATGTGCTTTTTAACAGTAATCAAGAATAAAAAAAGGAACTCTTTAGTTAAATATTTAAAGATTTATAAAGAATCGGAATTAGTAATTGTATTGGAATGGGGAAAAATATTGGAATTCCTATTACTAATATAAACTTGTTTCTTTTTCCTTTTCCTCGTGTCTATGATGGCAACTATTTCATCTATATATAGCAAGTTATATACAATAAATCTGCTTTAGGGGATAGGAGGGGATTTTTTAAAGTTATAATTTCGGTTGATTGATCCTTGCGCCTAAAAACAAAAATACAAAAAAAAAAAAAAACGATTAAAAGTCAGCCATTTTAGTTTTTGGATCTGCGTTACATTTATTGACAAGACTATTAGTGTCTTTTCTTTTCGATCTCTATATTTAGTGGCGTGGCGTCGAATTTTATCTTGACTTAGGAAACGGTTGGTCAAAAATGATGGCTTCCAAACATTATTTTTAGAAGGCCGTATTGATCCGAAAGAAATTCTAACGAGGTAGGGAAAAGGTTCAAAAGACCAAATCAATAACAAACCTGTTTGCGGTGAAGAATTAGAATCTTATAATTTTACTCAGTATCATCCCGGCGTGGATTTGAATGCTTCATACCAGTTCTTGTGGCATGATCATAAATTAGTCAAGTCTCAAACCAATTTGCTGAGAAGCAGTTTACTTGTTGTTCCACTTGGTTTGCACTTTTTATTTTACGGCATATCAACCATTTTCACGTTATCTGAATCTGGTCATTTTAGTAAAAGTTTTTATGTTTAAAGTTCTTTATATTTTCAAATATTTATTCATGATGTTTGGTTTGGTTGTTTTATGGCATATCAACCCTTTTCGAGTTATTTAATGCTGAATTCGACTATTTTGGAAAAAAGGTTTTATGCTTCGAGTTCTTTATATTTTCATATGTTTTATTCATAATTATTTAGTTTAGTTGTTTTATAAAGAAAAATTGTTTTTGATTTTGACTTTGCAGAACATGATTGAGTTTTGCAAAGGACAGGGGAAAAAACAATAACATCGATGTTTAGTGCATTTTAGGTCAGAAAGCCAGTATCTTTAGACAGCCTGATTGGGTAAGACCAGAACATATTGTTCAGACTTCTATCATCATCTTTGTTGTTGTTGTTATATTCACAACATTTCGGCGATTGTATTCTCAGGTTTGGTTCAAGTTAACCTTGAGAAATAACTGTGGAATTCTGCTAGTCACACACACACACACACACACACACACCGTTAGTTATCATTCCAAAACCAGAAGATGTATTTATTTCACATGCATAGTATTTTATTCATATGTGAATATAGTATGTCTTACACGTGTTTCATTGAATAGCAGAGATTCATCAAACAACTCAATTTTTATTCAGGTTAACTGAAAGAAAGAACTGTAGAATTCTGCTAGTCTAATATTAACATTATATATCTTCTATACTCTTATAAATTTTTTTTTTTTTTGTGTATTGATATGCATATTAAAAATCCTTTTTTCTATTTATTTAAAAAGAAAATACTTTCGTAGGAGTCATAGAATTGTATTCACCAGCAAAAGATCTAGCTAATTTTCATATTCTGTTAATTTTAATTAATTCCCTATTAGTTTTTCAGTTTTCTTTTGAGATGATCATCTTTAGTTAACTATTACGTGTAATTATATTCATGCAGATAGAGAAAGAACTTGAATGTCTACTGACACTGTTCTCGAGTGTCTAAGGTCTCTCTGTACAGGGGTTTGTCAGAACAACCTGGCATGAGGATACTTTTTCCATAGAAGCAAACCCTGACCAAATATTCAAAATCACATAGTATTCACTGCCCAAATAAGATCTCCTCACTATGGCTAACCCACATTAGCTTTTACGAGGAATGGTGCACCTTCTCCAAGTGATGTTACCTCAAGTAATAGCACGAAGCTGGATAAATAAGACTAGATAAATTCTTGTCCTGGAATCCAGTAAGACCATGAGACCAAAATGAAAGATATTACTACAACGTATGAAAATGGTTTATTGGGGAGAGGACAATTATGTTCGCAACTTCTTAACTTACTCAATGTTTGAGAAATAAAGAACTTAAATGGAACATTCGAATATCTATGTGTCTCATATAGAGTTCAGGTGTTAGCCCCAGGATGTGGGCCCCTTGATTTCTGAGAACTTCGACTGAAGCAGATATTCTACATGATTTATACTTGCGTACTATTTGCATAAAAAATTTATAGAAAACACAAAACCCTTTCCATATATATTTACGTATACGTATATATTTTTGTTTAAAAAATTTTGCCTACCAAACTCCTCCTAGACTTTTTGGTCTACAGACATGAAACTTAATATATAGCATATTAGAACCCATGTTAAACTGTACAAAAGTGCGAAAAAAAAATGAAATTTGCCAGGTGATGGTCGAATGATGGCATTACGAATATGCATGCATAATGTAGTAGATATTGGTTCATGTTTTAATTTTTAGCTTTGCAGCAAAGATGCCTTCATAGCTCAGTCATTAACAGCAGGGCAAAAATAAATTGTAAGCTAAACGTTTTGGTTTTGATTCTCAGTGGTGGCGCAGGAGTCTTTTTTCTTTTTCCTTTTTTTTTTTAAAAATCATTACTATATATTGGGTCCAATATAATCTATATATCTATAAAAGTGAACGTGTCCGTGTATCTGTGTGTGTATGTACATTTCGCTATGCAAGAACGCTGTCAATTCTAAGTCTACAGACTCCAAATTTGATATACAGGGTACTAAGATTTGGGAAAATCTTTGTGATCCGTTTTCGGCCAGAAATTTGGCTGTTAAGGGGTCAAAGTTCAACGATTTGACCTTTGAGAACTCTACTAAACTCCTCTGCCAATTTTTGGTATAAACATTTGAAATTTTAGATATAGGTTCCTTGGACATGCCTCTAAATAACTTGATTTGATCCAAAAACAATAAATGTTAAGGGGTCATAATAGGGGTCAAAGTTTTAAAAAATTTACCTCTGCGGTCTCTACCAAATTACTCAGACAATTTCTGGTCTAAACATTTGAAATTTGACATAAAAGGTATTAAGAGATTGGGCAAGCTTTTTAATCGGTTTGGGTCGAAAATTTTTAGTTACCAATATATAAATGTATGTATATATGTATGTCTGCATTTCTGCCTAAAAATTTCGACAGAGGCGATGGATTTTTACAAGATCAGTATCGTTTTAAAGTTCGACCTTTCAGATGGTAAATATTGAAAAATTGACTAAAAACATTAATATCTTCACCTTCAACTGGGCACTTTTCTACAGAGGGGAAGGGGGTCACTTTTTCGCAGATATTTTTGAAAGTCATCCTCTCCTTTCGATTGCCTAGCCTTAATTTAAGCATAAGTCACTTCCAGTTTGGTGGTGGTCATAACAGCAAAGACGTCAGGTTTTTCCCCCGTTCTTTTCATCCCTTGTGGTACGGGTTTCAGCCTGCCTTCCTACTACCACTTTTTTTTTTTTGCTCAACATACACATCCAAACACCCATGCAATGCTGGGCTGAAATGCTAGTATTATAATAAATACAAAATCTGCATTAATCAAAATATATTTAAGCGTATTTTACAACCGGGCAATGCCGGCCGGCCTGCTAGTATATATATATATATATCAGTAGAATACTTATCTCCTCTTAGGAAGAAACTATTAGAATAGAAAGCTTTCTGGCATAAAGAGGCATCAACAGTGAAGGGATGAGATCGTATTGCTAATCGGGTTTGTCGATGCTATGTATGTCGAGGGGGTACAAGTGCAACAAGTTCATTAGAACACATTCCATTGAAATATTTGTAAAACAGGCACAGTGTGCAACATTGCAGCGATGGGACAGGGGCTGGAGCTTAGTTGATAAAGTGGGACCGATTAGATTGACAACTCTTTTTTGGACTTTATCTAAAAGGGGGAGACTATTGATAGATGCACCAGCCCAGATGTGGCAACAATACTCCATGCATGGGCGAATGGTAGCCTTGTAAAGGTACAGGATACTCTCAGGCGTGAGTAGTCTTCTAGCTTGATAGAAGAAACCCACCTTCTTTGCAGCAGCCTTTGCAATGTCGTCTATGTATTTGTTCCAGTTCATATTGCCCACAAATGTTAGGCCGAGGAGTTTGAAGATAAAATTCTTAGGTAGGGTGCTATTTGTCATGGATATAGGGGGTTGGAAAGGCGTCTTGTAATTGTTAAAGAAGAGCAGCTTAGTTTTACTAGCATTAAATGTTACCATCTATTTGCGTCCTCATTTCACTATAGTCTGGAGGTCATTTTCTAACAATTCTGCCATTGTCTTAGATTTATGTACATCTGTTCTTCCCTCATGCATATTATAGAACGTTGTATCATCAGCAAATATACCCATCTCAGATACAATATTATCAGGGAGGTCGTTTATGAATATCAGGAATAATAATGGTCCAAGGATCGACCCATGAGGCATTCCCGCATTAATGCTATACTGCTTGGATGTACGTCCATCAATGACAACCTGTATGCTTCTATTGTCTAAGAAGAATCTAATTATATTTAGGATACGTCCAGTTATATCGTAGGATTTAATTTTTATTAGCAGCCCTTTATGTTGCTGAGAATTTATATTCCAATATTCATAATGATCGAGTCATTAGGTTAGGAGTTCATTTTATAAAATGAAATATAAATATATACACATACCTAACTTTATACAGAAAGATACAAATCTCTAATTATATAATATATATATATATATATATATATATATATATATATATATATATATATATAATATTAAATCAAAGATTAGCAATAAAAGTAATATATAACTTTATTATATCAAAACAATAAGAAAAAGTTAAGAGAAAAATTAAGAAAAAACGTTTTTAGGCCTTGGTATTTCGAAGCTAAATGCTTCGCATCAAAAGAGGAGAAGGGCTAAAATTATAAAAAATGCAAATATAGAAAAAACTGGCTTGTTGAGTTTTGCTTATCATGATAAGTTTTGCTTTGTTTAAAATTTACTCTTTGATAACTTAATTATATATTAGTGTTAGGATGATTAATTGGTATCAGAAAAATTGGAACATTTTGAGGTATTGGAATCGATATTGGAAAAATTTGAGTTTTATTCACAATTCCAGAAACGATTCTTTAAAATTCTTTATTTGGCACTTAAAAAAAAAAAAAAAAAAAAAAAAAAAAAGAAGTAACAAACAAGCCACAGGACCTAAAGTTAAGAATCATGTTCCTATATGTAGCATTGACTCTCAGAGTCTAATGTAATTTTTTTATTGGTAAATTATGGTAAACAAAGTAAATATCTTAGAGTTCACTTGCAAATCCTCTTACCAAACGTTTTGACATGTTGAAATTTCTTTTCACACTTATTCACCAAATGTCACGATGGCACCTTTCAGAGAGTTCACCGTTTAATATCAAAAGATTTAAAATGCAAAGACAAGCTATTTTTATCTTTCTGGTTGCTATCTACCTGGTATGTGCCTGGTGCATATTCTGAAATAATTAAGGTTTTATTTTTTTTTTCAGTTTTAGCACAAGTAGAGAATATACATAAAAATCTCACAAAGGGTTTATCAGAATCTTAGATACAATACATAAAGGGAAACATTTACAAGTTTCTCAAATGAAAGAAACTTTATCTACGTTTAAATATTTCCCATCCCCCTTGACCAAATGAGATTTCCATTTTTACACTGGGGGGGGGGGGAGAAAAAAAAAATTATTTTAGAATGAAGAGTACATTTTTTATTTTTATACTATCAAGGCCCAGAGGTCACTCGAGGATAAGGATTAGATATCATAGTGATGACAGGTAATGGCGAAAATGGGGTAAGATTTCATTATTTAAAAGGATGGTTCAACAGTAAATTGTTTACGTTGAACTTGAAAACTACCATGTTGTAGTCATTTGGTATTGTGTTCCATAGACAGGCAGTTCTAAGAAATAAACTTTGCTTACAGAATTCTAAATTTTTAGGGCAGTTAACTAAATTTTTTTTTATGATTAACCCTAAGTCTGATGGGCAAAGTCATAAAGCCACACATAAATGCTTTATTTTTCATATTACTATAGGACTTAAAGGTAGTAGTAGGGAGGATGCATGTCATTTATGACATGTTTTATACTAAAGTTTGATCGGGAACATTAACATGGACAAGATTTAAAACAAACAAAATTGTTCACATCCTTAAAAACTGTCTGGTCTGAAAGGGATTGTTATTTTATGTTAAATTTATGTGAAACTGATTTTTTACCGTTTTATTTTATTTTTACAATCAAGTTTTTCAGGTTATTTACATGTAATCGTCTAAAAAGTGGAGAAAATACTTTTTTATTTTTAGGTGAATTAGTATAGAGTGCAAAGCTATAATAATAGCTGAACATCTTTTTAATATAGAGTGCAAAGCTATAATAATAGCTTAACATCTTTTTAATATAGAGTGCAAAGCTATAATAATAGCTGAACATCTTTTTAATATAGAGTGCAAAGCTATAATAATATCTTAACATCTTTTTAATATAGAGTGCAAAGCTATAATAATATCTTAACATCTTTTTAATATAGAGTGCAAAGCTATAATAATATCTTAACATCTTTTTAATATAGAGTGCAAAGCTATAATAATATCTTAACATCTTTTTAATATAGAGTGCAAAGCTATAATAATATCTTAACATCTTTTTAATATAGAGTGCAAAGCTATAATAATAGCTGAACATCTTTTTAATATAGAGTGCAAAGCTATAATAATAGCTGAACATCTTTTTAATATAGAGTGCAAAGCTATAATAATATCTTAACATCTTTTTAATATAGAGTGCAAAGCTATAATAATATCTTAACATCTTTTTAATATAGAGTGCAAAGCTATAATAATAGCTGAACATCTTTTTAATATAGAGTGCAAAGCTATAATAATATCTTAACATCTTTTTAATATAGAGTGCAAAGCTATAATAATAGCTGAACATCTTTTTAATATAGAGTGCAAAGCTATAATAATAGCTGAACATCTTTTTAATATAGAGTGCAAAGCTATAATAATAGCTGAACATCTTTTTAATATAGAGTGCAAAGCTATAATAATATCTTAACATCTTTTTAATATAGAGTGCAAAGCTATAATAATATCTTAACATCTTTTTAATATAGAGTGCAAAGCTATAATAATAGCTTAACATCTTTTTAATATAGAGTGCAAAGCTATAATAATAGCTTAACATCTTTTTAATATAGAGTGCAAAGCTATAATAATAGCTTAACATCTTTTTAATATAGAGTGCAAAGCTATAATAATAGCTGAACATCTTTTTAATATAGAGTGCAAAGCTATAATAATAGCTGAACATCTTTTTAATATAGAGTGCAAAGCTATAATAATAGCTTAACATCTTTTTAATATAGAGTGCAAAGCTATAATAATAGCTGAACATCTTTTTAATATAGAGTGCAAAGCTATAATAATAGCTTAACATCTTTTTAATATAGAGTGCAAAGCTATAATAATAGCTTAACATCTTTTTAATATAGAGTGCAAAGCTATAATAATAGCTTAACATCTTTTTAATATAGAGTGCAAAGCTATAATAATAGCTTAACTTTATGATAAAAAGTTATAATTACGAATTGACGAAAAATAACAATAAAACAAATAAAAAAATGCTAATTTTATAAAAATGCAGTATTTACAAAATACTAGAAAAATGTTTCAAAATTAAATAAAAATATTTTTCAAGAAAAAATTACTTATAATCATTTATTGATAATTATTGGTAATTATAAAAAAATTTAACTCCTAAACGATTTATTTAAGAATTTGGAAAGAGTGACCAGTTTCACATATAGTTTTAACATAAAACGAGCTCCTATTTCCAAGATATTATAGCGTTTTAGAGCAGTTAACCAAAAAATATTTTTCTATAGTAAATATTTCTGTGCATTCATTTTCCAGAGTAAGGATGTGCTTTTTTAAGCAATTATGTATGATTTCACAACATTGCCAGTTGGACTTATGGTGAGTGGTAAAATATTTAGTGAACATCCATAAAAAATTAGAATGACTCAGAAATGATAATCATTTTACGTTAAATTTTTATATGAAACTGATCTCCCATTCTAAGTTCAAAAATTGTTTCTTTTCGCTAAACTTTTCAAGGTGTTTACATGTAATCACTTGAAAAAGTAGAATCTCATTTTTTAGTGAAGAATTTAGCTGATGGTGTTAATCTATGAATTATTATTATAATTATTATAATATGTATCTTGTTTTCCTTTTTACAGTAAAACAAAGCAATCAAATAACCAACAAAATCTTTATAGGGATAATCGTCTCAGCTCCAATCTATGATCCCCACCAATGCCAAATTTTCACAAAAAAAAAATACTCGTCTATTTAAAACCACGATGAATAATTTCCCTCACTCTTTATCTGTGCCTAAACCAAAACATAGATTCCATGAATAAAGCTTCTTTCTTAGAACTGCATGGCTGTAGAACTCTCTTCAGTTTCCCTGCTTTCCAGCTGATTTTTTTTTTTTTTTACATGGGTGTCACCACTTATCAAGGCCCAGAGGCCACTCGAGGATAAGGGTTAATAGGATTACATTATGGTGTCTTCAAGTCAAACGTAAACAAGTTCTTGATGAGCCGTCCTCTTAAGTAATTCAATTTACCAAATTTCCACTAACGATTACTACGATATTGTCCCATTAACTACTGTACACTCATAAATCCTTATTCTCTTTTCAGGCCTTTATAAATGGTGACTCTTTTGTAAAAAAAAAAAAAAGAAGAAAAAAAAATGAACATTCTCTGAAAGAGGGAAGGCATAGAATAGTTGAAAAGCCCCTCCTCTTTATGTTAAGAATGGTTTTCTAAAAAGTAACATTATTGTTTAGGAATTCATGTGTACCATGGGAAAGGGGTTTGTTAAGTATTCTGTTCCAATACGGTTTTCTTATTTTGTATACCAACCGTCGACTATTTACAATTGTTTAAGCAAAAGTTTAAATAGTATTTTTGTACACTAACAGCACACTAATAAAAATCAACTTTGTTTTAAAATTAAAATAAATATTTAGTTGTCTCACAATTTTCAATCAATTACAAGAAACCATTTGATAAAAATATTTAGAAAAATCTATTTATGTAACACATGTCCCACCCCATAAGCATATTTTTTCATTTGCAAAAATATGTGGAAATTACTCAAGGATTTTGCAGTAATTTAAAACTTAAAAAAAAAAAATTAAGTAATGAATTTCTAATTAAATATTTATAAATTTTAAAAGAATTGGAACCAGTAATTTATAACAGAATCATTAATTGTATAGGAATTGGAAAAAATTTTGGAATCGTCCCATCACTAATTATGTATATTAATATAATTAATATAAATAGCTCTATTAATTATTGAGCACTATTATATAAACCTGATGGGTATTGTCTGGATTTTTATTCCATAAGTACATTTTTTTACTTAACCAACATGTTATAAATTAGTTTAAAGAAACCTTAAAGTGTTCTATCATATCGATATATCTATAAAAGTGAACGTGTCTGTGTATATTTACCTATGCAATAGCTCTGTCAAATTTTAAGTCTACAGACTCGAAATTTGATATGCAGGGTACTGAGATTTGGGAAAATCTTTGTGATCCGTTTTTGTGCCAGAAATTTGGCTGTTAAGGAGGTCAAAGTTCAACGATTTGACCTTCGAGAACTGTACCAAACTCCTCAGCCAATTTTTGGTATAAACACTTGAAATTTTAGATATAGGTTCCTTGAACATGGATCTAACTTAATAACTTGATTTGAGCCAAAAACAATAAATGTTAAGGGGTCATAATAGGGGTCAAAATTTCAAAAAATTTTACCTTTGCGGTCTCTACCAAATTACTCAGACAATTTCTGGTCTAAATATTTGAAATTTTACATAAAGGGTATTCAGAGATAGGGCAAGCACTTTAATCGGTTTGGGTCGAAAATTTTTAGTTACCAATATATAAATGTATGTATGTTTGCATGTCTGCCTAAAACTTTCAACAGAGGCGACGGATTTTTACAAGATCAGTATCATTTTAACGTTCGACCTTTCAGATGGTAAATATCGAAAAATTGACTAAAAACATTAATATCTTCACCTTCAACTGGGCACTTTTCAACAGGGGGGGGGGGTCGCTTTTTTCGATATTTTTGAAAGTCATCCTGTCGATTGCCAAGCCTTAATTTAAACCGTCAATTCCTGTTTGGCGGTGGTTGTAACAGCAAAGATGTCAGGCTTTTTTTGCGTTCTTTTCCTCCTTTGCGGTACGGGTTCGAGCCTGCCTTCTTACTACTAGTTTTTTCTCTTTTTTGCTCAACATACACCTCCAAACACCCGGGCAACACCGGGCTGAAATGCTAGTATTCAATAAGATCTAATATAAAGTATTTTATTTAAAAACTATGCAGCACAGTGTCTGTTGGGTGTACCTGGGTTTCATCGATCTGAAATAAAAACTAGTCGGTAAAAATGAATCGGCTCTCCAACACTATTCAGTAGGCAACAACACAGACTTCGCTGACTCTTTGATCACTCTTGTAGTAACCAAGTTAATGGGCTCTGTAGTGCTGTTTCCTTTTGGTTGACAGACTAGCTAGCTGGATTTGTGCCAGATTGCTTTGCTGGATTCTCGTCAAAATTTAATCAATTGGATTTTGTAACTAAATGACTCCTTTCTACTAGCTAACCGAATCCATGTCACTTAAAGACAGACCCCACACTCAAGGTTGAAATTGGTGAACTA
Source organism: Euprymna scolopes (assembly GCF_053919585.1). Classification (NCBI taxonomy): domain Eukaryota; kingdom Metazoa; phylum Mollusca; class Cephalopoda; order Sepiida; family Sepiolidae; genus Euprymna; species Euprymna scolopes. The sequence goes on from NC_136498.1 coordinate 16,672,991, forward strand.
AAAATCGTCCAGAACTTGAGAATCTAGCCAGTCCAAAAACACTAAGTAGAAAGCGCATTTAGAAGTCTTTTCACATGAACACAACATTGTAAATTTTACTCACAATAATTAGTTTTATATAAAAAGACAAATGATTACTTATTTTTCATGCTTAAAAGTGATCTTTGCTCCTCAGTGATAACAACTTTGTTGATTGACACTGGACGATTCCTCTCTTGATCGAGATGCATATAAATCTGATAGACTTGGTCCCGTCAACACCAGTGGTATTCTTCAGAGCAGTCACTTTTTGTGAATGGGTACCAACCGACACCCAAGAACGGGCAACTTTAGTGATGTCATAAGGAAAAGGGGTACATTATCATTATTATCATATATTGCTCAACATCCATTTTACATGTTGGCATGTGTTGGACGGTTTTTAGAAATTGACTTTCAAACTAATCTATCTCTGCTTAGGTCTTCAAGTCCATTCTTTTCACTTTCTTCCATGTTTTCCTTAGCCTTCCTTTAAGAACTGACCTTGCTATCTCAACTGTTCTACATCTACTAACCAAAAAAACTTTCATCCATTCTTTTACTATTGCAATACCATTAAAGTCTCATCTATACTGTCCATATTTCGTCTTTCTTTGAGATCATTAGATCTAAGCCTGTCTTTAAGAGACTCAAATTATACATTCATTGCATCATTCTCGCATTATTTTTTTTCATGCAACACATGTCCTCAACTCTCAACTCTCCCATTTAAAAATTATTGCAGATTTTTCATTGAAAATTTTAAAGAATTGAATACATAATTTTTAACACACACGAAATTAATCTCATCATCAAACTTACCTCGGCATTATAGAACTTTGTTTTCACATCCAATGGTTTCAGTACCTACAAAAAAAAAAAAAAAAAAATATGAAATACAAATGGTTTAAGCATAAAGAAAAATATTTCACAGCTCAGCAGATTCTGTTTGTGGTGTAAAGGGAGTTAAAAAAACAAAAAGCATGTTATATTTTTTTTTTTAAAACCTTTCTAGTCTATGAGCTTAATGTACAAATCTAAGAGGATACAATCCATACTATTAATCGGAATTGTTTTTCTGCAGCAGTTCCCATTTCCTTTGCTTTCTTTACCTTTGATTTTTATGCAGGAACTGCAGTCTATTTACTATGCTTTTTAGAAAAAAAAAAAAATGGAAGGAAAACAGGTACAGAATTTGAGTAGGAAAACCCTAGCAAAGGGCATCTCAATACCAAAAAGGACAAATGTAAAAAAAAAAAAAAAAAAACCAAGTGTCATGGGTAGTTAAGAGTTATAGGTGACAAAATGGATAATGATCAGTTCTAAAGGTCAAAGTAATTTGAAGTGTTAATCAGTTATAACCAAAAGCTAATTTATATGAATTCTTCCTTCTCTCCTCCTTGCCCCAAGTGTCATTCTTGCTGCTCAAATGAAAACAAATAAGCACTGATTGAGTCAAGTCATTTCAAAAAGAAATGATCAGCTATCAAATAAGGAGTGACTCAAACATGAACCAACTGTTGCAAATCAAAGCAGTATGAACACGTCTGTCTACTCATTGTACCAATTTAAAGTTGTCATTAGATTCCAAATTGGTCACAGCATCAATTTGGTCTCAACCAGTGCAGCACCAAAATGTTTTCCTTAAAAAAACAAAAAAAAACCCAACATAATTCCCATTTAAAACTAAAGTGGTTTGACAACAGATCAGTTTAGATCAGTCACTTGCTGAAGTTGGAAAAGTACTGACAAAAAGAGGTATATAAGACACACAGGAGATAAAGGATACTGTGTATCAAATAATAATAAAGAAGTCTTTGTAAAACTAATTGTGGCTTTAAGAAGTCTCACTATAATAAAAAAACAAGTTTTTAACGTTCAAGAAAAGAGATCACATATTTAGGTAGTCACATTTAAATTAAGGAGGGGAACTATCTTTACTTGTTAATTGGTTTCGATCCCATTCGAAAAAGAGGAAGAAGGTTTTTTTACATTCAGCTCGTTAAATTTGGTTGTTTGCTGAACAACAGAACCCTCTTCATTAATCAAATAGTTTGTTTTTTTTAGAATAGGAGGCGTAGACAAAAAGAGTATTATTTTATGGGAGAAAGAGAAGTCAAACCATTTTTTAAATATAAAACAACAAAGTTTGATTCTTTTAGATGTTACAATTATGCTTTTTTCTTTGAATGACAGACTTGTAAATAAAAAAATCTAAGCCTGACCAAATGAAAACAAGTCCAATGGCTTAGAGCTGAAGGGTCCAACCACTTGGAGCGACACAAACCCAACTCACTATCAGCCCCTAGAAAACGAAAGAAGGTGAAATCTAGAGCAGATATATTGAAGGCATTGCCAAGGCTGCTGCAAAAATATGGGCTCTCTTTACCATGTGTGAAAGTTATTTTTGCCTGGGAGTATTCTATACCTCTACAAGGCTACTATCCGCCCAGGCATGAAGCATTGTTAAGGCATCTGCTACTACTCTCTCATTCTTAGACAGGGTTCAAAAGAGTCGCCAACTTAATAGATCCCGCACTGTCAGCTAGGCTTCAACCGCTGTCCCATCGACGAAATGTTGCATCTCCCTGCCTGTTTTACAAGTATTTTAATGGTAGGTGCTCCGACGAATTACAAGCCCTTGTACCACCTCAACATAAATAAACCCAACAAGCAGCAAAATCTCACCCCTACACAGCAGAAATCTTCAGATGCCAGAAAGCCTTCTACTCTAATAGTTTCTTCCCTAGGACTGTTAGACTTTGGAATCCCCTTCTAGGTTCCTGTTTCCCTGACTGTACTGACATGCAGAAGTTCAAGTGTAATGTAAACAGACATCTTCCTGCTCAACTCCCTACATAGTATTCCTGAAAATTATGCTCCATACATTCTACATCAGCGACACTGTGCCTTGTTTGGGGTGAAAATGCAATAAAAAAATAAAAAGAAAAGAAAAAACTGACTGTGACATGCACAAAGAACCAACTCTGACTACTCCCCTCTGCCCATGTGCTTGAATATATGCAAACATTCTGAGACTGGACCAGAAAACACCACTTGAAATAATGGCTAGCCAACATCCACTTGAAAATACTGATCTGCTTCCAATCTATGAACATCAAAAATCCACTTTCTAGAAGATCCCACATCTAATCAGCCATAATTTTTCTCAGGTGCCTTTCTTTCAGCATGAATTCTCACTTAAAGAGACACTAACTTTTTTCAGATTGACAATTTGAATTTTGGATGGTTCAAGATCCAAACCAAATATTTCCAATATCTTGGGTGATTTTTCTTTTCTTAGTTAAATGCATCTCACCTACAGCAAGTTCTTTATTCACATGCATCACAAACATGTTGCCTAGTGTAAAGTTACAGTTGCATCGACCGTAACATGCTCATTATTCCTTTGGTTGCCACAAGCAATCCACTGAATACACAATCAATTGCATTTAGATTGGGCATAGTCATAACTTGTTTTGTGAAACCTACAACTGTAAAATAAAGAAATGGTAAATCAGTTATTTTATGAAATGTCATGTAAAATGGAATTTAGTGCTGCTTTATAAGATGACTAAAAATATTCACCTTGTTACAGGAAAAAGGGCTGTCCCTTTCCATGTAAATAAGAAGAACATTAGATAAATGAAAATGAGATTATGATAAGCCGAGACTCGAACCTTGTAAGCAAGGTTAAGAAATAGAATGTTAGAAATCGGAATGTTAAAAAGGTCTATTGTTAAATTCTATTATAAATAGTTAGATATTGTTTATATTGTAAAAAGAATTGTTCATTCTTTTACAAAACTGAATATTAAAAATGTCAGCTAAAAAGAATGAACAATACAAATTAAAAATACATTGTTAAAAAAAATAGGTTAGTTGAGAATTCTTTGTTGTCAAAAGTGTGTTTGGAAAAACGTGTGCTTAGCCACGTGAATTGGTCACATTGGGAAACACACTCCTGACGTCATAGCAAAAGGGAGATTCTCAATATAGGAGCAAGAGTTAGTCAGATCAGGGAAGTTGAGTTGAGGCAGAACAGTTGAGTTTGCTAGTCAGCAAAGATTAGAAGAGTCAGTCAGTGGTCAGCTGCCCTTTGGAAGCGAAGGGTAGAAAGATTAAACTATGTTGAACAAATGTGAATTCCTGACGTCATCATCATTCGACCGGTCCAATGAAATAAAGAATCACCATCGATATTTTGTAACTGTTTGTCATGTGTCGTCATTCCACAAATTAAAGGTAATGTGTTAATCATCTTATTATGATGACTCTCCCAAGAATATGTATTTCTCCTCCTCCTCTCTATATGTGGGTTATAAGAAATGTAAGAACTGTGCATCTATCACCTTATCAGCCTCAGTATATATATATGAAGTCCCCGCATCTCAGAACAGAACTGTATATGTATAAATGTCTCTCTCTCTCTCTCCTTCATCATTGTTTTATATATATATATATATATATATATATATATATATATATATATATGTGTGTGTGTGTCCCCATCTCTCCTTAATATGTACCCTACGCAACAATCTGATGTTGCCTGTACAGAGATATATTTGTTAAATGTGTGAATTTTACATTAAAAAAACAAATTTCCCTAATGTATTAGTCAGCTTGTGCTAAAATTATAGAAAGATATTAAAAATAAAGAATCTACTTAAGTTCAAAACACTTCAGTTACTTTTTGAACACCCTGTACATCTGTCCATATTACAAATACACACTCCTCATACTGAGTTTGAGAAGAAGATTGGTTGGAGGATATGCTTGTCTTGATTTGCTGGCCTATTATTCAGTAGAAGGGACCCAGTACTTTGCCTTATTCTGACTTTTTTTCACAATAAAATGTTACTTGTTTTAAAATGGATTTGTGGTTTTGTTCGGAAGGAGAATTCTTCTGTTTCAGCACTGACAAGACTACATGATTGACACTAAGGCCGAATTCAGACAAGCACAATGAGTGTACAATCATGGCCTATGCATAGCGATGCATGTTCACAATAGTACTTACCTGAAATTTGAAGAATTTGCGAAAGGCCATTTTCTCGCCCGATTCAGAGACATAACTGACGGCACACACCAGGCTGTAAATGGAACAATTTGAAAAAAAATTATCAATTTAAAACACAAAACAAAAACAAAAACTGAAATATATTTCTATTATAATGATAAATATAAGATTGTCCAGGAAATTTATGCAGATTTTTAACAGTTGACACCTTAGAACGTGTAATAGTATGACCCCCACCTATCAAAAAAAAAAAAAAAAAGTATTCAGAAGTGATTAGGAAAAAAGGAAAAACTATAACAAAAAGAGGAAATAATTAATTAGCAGAAAAAAAGTAGAAAGACAATGAGAAGAGGTGGTTCACCAAGGCACACAAAGGAAATCTGAAATAGGATGGTTAATCAAGGTGTGGCAGTGACTAGGACAAAAGATCGGACAATAGATGTCAATGTATTTAGAATTAGCTTACGGACAGTTTAGGAATGGGAATGAGTTTTGTGACATTGGATGACAGTTTACAATTGGAGACAGCAGACAATATGTGATGGCTTGGACCAGATTGAGACAGCTTTGATGATTCAGAGATGGCAGACTTCGGACAACTAACAGTGTTCGTCTCGGCAGACAACTAAGATGCAGACGTTATCATTTAGAGTCGTTTTCCATGATGGTGTCACACACATATCCATATTACAACTGATATTTACCGAATGTGTTGCAGTCTTTTGTTTCTCTTGAGTTTGTTTATTTTTTTACACTTGTGAACCAGTGCTAACCTTTGAGAAACAACGACACAGCCAGAATGAGAATAAAAGATGAAAGAGGAAAGAACCACGGCACACAGAATTGGGTTGGCGATTGTCGAGAAGGGGAGCACATGGTTTCACAAAGGTCAGATTATTAACAGATATCGTATACTTATATTTCAGATTAGAGCATACTCTACACTATATTCAGAGAGAAAAAATTTTAAATTATTTAGCTTGTGTTAATTTTGGAGTTGAAGGAAAATAGAAGATTGTGAAACCTTTTTTCGGCACTTTTCGATTTCTATAAGAGCAAACATTCACAAGCAACATGAATCAGAATTGATACATTATAGTCATTGCCAAAGCTGCTGCTGCTGCGAAGAAGAAAGTAAGGTCTCTTTGCAGTACTAGATAGTTACTCACACCTGAGAGTATCCTGTATCTCTACAAAGCCATTATTTGCCATTGCATGGAATATTGTTGCCACATCTGAGCTGGTGCACCTGCCACTAGTCTCTTGCTCTTAGACAGAGTTCAAATAAGAGTCACCAACCTAATAAGTCCTCTACTATTAACCAAACCACAACCTCTTTCCTATTGTCGAAATGTTGCTGTGTATCTGTTTTACAAGTATTTTAATAGAATGTACTCTGATGAATTCAAAGCACTTATACTCCCTCGACTTAAATACCCCTAACCCGGCAAGCAGCAAAATCACCCCCTACATTGTAGAGATCACTAGATACCAAAAAAAACCTTCTACTCTAATAGTGTCTTTCTTCAAAAAGCACAATTTGGAATTCCCTCCTGGGTCCTTGCTTCCTTAACTGTACTTAAATGCAGAAGTTCAAGTGTAATGTGAACAAACATCTCGCTACTCAACTCCCTGCATAGTATCCCTGTAAATCTGGCCCCAAATAGTAGCCTTTTACGTCAAAGTGGCACTATACCTTGTTTGAGGTTAAATAACAAAAAAATAAAATAAATAAAAATAAAAAATAATAGCAGTACCTTTGTTGGTTCCTTCATTCTGTCTCAAATTTTTATTTCATATTTTAAAATCTTTCAACGACAGCAAATGCATCAAAAGCTTACACCCCTCCCCCCTCTTTTGATTAACTTTCACTTTATCAAAATTTGCTGAAAAGCTTTTTTTTTTTTACATAGGCATCACCACATTATCAAGGCCAAGAGGCCACTCAAGGATAAGGGTTAAAGAGTGTACAGTAGAAATTGGACAATATAGTAATCATTAGTAATGAAAATTCGGTAAATTTGATAACTTATATGGAACGGCTCATCAAGAACTTGTTTACGTTAGACTTGAACACAACCATATTGTAGTCAGCTTCCTACCCTAATAGTTTCTTTCCTCAAACTGCTTGCCTTTGAAATTCCCTCCCTTGCCCCCTGTTTACCTGACTGTACCAACATGCAAAAATTTAAATGTAATCTGAACAAACATCTAGCTGCACAACTCCCCACTTAGGATGGCTCCCATAAATCCGTTCCCTAATTCTCAGTCATGATTACTTCTTAGTCATAGTGTGTCTTGTTTTGGTTGAATATGAATAAAAAAAAACCTGATGAGTTTTGCTTCTAACATAAGTAATGTTTTATTAATGTCTGTTTTTCATTATTGTATTGTTTTTTTTCTTTGTATTTTTTTTTTTTTTTTACTCATGTCCACCCCTAACAAGACATATCGCCACTCGGATGTAAGGGGCTACTATTTAGGACCATGCCTAGGAAAGATTAACAAGATGTTGGTTTAAACTTCTGCATATCAGTACAGTCAGGGAAGCAGGTAGCAGGAAGAGATTTCCAAAGTTTAGTTGTTCGAGGGGAAAAACTATTAGAGTAGAAAGCTTTCTAACATTTAGGAACCTCAACAGTGAAGGGGTATGATTTTGTTGCTAAGCAGATTTGTTGGAAGTATTTAGATCAAGGTGGCACAAGTACAACAAGTTCATCAGAGCACATTCCTTTAAAATACTCGTAAAACAGGCACAGGGATGCAACATTGCGATGATGGGACAAAGTGGGATCTATTAGATTGAAGACTCTTTTCGATCCCTATCCAAGAGGGAGAGACTAGTGGTAGATGCACGTGCCCAGATGTGGCAACAATACTCCATGGATGAGCGATTGGTGGCCTTGTAGAGGTACAGGATATTCTCAGGTGTGAGTAGTCTTCTAGCTCGATAGAGGGAACCCACCTTCTTTGCAGCACCCTTTTCAATGTCCTCAGTGTATTTGTTACAGTTCATATTGCCTGTGAATGTTAAGCCGAGGAGTTTGACGGAAGAATTTGGTTATCCTTTATTTTTTTCCTGAGATTAAAATGTACCTTCTACTCTGTAACAACTTTGTCTATTGGTAACCTTTTTATCAAAAATAAAACTTGATTTTATATTGATGCTACTTCAATGCCAAATAGATGATTGAATATGATTACATTTCTACTCATTTATTATTAAATATTAATCTCTATTAATCCCTAACTATGCATTGAACAGATACAATAATACTTAGTTCATTGCATCTAATCATAACATATGACCATACAAAATTTCAGCCAGATCGGCTCAGTAGTTACTGAGAAAACTTATAAAGTAAATGTGGTATTGTGGTGACTATTCCCTATTAGTCCTTGTTAATCTCTTACTGTACATTAAATGGATATGATTATACTTAGTTCGATGCACCTTATTATAACAAAGGTCCATGCAACATTTCAAAGAAAATGTGGAACAGACAGAGAGACTAAGAGAAATATAATCTATATATAAATAAAAATGACTGTGTGTGTGTGTGTGTGTGTGTGAGGACACTTCTCAATCTATATAGACAATGAATTTTTGATCTATAGACAGACTTGAAATTTGGTATATAGAGTATTCAGACATGTGGAAAATTTTTAATCAGTTTTCATCTGGAAAAAAGGGCTGCCAAGGGGTCAAAATTGAAAAATTGGTACGTGGAGGTTGTCGGATTTTTATCTGTTTGTCAACTGTTTAACGACTGCGCATGAACGGTCGAGAAACATGACAGATTACTTATGTTAAGATTTTTTTGAAAACACTTTATAAATGTTGTGGTAAGCTGGTCTAATGGTTATCATGCTTGATTCAACATCTTTACGTTTTGGTTTCAAGCTTAGCTCGAGTCATTTTTTTTTTTTTTTTTTTTACTTACAAGAAATGAACTGTTTGAAATAAAAAACATAATACTCGCATGCACATGCTTTAATTTTTGTATTAATTAAAATATAATATGCATCTTTTTCGACCGGGCAACACCAGGCGGCCTGCTAGAATAATTATATAGTCGTTTTAAAGGTTCATTGTTTGCAATTGTAGATGCGATAATTTAAAGATTTTATGAATATGTCATGTTTCAGTTGTTTGTCACTTGTAACAGCGTGCTAATAAAGAAACCTGCAGCTGCTGATTGGAGGATTATAGGCCTGCAGCTATAACACAGCAACTCGTGTAGCATAAAGTCCTTCAATGAAGTGCAGCAGCTAGCTGCATGTTTACAGGAAGATATTATTATGACTTTCTATTCCGCTAGATCAGTTACTCTAGATATGCTTCAAAGGGTATTTAGTGCAATTAACTTAATTACTCTCGACAGAACTTGAACCTGGCATGCTAAGTTTGTGTTAAATACAAACAACCAAATCTGCTGTTAGATTTCTATCATATTTTTTTTTTGTTCACGCCAAACAAGACATTGCCATTAAAGCATAAGGGGCTACTTTGATCATGCTCAAATTTACAGAGGGGAAGAAACCTTGGTGAGGAGTTGAGAAGCAAGATGTTTGTTCACATTATATTTAAATTTTTGCATGTTGGTATTGTTGGAGACATAAAGCAAGAACAAACTTCAAAAAGCAAATGATCAGAGAAAAGAATCTATTAGAGCAGGAAATTTTCCAACATCAAAAAACCTCTAAAGTGAAGAGGTGGGATTTTTCTACTGGTCAGGTGGGTTGACAGTATTAACATTGAAGAAGTGCAAGTGCAATAAGTTTGTTAAAGCACATTCCATGGGAGTACTTGTAAAACAAGCATAGGGATGCAACACTGTGATGATGCAATAGAACTGGAGATGGGCAAACAGTGCAAGAAATATTAGGTTAGAAATTGTTTTCTGCAAGAGTGATAGGAGCCTTCTATCATGTCTGAAGACGACACAATGTTCAACAAGCGAGATTAGAGATGTGCGGCTGTACAACTCATGCTCATGTTCTCTACCGATCCAAGTTATGACAATAGAACCATTGCCAGCATCCTCAAAATCCATCACTGGATTGCCATGAATAACAGGGACATATCCAGAGTGATGAAAACAAAGTTTCCAGCCACGGTTATGGTCTTTGGTGTGGTTTCAAGTGAGGGTCACATCATGCCACTTCACATCTTAGAAATCGGCTAAAAAGTCAACACCAAAGTGTACCTGAATGTGCTGAAGAGTATGGTGATCCCCTGGTGCAATCAGGTGGCCGCTGGCAGACCTTAGGTGTGATAGCAGGATTCGGTGTCGACACACAAGTCTAAAGTCCAAAGAGACCTAGACTTAACATTAGAAGGAGTGCTACGACTTTGTACCCTTCTCTCACTGCCCCCCTTCTTCTTCCTCAACCTGAACCTGCTAGACTACTTTGCTTTGGTCATATTTTGAGAATATGATCTCCCACAACACCAAAACCAGCTTGATTGCCACCATCTGTCGAGTATTCACCAAGCTCCTGCTAGCCCTTGTTGAAAAGGCATGCTGCCAGTTTCAAACCTGCATCAAAGCGGTGATTGAGGCTGAAGGTGGTTACATTGAATAAATGTATCAAGTTACCTGAATTGATTTTTTTCAATAAAAGTTTTAAAATAAAACTGCAGTGTTTTTTGTTTTTTTTTAGGGCAGCAATTTTATCGTTCCACCCTGTTCTGATTCCACTTTATTTTTCTGTGAATGGTAGGCCATGATTATTGTAAATAGAAAGCCATTCCACTAAAGTCATGTGACCTGCTGCCATTGTAGAATAAAATACAATGGCCACGGTTAGGTGAAAGTTAACTCTTACAATGATATTCATTTTCTGTTTCAATTCTTAAAGAAATTGCCAACAGATTTATAAAATGGTCAAAAACTGACTGTTTTTGTTTTAAAGGAAATATTAAGAATTATTTTACATTTATACATCTGCAATTAAAAGGAAATATTTTTGCCAGGAAAATATTGTGGTGAAGTTTTATTTTTTAAAAGTGTATTTAAATATTAATTTAAGAATGCATTCGTTTTAAAATAATTTGTCAATGAGGTTTTCATTTTACAAACTTTTTTCTTGATAATACAACAAACATTATCTTGAATTATTTTTCTTTTAACTGTAGATTTTCTTATAAGGACCTAAAAAAAAAGTTAGATTCTGGTCAGAAAGTTGAAAATTTAAAATTATTTAGTTTCTTAAAAAAATTTTCATGTAAAAATGATTTGTTGCTATATCAATATATATATATATATATATATATATATATATATATATATATATATATATATAGCTAACAATGGCAATTATTCCTATGGAAGAAAAATGTGTTCTTTTTTTTCTTAAGAGTATCAAACTCTACAGACATTATTTTAAAAGGAATATTATTATCTATATATATATATAAAAGCGAAAATGTATGTATGTATGTTCGCTTTTTGTGTATGTCTGCAAAAGGCTTTTTTCTGGTGGGTTCTGGAGACCGTCGCTCATTCTAAAAACTTTTTATATCACGTGTAAATCATAATATCTACGAGTTAACAATGGGGGTCGCCTGTCTATTTAATTTGCCTGACTTTAAAAAGCTAAACATTCCACAATTTTGGATCGTCGCATGTTGATTCGGCTTTTTTGTATAATAAAAGTGAAACTAATTCAGAGCTGGCGTCATTGTTCCGGTCGTGACCTGTTTCAGTTGCGATCGTTGGGAACGCCCAAAAGCAATCAGCTTTGATCAATGCAGAGTTTCTCTTTATATCAGACAATTGCTATTCAATTTGGAAAATCCCCTTTAAATGGGAAGCCAAAACTGCCCCGCATTGAAACAAAGTAAACAAGCCCCAAAAGACTGCCCTGCAGTAAATAAAAAACTGCCATGTCATCGTAACGCTCCCGCGATGACCTCATTAAGCGGCCACCTGTCAATCAAACCTCCTTTACTTGACTCACTTTTTAACCCTTAACTTAACATGCTTATCAATTCCTCTCCCCTCGTGGCTGAGATGGTTAGGTGGCTGGCTTATTTTCCCTTTCGTTTCCACCTTCGCATCAAAGCTTCAGGGTTCAATCCTACCTTCCAACTAAAACTTTTTTTTCTTTTACATCTCCAAACACCCGGCAAGCATTTTTTTTTTTTAACACACACGCCTCCAAACAGCCAGGCAACGCCGGGTACCCCGCACTAGTCTAATATATAAAAACGAAAATGTGTGTGTGTGTGTGTGTGAGTGTGTATTTGTATGTCTGCCAAAAACTTTTGAAAGACAACAAAAATTCACAAATTTGGTATTATATTAAAGCTCGAACCTCCAGATGACAAATATCAAAATTTTGGCCCAAACGGTCACCTCTAAGTTGGTCAGCTGGCCGTTTATCTGGGGGAGGGGGGAGTGACATTTTTTTCGTTTTTCCGATGTACTTAAGTAGTAATAAAGTAATCGATATATATAAAAGCGAAAATGTGTGTATGTATGTATGTTCGCTTTTTGTGTCTGTCTGCAAAAGGTTTCTTTCGTCGGCCTTCTCGCTCGGCTCACTCCTTCTTAAAACTTTTTATATCACGCCTAAATCGTAATATCTACGACTTAAAAATGGGGTTGGCGTGTGTATTTAATTTGCCTGACTTTTACCAGCTCGCCGTGTCATCAAAAAGCGAATGATGGCACGGGGGAAACAGTAACTGGCTTGCAGCGCAAAACTAGGTCAAACATCACACCACTTCCTCGCACCTGTATATTTCGCTTTATAAACCGTAACTTAACATGCTTATCAATTCCTCTCCTCTCGTGGCCAAGATGACTAGGTCTCAGGTTTTTTTCCATTTCCTTTCCACCTTTGTGTAAAGGCTTCAGGGTTCAATCCTACCTTCCAACTAAAACTTTTTTTTTCTTTTACACCTCCAAACACCCGACCAATGTTTTTTTTTTAACACACACACCTCCAAACAGCTGGATACCCCCCGCTAGTCTATAATATAAATCTCACCTGTCTGTTTAAATGTATGTATATATGTCTGCCTAAAACTTTCAACAGAGGTGACGGATTTTCACGAGATCAGTATCATTTTGAAGCTCAACGTCTCAGACAAAAAATATCGAAAAATTGGCCAAAGACATTAATTCATTCACCCTTAACTGGCCAGTTTTCTATAATGAGGGGTCGATTTTTTTTGCAAGCTATTTTTGCAAGTCATCATATCGGCTAGATTGACTTTGCCTAATTTTAATGTTCCGAACTTCCGGTTGCATCATGGAGTAGGGGTAAGATGTCAGGTTTTCTTTCAGTCACGGGTACGAGCCTGCCTGCCTACTACCACTTTTTTTTTTTTTGCTTAATAGACACCTCCAAACATCCAGGCAACGCCGGGCGCCCAGGCTAGTCTATTATATAAAGAAGAATTGCATATGTTTATATTCATATGTCCAGCTAAAAGTCAACAATGAACAAAACAAATGTCCACAAAGTTGATATTTTCTTGATAAGCATTGCTCCGGATGAATAATATCTAAAATTTAGAAAAGCATTTTCATTCTTTGAAACTAGTGAAGATTTTTTCAGAAAAGGAGAAGCGGTTTTCCAGCTTGATTATGTACTAACTAAAAGTAATTCTGAACTTTTAATCAAGGAGTTGATTCACATATGTTAACTCATTCCTTGAGAAATCTATGAAAACGAGTTATGTGTGTGTATCCAGAGAGAAGAATGGGCTGGTGAAGAAAGAATAGGAGAGGGAGGGAGAAACCGGAAAAGAGAGAGAGAGAGAAGTTTTAATAGAAATGTATAACACTTTTGTCCCAGACAACACCGAGTAGTTCTGCTAGTTAACAAATTATTAACTGATGCATTTATAAAGCAGTGTGAAATTTTTATAGGGTTTAACGCATCAAATAATGAAATGCTCTCTCGCATCTTCATCAGCAGTTCAAATTATTACTGCGTAGAAATTTACAGTAGAGGAGATTGAAATTTCAAAACTATCATCGAAATTTGTCAGCAGATTAATTTGCAAAACATCACAAATTCAAGTCGATTAAAAAGGATTGACATGAGTATGATGTCACTCTTTCTCTCCTTGACTTGAAGAGACAAAATATTGGAAGAAAAAGGGTATTTTTTTTTTTTTTTTACAAAGTGATCACCACTTATCAAGGCTCGGAAGCCACTCAGGAATAAGGGTTATTGCGTGTACACTATGTTAGTGTTGAGATTTGATAAAGTGTCTACTTAAGGGGGTGGTTCATCAGGAATTTGTTTATGTTGGACTTGAAGACATCCAGGTTGTAGTCAGGTGGGAAACAGGCAGACGGAACAGAGTTCCACAGGCGTGCACTTCTAAGAAAGAAGCTTTGTTTATGGAATCTACGTTTTGGTTTTGGCACAGATAAAGAGTGGGGAAAATTTTTGACAGTGGTTTCAGCTAAACGGGTGTTTTTCGTGAAAGATCGGCGAGGGGGGACCAGGGATTGGAGCTCAGACAAGCACTTGCCATGGAAGTAACGATAAAACAAAGACAGGCTCGCAACGTCTCTTCTGTGGGAGAGAGGTTGCAGGGAAGAGAAAAAGGCATCCCCCACTAAACCACGAAGTCTATTTTGTACTCTGTCAAGGCAGGATAGGCTGTTTTTAGCAGCTCCTGCCCAGATGTGGCAACAGTACTCCATCCTTGGACGTACTTGGCTTTTATATAAGTAGAGAATTGCGTTAGCAGTGATATATCTTCTGGAGCGGTAGAAGGATCCCACCATTTTTCCAGCGACCTTAACAATAGACTTGATGTACGTGTTCCATTTCAGGTCAGGAGTAAAGGTCAAGCCCAGAAGCTTATCAAAGCATGGAGCTTCCCCTAGTCGAGAGCCACCCATTTCAATTGATGCCAGATGGGATCAGAGCATTGATGATGTAAAGATAGGAGCTTGGTTTTAGGTGCATTAAAAGTAACCAGCCACCTCTTCCCCCACTGTACCACACGCTCAAGATCAGAGGAGAGAGAATTAGAGAACTTTGTCATTCATCGCCTTAGATGGTCGTGTTGGTTGATCGGTTGGTTAATCAGTTTGAAAATGTTGGTGAACGAAGGAGGAAGAGAAACAACAAATATTTTCATAAAAGTGTAATCAGTATTTAAAAAACATTACGGATATTCTGCAGAGAAATAGGTGCTTCTACAGAATTTGAACCGAACCAAAATGACTTTTGCCAAGCTAAACCTAAAATTTAGCTTTAGTTTAAAGCTAGATTAGGGTTTAAAAAATAGTTCATTTCAAATTCTGTAGAACTACTGAGAAACGAGACATTTTGTTCTAATGAATTGATTTATTTTGTTTCTTGGCTCATCAACAACTGTTGGGTCATTTAGAGCCAAAAAGGTTATATTTTATTTCTCTTTGTGAATTTGTTTTTGTTGGATTTTTGCAGTGTTGTCTTCAAATGTCAGCAAACTCTTGTAATCAAACGCAGTTCACACCATTGATATAAATATTAGTACTCTCATACTGTTCATCATATCTCTCCTAGCATTTTTCCATTCCATTAACCTCGAGTGGTTCTTGGTCTTGCTAAGTGGTGACATAGATAGTAAAATTTTTTTAAAAAACTGATATTTATATTACCTACACACATTAATGCATGCGCATAAAAAAAAAGAAATATCAAATATCAAATAGTATAAAAAAATAACTGGAGAAATCGTTTATGTGAATAAGGTTTTCCTTTTTTGAATTCCTTTGAGATGAGACTTAATAATTTGAGTATTGATTTTTTTTTTCAGACTGTTATCCTCATCTTCATAGTTGTTGTTTCGCCATGTTTCAGCCAACTAATCCTTTGACCTGCTTTGGATAGGATTGAAACCACTATTTTTAGACAATGTTCACCCAGAACCATAGAGGTTCAACACCTCTATCCACTGTGACATGGGCCTTGTGGTGAGACAGCAACAACTATGGAAGGCAGTAATTACTGGGGATACAATTACAAGACTCATCATTCCTATCCCATTACCGTTAAACACCTGAAGAAGGTCAGATGAATAGTTGGCAAAAACGTGGTGAAACAGCGACAACTGTAAAGATGAGGATAGCAGCCTGAAAAAAAACAAAACAAAACAAAAAAACAAATAAAATAAAAAATCAATATACAAGGTTTTATTTAGTTCATACAATATTTTGTTAAAATGTCTACCTTCTTAAAATAGTTAATTCTGGTATCAATTTGAGAAAACACATTATAATTTGAATACACTAAAAATAAAAGATTGCTACATTGTTTTTACTTTACAGATCATCGATCACTGTTGGGTCATTTAGAACCAAAAAGAATATATATGATACTTCTTTTCGTGAAATATTTTGTTATTCACAACATATGAGTGATTTTGTTTGATTTTTAAAAACAATTTTTTTTTTTTTTTTTTTTTTACACATTTATGTGGATTATTCAAGTTTGCCACTTAGTAATAATTAACATTTTTTTTTGTAATTTGGGAGTGGGTTCATTTTTAAGCAAATAAATTGGTTAGTTGGTTGATTTTATGTCAGATCACCCCCTTTTAGACTGTTCAGTGGCGAATTCATTCATTGTAATACAACATAATCATGTTGACACATCGGTTCTCATTAATTCAACAAAGTTAAGCAATGCTGAGCCTGGTCAGTACCAGATAGGTGATCATTTGTGAATACCAATTGCTGTATTTAGAAGGGTGTCAACATCTCCTTGGAAGAACTGCAAAAACCTAACACCATCTCTCCTGACTGAAATATATATGTGACTGGGAACTGCTTGTGAATTTGATATTCCTTAGAAAATTCTTCCTTTGGAAGAAGCTGGTGCATCCTGCTTAGAGTGAATACCACTTCAAACTGTCATCCCTGCAAATACTTAATTATTTCAAATATTTACTTCTTTTATTTTTAATTGGAATTCATTATTGAGATGAGTATTATTTATTAATTTTTATTTATTGTGGACTATTATCCTCATATATATTTTCATAGTTGTTTCACGACGTTTCGTCCAACTATTCCTCTGGCCTTCGCCAGGTGGTAACTGTGATGGTATAGGAACTCTGAATCTGCTGACTGCATCCACTGCAATTACTGCCTTCCATAGTTGTTGCTGTCTCAACATGTTTTTGGCCAAGTAAGCCGACCAGAGGAATAGTTGGCCTGACGAAGGCCAAAGGAATAGTTGGCCGAAATGTCGCAAAACAACTAAGAAAAAATGAGAATAGTAGTCTGCAATAAATAAAAATTAATTTACTACTTTGTTTTGCAGGCCTATATATTCTTTAAGCAAACCATCTGGAAATGATATTCTATTTAACATCAACAAATAGCACTCTGACAGGTGTTCAGAGTAGGCTTGGGAGCAATGATAATTATGGGGTGACTTCACATTCCCCAAATCCCCAAAAGTGCATGTCAAAATAAAAATAAAAACCAGTAAACAAAATATTAAAAAAAAAAAAAAAAAATTGCATAATAGAAAGAAAATTAGATTTCTGCATGTCTTTATACAGAAAATAGATTTGAAGCACCCTTGAATAGACAACAATCAAAAGGGCATATTTTGTCTTAACACCAGTTGATTTCAGATATTTGAATAAAAAAGGGAGGTTTATTTACAAAAGTTTTACATATAGCTTAAAAAAAATACATAATTTTATTTATTATATTTTATAGAAATCGTTCTAGACAAAGCATGAAGCCATTTGATGCAAGGAGTTTAAGAAAATTCTATTTCGAGGTCAAAAAATTGCCAACTATAAGTATTAGATGGAATAGATTCTGATCCAGAAAACAGCAATTCTTCCCTCTTTGTCAGAAACATTGCTCCTGGAATGTGAGGACTAAAGGACAAAATATTTACAAGCATATTTTGTTACATGCACGTTTTAATTAAAAAGAAAGAAAAACAATTTTTTTTTTTTTACAAAATGTTTTGTTTTGGAAACTTTGGATATTTAGAAAAAATTAAAAATATAATTTCATTTAAGTAAAAATTTATTTAAAAAAAAAACAAATACAAAAATATTTGAATAAAAAGATGTTTGTTTATCGTTTACTTTTTTATGTACTAATGAGTCACGTCTTATCATGGTTCAAAAGCCACTTGAGGATAAAGGTCAAGGAGTTTATCATATGGACGGTGAGACAACACCATAATGATTAAGCAGAATTTGATTATTTAAGAGGACGGCTCAACAAGAATTTTTTAACATTGGACTTGAAAACAATCATATTGCAGTCAGCTGGGAAGCAGCACTGTGGTAGTGTGTTCCATAAATGAGTAGTTCTTGGAAACAAACTGTATTGAAACAGTGTATTTGGGCTAGTAATAGAAGAACAGTCTATGTAACTGGATCAGTTCACAGGGGAAGACTAATGAAAACATGGGCAGAAGTGATAATGATAAATAAGAGGGATGAATAAAAACCTGGCCAGAAATAAATTAGTTTGAAAGTAAATTTCTAAAAGTTGTCCAACACATGTCAGCATGTAAAACAGACGTTAAACCAAATATGATGATGATTCTGAAAGAACAAGGATTGCTGACACATGAAAAACATTTTCGTAAAAAAATGTTATCAATTGATGTCTATTTTGTGTGTTATCTACTGTGTTAACAGAGCGTACTTGTAATCTTGCCTTTTAAAAGAAAGTCATGATAACATATGGTAACAATTGAAACTGATTCTCCCGTCTCCTCAGCTTAACTTCATCACATTAAAATTTTTACTTATCTACGTTGATGATGTGATGTTTATTACTTGTTCAAGAGTCAGTGGTGGATGCCATCGAGTGAAAGTTGATTCTTTTGATTTATATGATGCTTAAGTAGAAGTTGTTTTTGTACTGATTCATCACCACTTATCAAGGCCTGAGGGTTAAAAGGCTATTGATCAGGCAATAGTCACCGCTATGAGATAATTAGAAACAATGGGGGGAAATGGACAGAAGATTACTTAAGACTTGATTTTCCAAGAGGATAACTTGACAAGTACAAAGTGAAACGATAAATTTGTCGCCCTAAAGAAAACAACACTACAGCTTTATTTTGTAATTTTTATTGAAAAAAAAAAAAAAAAAAATTCAAGTAACTTGATTATGTAGTAGAGCTGACATCTGTTCAATGTAGCTGCCTTTAGCCTCAATCATTGCCTTAATACGAGTCTGGAACTGGGAGCATGCCTTTTTCACAAGCACGAATGGGAGCTTGGCGAATACTCAGCAGACAGACTGGATTTTGTGTTGTGGGAGGTCATGTTGGTGATTTTCTCAATATATGACCAAACAAAGTAGTCTAGTGGGTTCAGATCGAGGTAGGAGAGGGGCCAGTGAGAGAAGGGTACAAAGTCATAGCACTTCTTCTGAAACCAAGCGCCTGGATCTTTTTAGGCTTGTGGGCCGGTGCCGAGTCCTGCTGCTATATCCAGGGTTTGCCACCGGCCATCTGATTGCACCAGAGGATGACCACACTCTTCAGCACATCCAGGTACATTTTGATGTTGACTTTCAAGCTTACTTTGAAGATGTGAGGTGGCATGATGTGGCCCTCAATTGAAACCACACCAAAGACCATAACCATGGCCGGAAACTTTGTTGAACTGTGCCCTCAAGCATTGAACCATCTGGATTTGCATTTTGAGGGTGCTGGCAATGGTCCTGTTGTCATAACTTGAGTCAGTAGAGAGCATGAGTTGTAAAGCTGCACATCTCCAATCTCACTTGTTGAACATTGTGTCACTTTCAAACATGATAGAAGACTGCTATCGCTATTATGATTTGTACACAACTGGCCAACTAATAGATGATCTTCAACAAAAAAAGAAAACCGGTTTTTATCAAACAGAAATGGAATCATATCTTTTCTAGGGCGCCAATTTTATCGTTCCACCCTGTATTTGTTTATATTAAACTTGGAGACGAACATGCTGTAGTCAGTTGGGAAGCAGGCTTGTGGTATCTTGTTTACAGATGGGATGTTCCAAAAAAGAAATATTGTTTTTAGAAGTTCCATTTGGTTTTCGGACGTTCTTCAGTAAAAACCCATGGAGAGAATATCAGAAACAAAGGCAGCAAAACTAGTGACAATTAGTAAAAGTTAAAATTCCAATGAATTTTTTTCTTTCTTATTCGCATCATCATAATTATATTTGGTTTAATTTTGGTCCATTTTATATGCTGACATGTGTTAGACGGCTTTTAAAAAACAACTCCTAAAGTAATCTATCTCTGGATAGGTCTTTATTTATCCCTCTGTTTAATCAAGTCCATCCTTATCAATTCTTTGGCATACTCCTGCCAACGGACCATGCTATGTCAACTGTTTTAGATTTACTAATCCAAATTTGTGGAAAGGGAGTCAAGTGCAATTCAATATTTTTGTGGATACCTGTAAGCATTGGGTACACAAGAAGTGTAGTAGGTTGAGAAAGGTTAACCAGTTTGTGTGAAACAAGTGTAAGACAATGAAGATGGATGAAAACTCATATGTAGATAAAGTATATTTGAATAGCAAAGCTATTAAGATCATAGAGAAGTTTTGTTATCACAGTCTTGGTGACACCATAGGAGCACAGGAAGGAGCAGGTGCTTGTGTGATTGTCATTGTTAGTATTGTATGGAGCAAATTCAAGGAATGTCTGCCATTACTAACCAGTAGAGCATTACCAAATGGAACTGTCTGTCAGGCATTTGTACACAGTGTGATGATAGAAATGAAACCTGGTTAGTGAGAGTTTAGGACATGTGTTGCATGCAGAGAAATGATATGAGAATAATATGATAGATTTGTAATGCGAGTCTTAAAGACAGGCTTAGATTTAATGACTTCAAAAGAAGATTAAATCTGGACATTACAAGGAAATGTGTGCAGAGCAGGAAATTTTGATGGTATGGTCATACTGAAAGAATGGATGAGCGTTCTTGGGTTAGTAGATGAAAAACAGTTGAGGTAGCAGGGTCAGTTTGCAGGCGAAGGCAACAGATTGTTTGTTTTGTTTTGTTTTACGGCATATCAACCACTTTTAATGCTAAAACATTAATTGTATTGTGTTAGATGTTGGTTAGTTATTTTTGGTGTTTCTTGTGGAGTCTTGTTATATTTTGTTGCATATTTTAATCTCTATCAAGAATTCAATAATTTTTTTGGGGTCATTTTTGTTAAATATCTCCGTTAGACTATTCTCCTGGTAATGCTTAATTCGGGTTCACTTAAAGTCCACACAGTATATGATGTACTGTTTAGGGCATGTTATGCAAATAGGCACCTCTTTTCCTTTTAGTAGATGTGAGTGAGTGACATGAGTTTGACTTATTTATAGTCTAGTCATTATTACCTCTTTCTTCTTGACATCTTTTTTGTATCTCTTATTCCAATGTTTGATACGCAAAGTTTAATGGACATGATGCAAGCTTTAACTAATATTGCAGAGCTAGTTTTTGTTTTCTTAGGGTCAGTGGTGATTCATTAGCCTCCACATACAAGCTCTCCACAAGCTCTTCATCTGAAGGCTCCCAAGGACAATCTCAATCCTTGGTGGTGTATCGTATCCAATTTCTTCACATATGATTTTCTGGCTGCTTAATAAATGTAACATCCGTAGTTTAGATTTAATCAAAGATCATTACCGTTTTAATAATGTAGTTTTAGTGGCACCCCAGTTGGTGCGTGCTAACACTTTGATTAATTGGACGTTCTTGTGGTATTTTGCTTTTAAGTATTTTATGTGTGGTATGAATGTCAATTTCCTATCATATATGATGTCAAAGTATTTGTGTTATTCAACGACTGGGATATTATTATTATCATCCAGTTTCAAGGTGGGGTCATGATGGAGCTTTCATACTTTACAGAAATTAATGCATTTTGTTTTCTCTTCTAAAAATTTTAATCCATTTTCTTTGGTCTATTTATCTATCTTATATAGGCAGAGTTGCAGGTTACATTCAGCTGTTGGTATATATTTTGATCAATAGTATATGAGTAGGTTGTCTACATATAGAGCATAGTCAATTCTTGGGTCTATGTTTTTTAAAGATATTATTTATTTTTATAATGAAAAGGGTGATGGATATGATGCTTCCTTGGGGGATACCCATTTCTTGTTCTTTGTGAATGAAAGTATGTTGTCCATCCGTACTTGAAAGAATTTATCATTAAAAAAGTTACTGATAAATTCTGGCATTCTGTCTTCAAGTCCTAGTTCATGCAGGTCTCTTGATGCCATACTTCCAAGTTGTGTCATATGCTTTTTCGGGGTAAAAAAAAATTGCTATTAGGTGTTCTTTCTTGGCAAATACCTCCATTATAAATGTTTCAAATCCTATTAAGTGGTAGATGGGGTTTCTTTTTCTGAAACCTGACTGATGTTCTGTAATCAGATTTTTGTTTTCTAAGAACCAAGTTAATCTTTTGTTAACCATTCTTTCAAATGTCTTGCATAAGCAGCTAGTGAGAGCAATACGTCATTAGTTTATTGGATCAGCATGATCCTTTTTTGGTTTGGGTATTGGGATCACTACAGCCTTGATTCTAGTTTTTGGGATACTGTTATTTATTCATATTTCATTATATATTTGCAGTAGTTAGTCCAGAGATAATATTGGCAGTATTTTTTTAAGAAATTGATAATGGATTTCATTAGAGCCAACTGCTGTATCATGAGATTTATGTATTGTTTCTTTTAGTTTTGTGCTATTGAATATTTGGTTGTACTTTTCTTCATTTTTTGATTTGAAGTGAATTTTTTTCTTTTTTTCGTATTGTTTTATAACTTGAAATTTTTATTCTGGTATTTTGATCATGAATTTATTGAAAATTGTTCTGCTAGTTTGTTTGCAATGTTTTCCTTGTCAGTGATCTTCATGTTGTTGCATATTAGGTGTTTGATTGGATTTTTGTTGCTCTTTCCTCATATTTTCCTGACCATCTCCCATACTTTTTTGGTTTTAGTATTTTCATTTATTTTTGATATATAGTTTTTCCATGTGTTCCATTTTGATTCTTTGATAGTTTTCTGTGTTCTGCGTTATTGTTTTTGTATATGTCCAAATTTTATTTTGTTGGACTATTTTTGAATTTTCTTAAGTTAGCACGTTTTATTCTTATGGCTTTTTTGCATTCTTTATTGAATCAGGGTTTGTGGTATTTTGGGGATGTATAGCTTTTTGGTATGTTTTCTTCTGCAATGGAAAGTAGCATATTGTTTAAATAAGTAATATGTTACGAGTTAGTGTTTGCTTCGTGTATTAATCTATGTTGGCATGCGTTTTTGGAATTTGCTTTTTGTATATTCCAGTGGGGCATTTTGTCCTCTAATTTGGGGTTAATAGTTCTCGTTTCCCAGTATAATTGGAAAGTGGTTGCTTCCACATGTATCGGGTGTTCTCCAACTATAGTCCATGTTGAGTCACATAATGTCAGGTCTATTGCTGATAGTGTTCCTATTGCTGGATGGAGGGAGGTGTTCTCTTTGTCATTGAGTAAACATAACTGGTCTTGGTTGATTATTTTTTCAATGATTTTTAGCCTCTTTTTTTTTTTTTTTACTGCCCCATAAACCATTATGGTTATTAAAGTCACGAACCAATAAAAAAGGCTTTGGTAGTTGTTGGATTAAATCGTTCAGTTCTATTTCATCTATTGTTTCATTCAGTGGTATATAAAGTGAGGGTTATTACTTTGTGTAGTGTTGCGGTTATTGCAACGGTTTGCATGCTTGTTTTTATGTTTACTGTGTTGTGTGGAATATTTTTATTTATGAGTAATGATGATCCACCAGTGGCTATGTTTGATGTTCTGTTGATGTAGTTGTATATTGAGTAATGTTTTATATTAAGTAATGTTTTATATTAATTCTATCATTTTCTTTTAAGTGCATTTCTTGTAGGCAAATTATTGCATGACGAAGGGTTTTGATGAGGAGTATTATTCCTTCAATATTAATTTTTTGGCCTCTTATATTCCATTGCAGTATTTTATTAGACATGGTTTATGTTTCGTTTTCTTGTTTTGGATTGTTGATGTTACTGTCATTTTCTTTTAAGTACATTTCTTGTAGGCAAATTATTGCAAGACGAAGGGTTTTGATGTATTATTTCTTCAATATTAATTTTTAGACTTTTTATATTCCATCCATTGTAGTATTTTATTAGTATTAGTATTATTAGTATTTTTTATGTTTCATGTTCTTGTTTTGTTGATGTTACTGTCAACTTCCATTGTTTTGGTTTGTGATCGTGATGTATTGGGGGGGGTCTTGCTTTGTTTAATTTTCTTTTTTATTGATTCTTTCTTGGACCGGCGATTCTTTCTTTCCGGATCTGCTAGGGATTTGTTTGGTTTGATGCTATTGTTTTTTTGTTTTGAATTATTTGATCTTTGTTTTGGCTTATTTCAGGGGAGATGTTCATGTGATATCTGTGATTGTCAGTTTTATTTCGGTTATGAATTTTTGTAAATCATTTGGGCCCAGTTTCATTAATTATTCAACGAGTATGTCATATTTATCACTTTTTTCTGTGATTTCTTTTTTTTTTCCTTTCTTTTTTTTTTTTTTTGTAATTTGTGTATAACTTTTGTCTCCCATATATCTATCTACCATTTTCTTTGCTTCAGGGAATGAAATGTTTTGTTGTACCATTATAATTTCTTTTTCTTTTTTTCATATACCGCAGGTTCTTGCATAGGCAGAGTGGTTCAGTGTACAGTTTGCACATTTGCATCTGTTTGTGCATTCATTTGTGTTATGAATGGGGATTTTTGGAGCACATCTGTTACACTCTGGTCGATTGTAACATATCCTCATGATTCCCAAATTTCTGACATTATAGAGCGTTTGGTATAGTCTTACTATTACAACTGAATAACCAATTCTTATCTCTTTTAGAGCTTTTGTGTATTAAAGGTGATAATATAGGCGTTGGTTAGTATAATGTTTCCATTTTTTTTATGGATACTCTTTTTATATCATTTAAGTCTTGGGATTTTAGTTCCGTTTTCATTTCATCAATTGAACAACTGGATAGTTCTTTGTTTCGGATAACACCCATTGATGTATTCATATTTTCATGGTTTTAATATTTTTGTCATGGAATTTTTCCATTTTTAGTAGAACATCAGCATCTTTTTTTTTTCTACGTCCACTAGAATTGTCCCATTTCGTAAATTTTTAACTGCTTTGGATGTTATTTTTGTAGAAATTACCATTTGTATTAAAAATAGAGATAGTTTTGTCAATGGGGTGTTGTCTACTGTTTCCAGAATAATGAATCTCGGAAAATTTTCCCTGAATCAGACTTAGTGTAAGATCTCTTGGTTGATTTTGTGCCATGAATGTTTTTCTTAAATGTCATTATCCCTGCTCTCCACCCGCTGTGGAGTTCAATTTAATGGGAAATATGACGGGCGGGGGGGGGGGGGAGGGAGCATTCATCCTCATATGACAGAAATACAAGAGTGGTTTACGAGCACTTCTTCCTTCTTGTTTCACTACACAAAATAATAGTAAATCGGGGGAGTATAACTATGTCATATACCTATTTCTTCAAACTGATTCATCCTAGAGCTGCTGCCTTCTAATTCAGTAGTTAGGAGAATATTTATTTTTTTTGTGATACTTATGCTTATGTGGATGTTGATTTTGTCTTAGGGCTTGACATGACCAGCTGATTGATCGGATCGGGACCCTCTTACCATCCATCTAGTCCAGGTAAGGACCAAAGTGGTGTGTTGTAGGGCCATGTCTTCTTTGTACTTAGGTCAAGGTCTGCTCAACCACCAGGATCCCATCCCAAAACATCATGGGTCGCCACCCACGACCAACAGTTGGCTCCATCGAGAGACTTTTACTCTCTGTAGAGGGACAGTCAGAATATTCTGATGCTCTACTGACTGGATCAGAAAAGGAGGGGGTAAAAGAAAAATGGGTAGGGATAAGGGGAATGCTTTTTTTGGGGGGGAGGGGCACAGAACATGATTAAGTTTTGTAAAGAAATAAAGTGACAAATCTGATGTATAATGCATTTGAATTAGGAAGTTCATATCTTCAGACAGTTTTATCTGGTAGCACAAGACGAAGGCAACAGAAAATATGGTAGGAAATAATGAGGATGGATTTGAAAAACAGGGATAAATAAAGATTTGGCCAAAGATAGGTTAGTTTGGTAGTCAATTTCTAAAAGCTCTTCAATACATACCAGCATGTAAAGTAGACATTAAAAAAATATTATGATTATGATAATGTCCGATTATAATGTGATCTATAATTATCTACTGTGGAATGAAAATGATCCATGTCAGCAATAAAGTAAAAGTACAGAATAGTTAACATCAGAGAATTCATAAACCAAACAAAATGGTGTAAACGATTTGTAAGATTTTTTTTGAACAGTGTTAAGACTCTTACAAATTATTTCCACACATAAAAACCACGCAGATTCTGTAAAGAATTTCATTGTAATACGTTTCATATAACTTATATTTTTTTTAGTTTACAAATTTTAGAGTGTTAACTATTCTATATGTTTACCTACCAATAATTATAATAATAGAATAATCTATGGTCCCCTATTGCCAAACTTTCACAAAAAACACTCAACTAGCTACAACTACTATCAGCAATTTCCCCCACTCTCTATCTGTGCCTAAATCTAAATGCAGATTTCATGAACAAAGCTTTTTTCCTAGAACTGCCCACATGTTGAACACTGTTCCATTGGCTTGCATCCCAGCCGATTACAATATAGTAGCCTTCAAGTTTAATGCAAACAAGTTCTTGCTGAGCCGTTCCCTTAAATAATCCAAATTCTACCCAATCTACACCAGTAACGATTACTAAACTACCACCTTACATTCATTAACTCTTATCCTTGAGTGGCCTTAGGGCCTTGATAGGTGGTGACTCCCTTTTAAAAAAAAACAATAATAATCTTCATATATAAATTCATATTCCTATCTGCTCGCTTGTTTGTTCACAATTTGATTAACATATACAAAAGACCTATCACTTTATTATTCCATTTATTTCTATATATAGAATGATTCTTGCAAAATATATGATTAAGAGGTAACCTCATTTGCATATTACATTAAGGAAAATCGATTTCACTAAATAACCGTATGTTAGTTACTGTTTATAGCGAGAGAATTGTTTTAATTGTTCTTTTGAAGATTGTTTTTTAAAGTTGATTTATATTAATAATATAAATATTTTGATTTATTAATACTGACATCGATTTTTTTTAGAAACAGGTTAGAGTTATTTCCCCTGTTGTCTTAAGTCTCAAATGTCAGTTTGTGTGTTTGTGTGTGTTTTTGTATATCTGCTAAAAACTTTCGTCAGCCGCATGAGACCGTGTTGAAACCGGTACCATCTGAAAGAGCAAACCCTCGGACACATAATATCTGAATTAGAAAAAAAAAGATTAATTCTGTGATGGTCAACTGGACCATTTCTTGCAAGGGTGGTCACTTTTCACTACACCATTTTTTGCAAGTCACGTACACGTTCATGTTAATAATCATTATTGTTTCAGAGTCATGACCTCATAAGTCGTCATGATACGGTTGGTAAAAGCATTTGCCACTTACCCTTTTCCCTTCTTTTCCATTTCAGGTTTGAGCCTGTCTACGCAGCTAATTTTCTTTTTTCTTTTTTTTTTTTTCCGGTTGCACGGGCACTCGCTGCTATTTTTATTGAAACAAAAGTTGTTTTGATTCATTTTTTTTTTTTGTGAGGGGGATTCAAGTTGTCACCTACTTCTTTTTGGGGTGGAAAGTGCTCAATACCCTTAGTATAGCAGCTCTGTCCAAACCAAATTTGATGTCAACCCAGGTGATGCTAGATATCCATGCTAGTTTATAATAATTTAACATTAGGAACAGTTCTCAAAAACAATGGGAGAAATTGGAATCAAAATGAAGACAGACTATAAAATGAACGGTAATAATGAAAACACCTGAAATCTTAAGGAAAATACTTGAATACACAAATCAATTCACACAAATTATGAATACCAACGAGATGCATAAAAACTGCAATAGAAATAAAACAAAGACATAAAAAACATCATCGCAATGAAACCAAGGGAACTGAAACTGCAAGAAATTTAAGAAACTAATCTCACCACCACCACAAAAAAATATGCATAATGTGATGACACCAGCCTTCACTGATAACACACGGAATAGTCATGAACGGTCAAGGAGGATAGAAATACTAAAGAGGGAGAACATTAACTAAACCTTGACTGGAAGAGTACTAAGGCCTTGGGGAAGCTTATTGCTATCCAAATTCAGTGAATTGTTGCCAATGAGAAATCAATAGTAAATGGCTGTTGCAATAATGCAAACCGTTTGCAGTGATTATTGAAAGAGGTGAAGTGTACTGGAAATATAGAGAGACTTGTTGTCATTAAGCAATCATGAGAACTCCTAGTGAGTACATAATAATAATAATAATAATAATAATAATAATAATAATAATAATAATAAAGCACTAATCTCAGCTGATACTACACAAAATAGCTGTGAAGAGTCATGGGGATGGAAAGACCGATGAGAGAGAACACTCACCAGACCTCCACTGAAAGAGTGTAAAGAGGACCGAGGCCTTGGGGAGGTTTACTATCACTCAAATTCAAATGAAGACCAATGGTTGCTGCTAGCAAAAAAAAAATCAATGGTAAACGGCTTTTGCAATAACACAAGGCCATTTGCAATGGTTATCAAAACGAGTGGATAGTACTGAAAATCTGAGGAGACTGGTTGTCACTCAGGCAGCATGGAACAGTAGGTAATCTTTGATAATGACCTGTGTGAGAACTCCTAGTGATTACATAATAACTTTGGGGAGGCTTCTTATCACTCAAATTCCAATGAAGACCAATGATCATTGCCAATGAGAAATCAATGGTAAGCAGTTGTTGCAATAAAACAAATTAATTTGCAAAGGTTATTGAAATAGGTGGAGAGTACTGAAAACTTGGGGAGATTCCAGGAAACACCACTGGTTGTTGTCAGTAAGTAATCTCTGATGATGGCCTGTGTGAGAACTCCTAGAGAGTACAGATAATAAAAATAATAAAAAATATACATATTAAATATAGAAAACACAAAATAAATCCCTCCCTGCCTAATTAATTGTTGTACTCACCTGCTATGAAAACGTTAAATATTGTTGAGCGTTTTGACTCGCTACAGAAATTGAACGCACACAAAATGTTTAATCTATTTAAGTGCTACATCAAGGATTAAACAGATTTGTTAATGCCAATTATTTGAAGGCCATCGGATAAAGTGCCAGGAGGACAGGCTAGAGGAACTGAAGGAGGATGAGAGAGGAGGAGGAAGAAGAGGAGGAGAGTATGTTTGAGAAGTTGAGGAGCCGAGAGAAGTCAATTAATAGATGAATAACAAACGCTCGTTTAGTTAAAACCACGATCAGCTCTGTTCTCTATCTGCGCGTAAAACTTAAAAATTTTTTTCTCTGTTCTCTATCTGCGCGTAAAACTTAACAAGTTCCATGAAGATTTCTTTTCTAGAACTGCCTGCCTGTGGAACTCTATACTGTGGGGCTGCTTTCTAGCTGACTACCACATGGTAGTTTTCAAGTCTAATGCAAACAAGTTTGTGTTGAGCTGTCCTCTTAAGTAATAAAATTCTACCCAATTCCTACTATTACTGATCATCATGACGTTGTTTCACTAACCAACTGACACACATTAACATTTATCCTCGAGTGGCCTTCGGGTCTTGATAAGCACTGACTCCATTGTGAAAAAAAAAAATGAATGACATCGGAAAAGAGAGGCTGGCAACTGGGTATGATAAATCTACGCTTGTACCCTTATGAAGATCATGAACTTTAAATCCCAAGATGCCAGAAGATTTCCAATAGCTTTTTTATTTGAATTGTTTGCCTTTGGAATTCTCTATCTGCTTCCTGTTTCCCCAACCATACTAACATGCAGAAATTTAAATGCAATGTAAACAAACATCTTGTTTCTACCCAATCAAGGCTGATAGAATGACAAAAAACTACCTACTCCCATGGATTAAATAAAGAGCTCTGTTTGAAATTTTATAGAGATTTCCGGGTTCAATACAAATTTGACAAGATGCACAGAGGTTACATCAACTGAGAGGTTGTGAGAGTGGCATTCTTCAATCGGAATAATTTTAACCTCAAACCAGTGATTCAAAGCAGCACTTTCACCACGCAATTCATAAATGATTTTTCACCCTTTTCAAAGAAAGTAAAAATATTATATGCTAAAAATAAAACACATTAATCCAACTCTGACCCCAGTGCCGTATCTCTGCTTGTGCTACAAGTATTTTTATATGCTAGTCACACTGGTGCCCCTCAATGTAAATCCCCCCTCCCATTACCTAACTTGACAAGCAGCAAAATCTCATGCCTTCACTAGAGAGGTTCCTCGATGCCAGAGAACCTTCTACTCTGAAAATTTCTTCCCTTGAATTGATAGACTTTGGAATTCCCTTCTTATAACCTGCTTTCCTGATTGTACAAACATGCAAAAAATTTAAATGTAATGTGAACAGACATCTTGCTGCTCAACTCCCTACTTAGAGTGTCTCTGTAGGCATGGTCTCTGATGTACAGCATTCCCTTACGTCTCGGTGGCAATTTCCTTATGTGGGGTGAATATGAGTTAAACAAAAAGAAGTTTTTGATTTAACAAAGGTAAATGGTGTTCTGATTTTTAACAAGAAACATGACCATAGGTTATTACAAGTGATGGAACCATATCAATAATACCAAACTTACAACTGTTTTACAAAGTGTTTAAAGACAGCAATCGAAAAATCATGCAATGAATTTTATTTATTTGTCGTGGACTATTATCCTCATCTTCTAGTTGTTGTTTCATGACGTTTCGGCCAACTATTCCTCTGGCCTTCATCAGGTGGTAAATCGCAAGGGGATAGGAATACTGTGTCTCAACTGTATCCTCAGTAATTACTGCCTTCCATAGTTGTTGTTGTCTGACCACGTTTTGGCCAACTAATCCTCTAGCCGGTTTAGGGTAGGATTGAAACTGCTATCCTGAGACAATGCTCACCTGGAACTGTAGAAATTCAACATCTCCATCCACTGCACCACAGGCTCTGAAGGGCGATCAAGGTTGGACTTTTTGGTTTTATATATCCAAGTTTTTTTTCATTCTTATCTGGTCTTCAATCGTTGGGTCCGTACTAAATGGTAAATTATTTTTATGATTGGAATCCTTTTGAGATGAGTAATTTGTTTATTTATTTGCAGACTGTTATCCTCATCTTCATAGCTATTGTTTCACAACGTTTCAGCCAACTATTCATTTGGTCTTCATCAGAAAAAAAGAAAAAAAAAACATACAAAAAAAAAAACACTTGGATATATAAAACTAAAAAATCCAGATGTGGCAGTGTCTTCTATGTATTTGTTCCAATTAATATAACCTCTGAATATTAGGCTGAGGAGTTTGAATATTGAACTTTTAAGCAGGGTGTGATTAGCCATGGCAATTGGTGTTCAGAAAAGTTTCTTTATAATTGTTAAAAGAAAGGAACGTTTTCTTAGTAGCATTAAATGGAACCATCCATTTCTGCCCCAATTTCTACCCAAAATGCATCCCCAAAAACCTGATGTCATGAGCTGCGATTGGTGGTGAGGAGAGTAAAAGATATGTTGTTGTTGTTGTTGTTGTTGTTGTACAGCATTCACCCTAGGCAGGTTGAACCGGCTTCCTTCAAAGGGGTAAATGTCAAAAAAATATTAAATTCCCAAGTGGTCCCTAGTCGCCTGTAATGTCTGGTGCATTTTTGGTCAGGAAGCCAATATCTTCAGACAGTCTAATCTAGTAGCACCAGATGCCATAACAGGTATTATCACTTTGAGCCAAAGTGGACATGAGAGCAATAATAACTAAGAGGCAACTCAACATTCCCCTCAACCCATAAATAGGGGCCTCATCACTAGATGTCTTTTAGAGTCATACTCAGGACTGAGATCTATGTAGAACTAACAGTTTCTATGCCAAAACTTGTCAGTCAAGTCTACCCTACTATTTCATTAATGGACTATTAGTAAAAATTAGCCTCAAAACTTTTCTGGTCTTGGATATGACCTTAAACTGTGAATGGTGAGGCTCCCAGCTTGCAGGCCTTGGAGAGTGTGGAGTCACCCTTA
Organism: Euprymna scolopes; assembly: GCF_053919585.1. Taxonomy (NCBI): domain Eukaryota; kingdom Metazoa; phylum Mollusca; class Cephalopoda; order Sepiida; family Sepiolidae; genus Euprymna; species Euprymna scolopes. The sequence goes on from NC_136498.1 coordinate 16,705,246, forward strand.
ATTGCCATTGCTCCCAGGTCCACTCTGACCTCGGAGTGGTAATACATGTTAGGGTCCCAACTATGGGTTAAATAAAAACTGACTTGAAAAAAAATATATTCTATTAAAAAAAATTTCTTAAAAATAACTGGATTTGGCATTAAATAACCTGAAAAGGATTGATATGCCATAAAACAAAAACAACCAACCAAAACTTTGATGAAATTTGAACTTAGTTTACCAAGTCTTTGCATTAGATATTGAATGGATAGATTATCTAGATCTACAGCAGTTAAATCTTATAGAATTAGCGAATTTCTTGATGGAGGCTTCCTTTCTAGGGGAATTGCTCTTGACATAACAAAGGCCTTTGATAGGGTATGGCATAAAGGGCTACTCCACAAAATCTCCAGGTACGATATAGCTGGAAATGTCTTTTCAATTATTAAATCATTTCTCTCTGATAGGTTCATAAGATTAGTGATTGACGAGCAGAAATCAGAAGCTCACAGTATTAATACTGGAGTCCCTCACGGGTCCATCCTGGGCCCAATTCTCTTCCTGATCTACATCAATGATCTCCAAAATCACATCCTGAGATCATTCATAGACATTTATGCTGATGACACTACCATCTATGGTAACACTTCAAAGGCTGTAAATGACCAAATTCTGATTCTCTCTTGAGCATGTGGTACAATGAGGAAAGAAGCGGTTGGTTAATTTTAATGCATCTAAAAGCAAGCTTTTATTTTTACATCATCAATGCTCTGATCCCTGTCTGGCATCAATTGAAATGAATGGCTCTTGTCTTACGGAGGCTCCATGTCTTGATAAGCTTCTAGGTCTGACTTTTATTCCTGATCTGAGATGGAACACGTATATCAAATCCGTTGCCAAGGCTGCTAGAAAAATGGTGGGATCATTTTTCTACTTCAGTAGATATCTCACTGCTGATGCAATTCTCTACCTGTATAAGAGCCAAGTACATCCAAGGATGGAGTACTGTTGCTACATCTGGACAGGAACTTTTTTCTTTTTATTACAAAGAAGCCATCACTTATCAAGGCCCAGAGGCCACTTGAGGATAAAGGTTAATGAGTGTACAGTAGTCAATAGGACAATATTGTAGTAATCGTTAGTAGTGGAAATTTGCTAAATTGGATTATTTAAGGGAACGGCTCATCGAGAACTTGTTTATGTTGTACTTGAGACAACCATATTGTAATCAGCTGGAAAGCAGAAAAACTGAAGAGAGTTCCACAGGAGTGCAGTTCTAAGAAAGAAGCTTTGTTCATGGAATCTACGTTTAGGTTTAGGCACAAATAAAGAGTGGGGGAAATTATTGATAGTGGTTTTAGCTAGATGAGTGTTTTTTGTGAAAATTTTCACTATTAACAATTACTATGATATTTTCCCCATTGACTATCGTACACCTATTAACCCTTATCCTCGAATGGGGTCTGGGCCTTGATAAGTGGTGACTTCTTTGTTAAAAAAAAAAAAAAAAACAGAAAATGGAACTGCCGAGTGGTTATTAAAAATCAAATCCCTGACCGTGGGTTGAAAATTACTAAGGCTGTATGCATATAATAAAACTGGATATGAAGTTACATGGCTCAAGGAAAGAGGGTAATTGCAGGGGAGTCTGTTTAGAAGCATGCATGGGTGTCAGATGTGTAAAGACATGAACTGACAAGATATAAATAATTAGTAATTTCAACCTTTCCTTGTCACCCACCCCGGTGTCAGTGATTTAGAATGAAAATCACATTGAATGTATCACGCCCATCTTCCACCAGTTTTATCTCTGTTAGTTTTAAAGGTATGAAGCTTTGATTAAAAGACACTTCCTCAGTCTGGAACCATGTATAAGAAGCAACATCAGTAGTCTCTGAATAATATGGAACTTTAATGCTTCTGTAACGATTACGGCAACTTGTATGACACAAATTTGAGAATGCAACATTTGGTTTTATACAGTTGCTGGTGATATAAAATGTTTGTCAGAGATTATAGATATTTTGTAGAAGCTATATTTTTGTAGTAGCGTCTGTATCAATCTGATTGGACTTGCTTGGGATAAAGAAGAAAAAAAAAGGGCCATCAGAATTCCAGTTAAAAGAATACATTTCATATCAACTTTATTTAATGATTTCATCAACACAGAAACACAAGAATTTAAGACAGATTGCTCCAGCAGGCATATATTAAAAACAGTTTTGTTTGGACAGCGTGTATTAGAGAAAAAGGAATTGAGTTCAGCTCTTACATCTAAATCATTAGTCCTACCTCTTTTCATTCATGATGAGAAAGAAATGCTATATCTCTGTACATTCTTGACAGAAACTTTATACTTGCACATCAGACAGAGCTGGGTGGAAATGGCTGATAGGTTAGCATGTGTGCTATGTTCCAAATGCTGACATCATCATGCATAACGTGAGAAACTAAAACATTAGAGCAACAAAATGTACATCTTCACTATGTAACTGCTACAGTTCAATCTGTTTTGCCACTTCAAGATTTGCAAATATTGTTTATTTTAATGAGAAATGTTAACAATTGAATGAAAACAGAGGGCTTGCATGATAAATGTTAAAAATGAAATAATAAGAAACTGCTTACATGTGGGTGCCAAGTTCTTTGACTTCATGATGGATAACACCATCAATACTATCATCAGGAGTTAGTTCAGCGGTAGGGTGGGGTGTCACCCCAGACAGCATCAATCGTTGAGAACTGGTCTGCAAATCTGCCTGCAAAAAGAAAGATAGCGACACATGGAAAATAAAATAGGATTAAAAAATGGGAAATGCTCCACTCAAAAATGTGAAGTGAACAAGCAAGAATGCAATGATCGAAAGTGATTGCAATTCTGCTGTAAAAATGCAGAGAATCTACAATGTGTGCCGTATTTGCAGTTAAAAAAGGTTAACCTGCAAAGACTTCAGATTTTATGCGATGAGGCATAAAAGCTATGCTGCCAGGAAGTGAATTTTGAATTCCCTTGCAGGCTAAAGTGCTTTTTACCTAAATGGTTTTTGGCTCTGATGAAAAGAATGGTGCAACGATTTGTATCAGTTGCTTTTATTTTGTTTTTGTTTTATTTAGCAAGAATATGAAGACAAATCAAATTTCAAGTATGATACATATTTTTTTTCCCCCATTTTGTATTTAGCACTGAAATTTCTTGTAATAAGTTGAAAGGATATATGAGAGAGAATGGAAAGAAAGAAAGGGGGAAATGAAAAGAGAAAAGATAGAAAAAGAAAAAGAGAGAAAGTGAAAAAGGTAGAAAAAGAAAGAGAAATCAAAAAAGAAAGAAACCGAAAAAGAGGGAAAGCAAAAAAGAGGGAAAGCAAAAAAGAGGGAAAGCAAAAGAGAGAGAAAGTGAAAAAGAGAGAGAAAGTGAAAAAGAGAGAGAAAGCGAAAAAGAGAAAGATAAAGAAAAATAGAGAATGAGAAAGAAAGATGAGAAAGATGAGTAAAAAGAAAGATAAAAGCAAAATAAAAAGAAAGATAGAGAGAAAGATAAAAAAGAAAAATAAAGAGAGAAAAAAGAAAGGGGAATTATTCAGTTAGTCTCTTTTTATGACATAACACTTTTATGATTATTTAATGCTGAAATAAAACAGGTTTTATAAATGATTCATCGAATTCAAACTATTTTATTTATAGCTAAACGGAGCAATAAACGTTTATACCTTTATTCCATAGTCAGTGTTGCTAACCATTACGCCATTCATACCCAGAAAGAAGACATGATAATAGATCTGTATCGAGTGATTGAAAAGATACCAAAGATGAATGTAAAAAAAACAAAAGATTATCATCTTTCAACAAGCTATCATTTCACCCTTATTCCCAAATGATCTTCAACCTTAAGTGGTGACTTTCCAGTATTATATATATAGTAGCGTCCAAAACTAAGGGACAAAATTTTAAAACCTATTATTTGTTAGAAATAACAACTGTGAAAAAATGAAATTTATGAATGCTGTAGTATTCACATTCATCAGTAATGTCACAGGTTTGGCTTTGACTAATACTCTTTTGAGAAAAAAAAGTAACATTTCTCACTGTACATATTCATCTATCATGAGGTCCAGTTGTAAGGTTCTGCTGCGAGACAGCTACGATACAATGTGACACGACGGAGTATGTGAATATCTCCACTAGACTATCTGCAAAAGGTTGAATATTGAATTCAGCAGAAAGTACTGGGAGCATATACCAGAAAGAAGAGTTGGAAATAAGTCATACACAATTCACCCTGACTATGCAATTCATAAAACTATGTACCTAGAAAATGAATCTGTTAAACCTGACATAGTGATATGCATGAAAAAGAAGCTGGAATCTTGCGAAGATCTCCATCATTCCAGTGGTCATAAAAGCAACCGGACTCATGAAAAAGAATTTTAAAAACGACCTTCCAAATATACACGGTGAACCAAGTGCAAGAAAAATACAAACAATTGTACTTGAAGGAACGGTTAGAATTATAAAAAGATCTCTCGGTTGGAGTGTCTAAAGAGTAACAGGCAAATGTCTGGCATCTGGTAGAATGATCCATCCCTAGGACAAACTAAGAAAATAAAAATGATCCCCCTCACAAAAGAAACATGTAGACTTGGTATTAGCTGAAGCTGCATGACACCTATTATCAGGATTTTTTGACTGGTTGCTGATATTAGTATTTTCTGCAGAAACTGCACTTAGAGTTGGCATAAGATGATGCATGTATGTTTCTGAATTTTTATGATCTGTATTGAGCACTCTAACTTGGTCACTAGCTTATGTTTAAATGAAATGTATTATTTTTCCACTAGTCATTCGCAAATCATGTTTGAATGTAGATTATAGATATTTTGTAGAAGCTACATTTTTGTAGTAGCATCTGTATCAATCTGATTGGACTTGCTTGGGATAAATGTAAAAAAATGGAATAAATGTATTTCTCTGCCTCCCCAGGAGGGCAAAATTAGACACAAGGTCTGTTTTTAATCTAGATAAAATTCTGCTCCCCCAAAAGGGGCATTCTGGATTGGAAAAAAAGTAATAATTGCCTCAATTTGTCTGATCGAAGACAGAATAAAATAAATGTAATATCAGAACAGATACTACACTTTGTTTCATATTTTTTATTTCACAAAACAAAAAGTTTAACAAAATAAAATTAGGCATAAGGCCAATAAAAAAAAATGGGGAGGGAGTCTATCGTCATCTTTGTCACTGTACCTTTGATTTGTCTATGGTAATTCTAGCTAGAGTTCTCAGTCACCATAATACCACATTCACTCCAGGGATCGTCCTACTTAAGATTCCCAAATCAAATCGCTTTTTTCTTTTTTCTTTTTTTTTTTTAATATTATATACATATAATCTATGTGTAAAAAAAATAATGTTGTAAAAAACAGTTTTTATTCTGTAGAAAATTTCTTTGGTGTGAGGTGAGGGGGAAAAGTTCAAAATAAACCAAAAAGTTTTAGTAAAGCCCTCCCATTCCTTTCTTGATGGTAGACCGCCCACTGTTTTCCGGCTTGTTGCATATTAGTTTGGAAAATGGACATTTCATTAATTAACCGTTCTTTATCATTCTTTTTTAATTCAATGATTGTTTTGAATTTAATAGAACAAATAATTCTGTTTTGCAATATTTTGTTTTTTTTTGTTTTTTCCTGGACAAATATTTAGAATTTGTATTCAAATGTTCCTTTCTTAAGAGGGATTGATTTGATCTACAAAAAGTTCTGATCTATTTCTAAATTGCAAGTGAACAGCCTTAGTGATTTTTTTCTTTCTTTTTAAAACAAACTGTATCGCAATTACCAAAATATTAATGTTTATTGCTATGAATAAATAATAAAGATTTTTTGTGTTTACCAAGGTATGGATGAAATGCTTTATTCTAAATTAATATTCCAAGGATTTCAACTAGCAAACATTGCAAAGCAATAACGAGCGCGGCTTCATAAAAAAAGGCCTTTCCAATGAGTCTCGCTTTTTTGCTGACGTCACAGTGATTGGTGCTAATGAGACTTTGAAATACCCGAAATGAACTGCTATTTTCAGGGGATTAATAGAGGTTTTTCTAATGTTTTTGTTCTTGACCCCTGATCAGGATTACAGCATTAAAAAAAATAACAAGGAAAGAATGTTTGTCTGGAGCATTTTAAATTTTCTGTTCAATAATTTTTGTGGTAAGAAGACGATGATATTACTAAATACAAATTAAGTATTAAAAGAACATTTGAAACAATTAAATCATCCAACAGATTTTTTGTTGTTGTTGTTTATATTGAAATTACTTGTTTTGTTTTTTTTAACTTTCGTCTGTTTTCATTTTAAAGTAACTTTGTTTTGTTTTTTTTTAATTTTTAAGTAACTATCGATATATTTGAACTTTTTGGTATGTTTAGATTGCATAAAAGTATATGACGTAATTTTTGATAGAACAGGCCGGCTTAACGAGCCAGCAAAAACGGTTAATCTATATATATCAAAGCGAAAATGTGTGTATGTATGTATGTTTGTATGTGTGTTTGTGTGCCCGCTAAAAACTTTTGACAGACACAACGAAAATTCACAAACTCGGTATCATATTGAAGCTCCATCCTTCGTTCAAAAAATATCGAAAAATTGGCCAAAAACGTTCATTTTTTCACCCCAAAATCGACAATTTTCGACAGGAGGGAGGGGGTCAACAAAAACGGTCCTTTCGTGACAACGACCCGTTCTACGCATGCTTCAGATGACGTCATGACCTGATTTACTTTAAATAGTTGAAAAACTGACTAAATTTCATGTACGTCGCGTTAGCTCAGTTGGTTAGCGCGTTGTTTCGTTATCTAAACGTTTTGGGTTCGAATCGTGGTGTGAGATGTCTTTTTTTGTTTTTTCGATTTTTTAAATTTAAATATTGGACCAGTGTTATTTAAGCCATTTTTCACGTAACGTTAGTTTTTCTGTTTTTTTTTTTTACTTCGCTTATCCACCCCCGACCACACACCCAAAAACACCCGAGTACTCACCGATTTTTTAAATTTAAATATCGAAACAGGCTTATTTATGGTTTTTTTTTCGATTTTTACATTTAACATCGTTCGTTTGCCTTACATTAGTTTTTTTTTTGATGTTTTGATTACCCCCTGCTTAAGTTTTAACGTTGTTTTCTTTTTTTACTTCGCTTATAACAAACAAACCTACGTCGTCGTAACACTCGACTACTTCCGTGCGCGCACCTGTCAATTTGGTTCTTACTTAAATAAATTCAAACATCTTTTAGTAACTCATTCTGGCTGGCTGATTTTATTTTCAAACTTCACCTCAGGGCTTCGGGTTCGATCCTACCCCCCCTCCCGGTTTCTTTTTTATTTAACACCACACACACCTCCAAACATCCAGGCAACACCGGGTACCCCCGCTAGTCTATTATATAACTCTCACCTGTCTGCTTATATGTATGTATGTATGTATGTATGTATGTATGTCTGCCTAAAACTTTCGACAAAGGCGATGAATTTTCACGAGATTGATAGCATTTTGAAGCTCAACTCTTCGGTCGACAAATATAAAAAATTGGCCAAAACATTAATTCTTTCACCCTCAACTGGGTACTTTTCTACAGGGAGGGATCGCTTTTTTCGCTGATATTTTCAAAAGTCATCCCCTCTTTTCAATTGACTAACCTTAATTTAAACCTTTGTCACTTCCAGTTTTGTGATGGACGCAACGTCAAAGACGTCATGTTTTTTTTTCACATTCTTTTCCTCCTTTGCGGTACAGGTTCGAGCTTGCTTACCTACTCCCACTTTTTTTTTTTTTTTGCTCATTTCACACCTCCAAACAGCAACGCTGGGCACTCAGACTAGTATAGAATAAAATGTGATGAAGTAAAATGTTATCTTTGTTGTCATAGACGTCAGGTGCGAAGCAGACACTATAATATTTTTTTTTAGACAAAGTTAATAACACACTTGGATTCCTCTTAAAATTTTATTTGAGCAAAATTTTGTTTGATCTTGGTATAAAGCTTTATTTTCAATTGCATCCCCGGACAAAGAAATATAGAATATTCATATTATAGATTGTGTAAACTTAGTAACTGATAAGATCTGTAAGAAAGAATGTTTTCCGAAGGATTCAAGTTGTCAAATGTGGAAATTCTAAACTGATGTGGAACAGGATTTTTAAAAAGCAGTTATAACTCATACAATCAATGGATTGTCTAGCGTTACATTCATGGATCAAAGAGAAAGGGTGAGGAAAGAAAGAGAGAGAGAGAGGAGGGAAAGAAAGAGAAAAAAGAAAGCGACAGAGTGGGAAAGCGAAAAGGAGGGAGATGGGAGAGAGAATGGAGAGAAAGAGAAGAGGAGGAGGGAAAGAAAGGGAAGAGGAGGGAAAGAAAGGGAAGAAAAGGAGGGAAAGAAAGGGAAGAAAAGGAGGGAAAGAAAGGGAAGAAAAGGGAAGAAAAGGAGGGAAAGAGAGAAAGAAAGGGAAGAGAAAGAAAGAAGAAAGAGGAAGGAGGGAGAGCAAGGAGAGAGAAATGGGGAGAGCAAGGGGAAAGAAGGATGGATGGAGAGAGAGAGAGAGAGAGAGAGAGAGACGGAAAAACGGGTCATTAAGTGCAGAAGCACCATTTGATACTCACTTAATGCTAAAATTAGTTATTGCAAACCAAAATTTTATTTTCATCATATCTGAGACCTTTTAATGTGCGGACATAAATGTTTGCAAACCATTAATAATAACATAAAATCTCTAGCTCTATTATATAAAAGAAACTGTGTATCTGTGAGTTCTTTCCCTATGAACTCGAAAACGGCTGGGTCAATTTTTATGAAATTTCACACAAAGGTACTTTATGCGCCCGGCAGTGTTCTTAGATAGATTTTGTGTCGAAATGTCTTTGGTAAGTATCGATAATCAAAATAATCCGATGAAAAAAAGAAACAGCCGATTTTAACCAAAGTTAACATCTTACACAACCTAACATCACAAGTTGATTAGTTTTATTATCACACAAGCTGAAAGACCTAACATATAAACTCAACAGTAGGTTCTTTGATATGACAGGGGCATGTATGAAATGAATGTTTCTGTTTAAAGCACAATTTCAAAATGATACTTGACTTGTTCATTTTAAACTTAAATTCAAGCCATTATCATTGCACAACTAGTAATGCCAGGTATATGACATCAACTGTAGGTTCTTTGGGTGCATTAGAATTGAATGTTTTCTGTTTAGAGCACAACTGAAACATGATACTTGACTTTTGCATTTTAAACTTTAATGGAAGCCATTATATACATATTACTTTTATAAAATCAACAGTAGGTTCTCTGCAGTGCAATGTAGGTTACAATATATTGTGAAACTTAGTCACTGCAAAAGGCATGTAAAGCTTCCTCCAGGTGCATCGCGATGAATCTCCAATTAGAGCAGGCAGTCAATTGATTTGATTGAAAAATGAGCTATTTGATTGATTTTAATGACAATAAAAATATGGGAGTGTGAAACATTCGTTGATCATCATTCAATCCCAGGCAACGTCGGGTCACCTTGTTAATTTATTATAATTTATTGGTAGTACTATTAGCCGCTAAATCATAATTGTTCAAAGTTTGTTGGAAATTAGAAAAGTTGTCATTTTGTGTGCTGTTCGTTCAGAAGGCAATTTTCACACAAACTCGTTTAGAGTATGACCGACAAATACTTAGTGTGTAAAACTTTCCTTTGTTGTGCATTACACTGGGTACATGAGTTTTTTCCAAGGTCGATACATGATGTTGAACTCGTGACATTCTAATTCCATTCTCCATTTTGCAATCTTTCTGTTCTTTATCTTTCTGTGTTTTTTTGTATAAAACATTAGGTGGATTCAAGTGGCTTCCTCCAAAGGACGAAAGTATCATAGGAATATGAATTTTTTTTATTTATTTTTTTAAAATTCCATTTTCACCCACCCCAAACAAGGCACAGTGCTACTTTGATGTAGGGGGCTACTATCAAGGACAGTAGCTGCAGGAAGTCGACATGCAAGATATTTGTTCACATTACACTTCAACTTCTGCATGTCAGTACAGTTGGGAAAACATGAACCCAGAAGTGAGTTCCAGAGTCTAACAGTTAGCTATTAGAGTAGAGGCCTTCTTAAATCTAGGGATCTCTATTGTGTAGGGGTGGAACTTGGCTGCCTGTCGGGTTTATCGGGGGTATTTACATTGAGGGGGTACAAGAGCTTAATTAAAATACTTGTAAAACAGCCAGAGGGATGCAATATTTTGTCAATGGGACAGAGGCCAAAGCTTAGATGACAGTTCAGGACCTATCAGGTTGATGACTCTTTTGAATCATGTCCAGGAGTAAGAGACTAGTAGCAGATGCACCAGTACAATAAAACAGGCAGAGGGATGCAACATTTTGTCAATGGGACAGAGTTTGAAGCTTGAATTACAGTTCAGAACTTATCAGGTTGGCGACTCTTTTTTGAACCCTGTCTAGGAGCGAGAGACTAGTAGCAAGTGCATCAGCCCAGGCAGTCCCCTATTACTTGTATATCTTCGTCAGTAGAGATGACAACATTAGGTATTTGCAATTCTTGCAGACAGGTGCCGGCATCCTACATACAGCATCTGGTATTCCCAAATGTTTTACCTATCTGATACTGACCAGGTACAATGTTGCTTAATTTTGGTGATCTAACAAGAACCAGTGTGTCAACATAATTATGCCCTATAACTAACGTGATCACTTTTTGACAGCTTCAATCATCACATAAGATTTACTTTTTTCTGTTGACACGTAAAAATAAAATGTCTACTGTACAGTTTGCTTGAGTCAGAGTGATTGCAATGGCAGTATTAGAACCATTAATGTCTATTATTAGAGGAATATTTAAATCAACCGAGTACAACAAGGCTTTTTACAATTTCTCCCTTAAAGTTCTCAAATATTTTTACTGAATTAATCAGCAATTATTGAAGGTCTAATCTTGTCTGAAAACTTTAGTATTATTTACCTCCTCTCCTGGGGAAGTTAGACACAAAGTCCAGTGTGGCTTTGAAAAGCCAGTGCACTAGGTAAAGTGAACTCAGGCTTATAAAATGCCCTAGCAACGCCATCAGCATTCCCTGATAAAGGTACCTCAGATAATTAGCTATAAACTAAGCCAAGCATGTGTGGTCTCCTACCATGAGTGAATAAGTCTGGAAAGAGAATTTCGAGAGTGACCATGATATAGAAGAAAACTGCTATGTCAAGGAAGGTGAATGCTGGGAAGGTGAAACATACCTTGTGCGATGCATGCTATGCAAAGAGACTGTTTTCTTTGGTGTGCATTGTCATGATATGCTGAAGGATGCAAGAAGTATTTACGTTATGATTGTGATGAACCGACAAAAGAAGGAAAACTTGTCACACGCAAGTGGAATCTTTAGACCGAACAAATAAACAGACAAACGATTTGGGGGCAATTTTACCTTTATAATGCCTCTGGGTGGGTGGGGGGGGGGCAACTAGAGTTATCCTGAAAAATCCATTCCGGCAAAAATTTACTTTCACCATGACTAATGTTTGTGCAAAATTTTAAAAATATCCAAGGCGTGATTATGCAAGCAAACGAACGGCCGAATGGGAGTGAATTACTAGGTCCAGTCCCGCCTTTGTCACAGGATTAATAACCTTACCTCTGAGAAAAGGTAAAGCCTGGGACGGTGATGGTTTTGCTTTATGGCATATCAACCCTTTTCGAGTTATTTAATGCAGTAATTTTGGAAAAAGTTTTTATATTTCAAGTTTTTTTTTATTTCTTCTAATATTTATTCATGGAATTTGATTTGTTTATTTTGTAGAGGAAAATCGATGTTTTTGTTTTGCAAAAGGGAAAGACAAAATAACATCAATGTTTGCATTTCATATCAGCAAGCCGGTATCTTCAGACAGCCTGATCTGGTAGCACCAGACTTTGGAGGGTGGACCTCCTAGGACAGAACAGAAGGGTACCTCAGCCGGACAGCAATAAAGCCATTATTGAATTGATTGTCAAGGATATAAAATTTTGGTATCCGCTGAAAATATTAAGAGAATAATCCAAGTACTTGATGCAATAAAGCTTTGTTTTCAGGTAAAGCCAGTTGGCTTAACGGCCATAGATATTCTGCGTTAGATCTAAGTAGGCTCTGTGTGATATTATAAGCAAGAAAATCGATATACATTTCTTGAGGACAGAATTTTCTATGTTAAAGGTGAGGTTATAATGTTCAGCAATCTTTTGAAATTTTTCCAAGTTTTCATCATGTTCTTGTTGATTATTTTCAAGTACAACAATGCTGTCTACATAAGCATACACACCCTGTTGGAATATTTTCCTTAATAATCTTATTGATTATCCTTTGGAAACCTGCAACTCCAATAATGACTCCAAACAGAATTTTACAGAATTGGTAAAGTTCACTATTAGTTTCAAAAGTTATACAGGATTTAACTTTATTTCTTATTAGTACTTGATGATAAGCACCCTTCAAATCGAACAAAATTTAAATTTTATATTCTGCAGTTTCCCCAGCTGGATCATCCTTCTGATAAGCATCTAATCTGGTAAACTTAATCAAATCAAATTTATTGTAAAAAAAATAACAAAGCGCAACAAGCCATGTAAATGGACAGAAGATGTGTATATATTTGTATATCTTAGCAGCAAGTTATTTATACACGTCTTATTGAAAACGGCAGAGTTATTCTTTTTCCTGATTTTTCTGGATATCTTTTCCATTTGCCAAGCATTTTTTTTATTTCAGCTGGTATGTTGTATAAAATGGCGCCCAAAAATTCTTGTTCAGTCATACAGAAAATGATAACAACAATCGCTCCTGATGACAATCGGATGTACCGATAGAAAGCTCTTGAAAAGAATATGGCTGAACAACAACTTTTTGGCGCCATTTTATACAACATGCAAGCTGAAATAATAAAAGACCAAAAAATAATAAAAAAAATTAAATAAAAGATAAATATTAATTAAAATTAAATAAAAAATTAAGATATCCATAAAAATCGGAAAAAAGAATAGCTCTGTTGTGTTCAATCAGACGTGCTTGAATATATTTCAATCATACAGTGAATAGAAGTTTACTAGATAAGGCCAATGTAAACTTCAATCCAATATAAGTATTAACGTTTATATTTCTATTTATCCCAACCAAATAAAAACGTGGGATATGACAACAGTAGGAAGTAGAGCTTAATACAAGAAGCATAAATGAAAACTGTAAACGAAACTTTATATGTAAAAATTTATTTTTCGAAAATGCCTCCAATAAATGGAGACAGTTAATATATCCTTATTCTACGGAATTTCAAAGAATGCAAAATTCTTCTTTTCAGAGGAAAGAAACGAATAAGCCGATTATATGAATAGCAGAACTAACAATGTGCTGTTTTAGCATTTTATGAAACTGCATTGCAAGATGGTCATAGAATGCAAAATTGAGATTGTTTGAAACTCCGAAAACAAATATATACTTCCTTCGTTTCTTGATATCTTCAAAAGATTATGTTACACTTTGGAATTAATCATTCCGGGTTTTTTTCTCCTTTTTCTTTATTCATCTTGAAAAAAATTCTACAAACATTACTTTGCAGTCTATGACCACCATCATGCATTGCAGTTTTATAAAATGCTAAAACAGCAAATTTTTATTTAGCTCTGCTATTTATTTATTTGCTAACATATTTTTTTCCTCTAAAAAGAAGAATTTTGCATTCTTTAAACTCTGCAGAATAAGGATATATTGTCTTTATTTATTGGATATTCTGTTGAAATATATATATATATATATATATATATATATATATATATATATATATATATACTTATTTATTTATACAAACATTATTGGCTACATATGTGCATATTTATTTCTGTACAGCTTCTATTCAGAGGGCATGACTTCGTCAGACCGGAGAAAAGTCAATTCTAAGACCAAAAGCAAGATACATTGATATATATATATATATATATATATATATATATAAACTTTTTTTTTTAATCTCAGCTAACCAAAGAATAGGATATGGGAAAGAGGATATAAGTTGTTGATATGAATGGGGGAAGAAAGGTTAAAAATAGTCAGAAGAGAAACAGTGAAAGAAAGGAAACAGAAAATAGAAAAGAAAGAACGATTTAAAGATTCAACAAGTTTGGACAGTTAATTTCCTTATCTACGTTCCGATCAGCTAATCACAAAGAGAAATCATCTCAAGTGTATTTTACAAGCAGTGGGTCACTTTAGTTCATATGTGTTAGCATCAGATTGCACTTGTGTTATTTATATTTATTTAGCGGTTAAACTGTGCCTAATACTTATTTTTTATTTTATTTATATTAATGACCACCCAATGTTGAATGGGCATACAAAACTCAACGTCCATCTTCCAATAACATTTTGAATGTAAATACACATTTTGCTAAACATGTACACATCATCTACAGAAGTTAGCACTCATATCAGAACACGGATACAAATATTTATACTCATACTACATGCATACATGAACATCGCACCTGCACCTATGTAAATTATATATATATACACACACACGACTTCCACAATAAATGGGTTTATGGATGTGTAACACTTCATCTTAAAACTACATATACATTTATTATACCAACATAAACACTCATATATATGTATTTATACATTACTATAATTTATATATAATTCCCAAACTTTTTGGCATGTATGAACAATTGCATTATTTGTGTTTTTGTATATTTTTTTTTGTTGAGAGATATTTAATTTGTTTGTATTAGTAATCTATCTAAGACAGCTGTTGTTTATTATATTATTTATCACTTGTTATATTGTTAGTTATTTCTTATTAGAATATATGTATATAGATGTAATTATATTAACATGCCCATTCATTAATATAAATATCAACTCATACACACAATTCTAAAGCCTATATACAGATACATTGGTAATAAGTGTTCAACTCCATCACAGACACACACACACACATATATATATATATATATATATATATATATATGCACAAGTGCACCCACATATACAGATATAAATCAATATATACATGATTCAATATAAATATATATAGACATGCCAAGCTTTGCAATACCTATACATGCACAGATGCAACATTTGCTTACAACCACATTACAACCACATACTTATGTTTATAATCATACAAACCTTTCAACAAAAATAAATTTTGTAGGTTTTTTTTAGAGTATTTTCTTTATATTTTCGTTTTTGAACTGTTGTGGCAGAATTATCTGTGTTACCTACAAATGAACTGATCCATACACAATAAAAACCGGAAGACAAGGCATTAATGTGGAGTCGATATCTGCTAGAGGAGCCAACCCCCACTTTTGCATGTTCTTGTTACTAAATTTTGTTACTCTATTCCCGTGTTCTGTTTTCTTGTAACATTTTAACTAAGGTTATAATACTGGCAAGCGAGGATTAGGAGAACCTTTTTACACTAAGCAAGTCAAAATTTTCCAGGTAAAGTAATGACTCACAGTGGTCTCATATAAAACCAGGAAGTAAATCACTTTATAAATATTTTAAAAAGTTTCCAACTCATCTTGCGCAACTGCCAAAATTCAAAGAACAGGAAAATGCTTTACTACTCAACAATATGGAGAACAGTCATTTGGTATTAAAGAAAGCTATTCTGATCACAGGAAGGGCTTTCACTCTTGAAACAATCCATGACAGTTGATATCGAGCCTCCCCAAAACACACCAGAATCATAATGTTCTGACGGAAAAAGAAAGCTCACTCATGGTCTACTCAAAGAAAGAAACACTGATACACCTTTCTGAGTAGTCAGCTTGGAAGAGGGGTGTTGTGGTAGAACTACCTGTGTTACCTACGAATGAAATAATCCATACACAATAAATACCGGAAGACAAGGTGTTAATGTGGAGTAGATATCATGTGGACTAACCGAGATTGTTTGTTGGCTAGATGAACAACTCGCACTTTTGTATGTTTTTGTTAATACATTTTTCTACTTTATTCCTTTGTTCTGTTTTCCTTATAACCCTTAAAATTCGTTTTGGGACTCATAAATAGGGCTGTGACAACAGAATATTCTTTTTACTGTTTTGACTCTCGAGTATACATCAGTTAATATCTTATGTTTTTATATAGAGTGATGTGGTTCTCGGTTGATTAACTGAGTCTAACTTTGTCGGATATATACTTGAGAGTCAAAACAATGAAAAGAATATGCTGTTGTCACAGTCATACTCATAATTAGTAATCTATATAAACCCTCATTGTTTATTTACATGTTCTTAATCAATTTTTGCATTACCTAAAGAAATATGGATATGAAAGTAAGTATATCAAGATTCACAGCTACCTATATGCATACAAACTCTGATACACAATTATATATTCTATGAACATATCTTAATGTGATGTACCTGCGTACATCTATGCAAACATATATACATCCAAATCTATATCATATATGTGTAGCCTTTCCATTCATTATATATATATATATATATATATATTATATATATATATATATATATATATATATATAACTATAGCAATACATGAAACAAACATAAAAATACTTCTTCTACATATGATTGTATATCCTCATACATACCCCAATGACTTCCAAAAATAGATTCTATAGAATAGACTTTCAATGAATAATGTAACAAATGATAAGGGCACTTCACTATCGTTGCATTAGTGGAAATTAATTAAAGATAATAAACCCACTAAAGTTGATTGGAAAATACTACACAACCCCCCCCCCCCAAAAAAAAAAACTAAAGCATGCAGTTTATTGAATTTACCTTGTTTTTTATGCTTGACTGAAAAAGTTGAAATAATTAAATTTAAAGACCGTAAAAAATGATTAAATATAAAGTAGAATGGGAAATAAGTTGTAAACACTTTAAATGTTTTGCACTAAATAATTAATAATAAAAACCAAATATAATCCATTTGACAGAATTGTTTAAATCCCCAAATCCCCTTCCTCCTCTCATACTCCAGGAAGAAATTAATTAAATAATGAGAGTTGTGGGGGAAATGTTACAATCTTTGGGTCAGAACAGTTTAAACCAAAAGTTTAAATTAGCCCAGATACATGATGGTATTAACTGGTGTAAACACTTAATCTAATGTAATAGAAGGAAAAAAAATACCCAGTTATCGGATAAAAAGCACTAAAAAATATACTGCATACATGTGTGTGTATATATATATATACATACATACACACAATTATTACTATAATAATTTTTAAATACCTACAGGCACTAGTGTTTCATCTTTTCAGAAATCATCAGTGCAAGGAGTTACGATTACAGCTGGTTAGGAGATTCATACTTGGGTGTGAAGCCATCTCTGACTCCATTAGCAATGAACAAACCACACAGGCAATGTTAATTGCGAGAAATACAGTTGAAATTTAAACATTTATTATTAAATGTTGAGACGTCTGTCCAGAGTGATCTAACGATTATAATATCATGATCTGCACATATACGAGGGGCGTGCAATAAGTAATGCCCCTAACCCACTTCCAGTTGTCTGATCTAGCTGAAATTTTGCATGGGCAATGATTTATATCTCTACGGGTTATGTGGCAAATTACAGCTATGAATTAATTGTGGTTTCTGTTTTACAGGTGTTTGAACTGAGTTAGGTGTGAAATGGAGCCTGTTGAATGTCGAGCAGTGATCCAGTTTTTGTATTTGAAAGGATGCACATCACAGGAGACTTTTGATGAAATGAAAGAAACTTATGGTGATAATGCCCCATCATATGACCTTGTAAAACGCTGGCATTGTGAATTCAAACATGGCCGGGAGTGGCCGGAAGTCTGTGGAAACAGCTCCCAGACCTGGTCGCCCTCCCCCCCCCCCCTTCTGCCATTGATGAGGCATCTGTCCGTCAAGTTGAGGCTTCCATTTTGGAAGACCAGTGCATTACTATTCGCCAAATAGCCCAAGATGTCAAGATTAGTACAGGGTCTGTGGAAACTATGATTCATGACCATTTGCATAAGGTGTCTGCCAGATGGATTCCCAGTTTGCTCATACCATTCCAGAAGCGAGAACGCGTCGAGTGCTCGAGGATGAATTTTGAGATATGCCAAGTAGATGAGTCAAAGTTTTTCAAAAGACTGATTACACAGGATGAAACCTGGGTCCATCACTATGATCCAGAGACCAAAGCACAGTCAATGCAGTGGAAGCACTTGGACTCACCACCTCCAAAGAAGGCAAGGGTGCAGCCCTCTGCTGGCAAGGTCATGCTCACAGTTTTCTGGGACCAGGATGGAGTAGTGATGACAGATTTCCTGACAAAGGGTACCACAATTACAGGAGCCTATTATGCTCCACTTTTGAGGAAATTAAGGGAAGCTATCAAAATCAAAAGGCGGGGCAAGATCAGCAAAGGTACCCTCCTCTTGCAGGACAACACTCCGGTCCACAACTCGCATGTTGCCAGATCAGAAGCACGGGCGTGTGATTATGAAATCCTCCCCCATCCTCCCTATTCTCCTGACCTTGCACCCTCTGACTTTCACCTCTTCCCAGCCATGAAGATGTTTTTGAAAGGAAAGCGTTTCCCAGATGATGCAGCCTTGATTTCCGAAGTCATGTCGTGGTTGGAAGACCAACTTGGGGTGTTCTACAAAAACGGTCTCCAGAGATGCATCAAATGATGGGAGAAATGCATAACTCTGGGTGGTTTCTATGAAGAGAAATACTTAATAACTGTGCCAAGTTTTGTTGCTCTACTGCTATGGAAAGTGGGTCAGGGGCATTACTTATTGTACGCCCCTCGTATATATCATATATATATATACATATATGTATGTGTGTGTGTATTTGCATACACGCGGATGCATGTGTCCATGTATGTACCTAGTACAAGTGTAAATATTTGTGTCCATGTTCTGATATAAGTGCTAACTTGTGTAGATGATGTGTATATGTTTATCACAATGTGTGTATTCAAAATGTTATTGGGAGATGGACGTTGAGTTTTGTATAAAAGTATGCCCATTCAACATTGGGTGGCTATTAACATAAACAAAATTAAAAAAAATAAATAAGTATTAGGCATGCTACATAAATATAAATAACACAAATGCAACCTGATGCTAACACATATGAACTAAAGTGACCCACTGGAAGTAAAATACACTTAAGATGATTTCTGTTTGTGATTAGCTGATAGGAAAGTAGATAAGGAATTTAACTGACTAAACTTGTTGACCCCCCCCTCTTTATATCGTTCTTTCTTTTCTATTTCTTTTTTTCCATTTTCTATTTTTCTTTTTACATGGTTTCTCTTCTTACCATCTTTCAACTTTTCTTCCACCATCTATATCAACATATATCCTTTTTCTCACATGCTCTTCTTTAGTTAGATGAGATATAAAAACATAACAGCTTTTATATATATACTAGCCTAGGTACCCGGTGTTGCCCGGGTGTTTGGAGGTGTGTGTTGAGAAAAATAAAAGTGGTAGTAAGCAAGCAGGCTCGAACCCGTACTGCGAAGGAAGAAAAGAATATGAAAAAAAAAAAGTGACGTCTTGCTGTTGTGTCCATCGCCAAACCGGAAGTGGCAAAGGTTTAAATTAAGGCTAGTCAATCAAAAAGAGGAGATGACTTTCAAAAATATCAGTGAAAAAAGGTACCCTTCCCTGTAGAAAAGTGCCCAGTTGAGGGCGGAAGAATTAATGTTTTTAACCAAACTTTTTATATTTGTTGTTCAAAGGGTTGAGCTTCAAAATGATACTGATCTTGTGAAAATTCCAAAAATTTTAGGCAGACATACCAACATACATACATACATACATTTACACAGACAGGTGAGATTTATATTATGTACTAGCGGGAGTACCCGGCGTTGCCCGGGTGTTTGTAGGTGTAAAAATGAAAAAAGTTTTTCAAACCTGTGCTGAACCCAAAGGCGGAAAAGAAAGTGAAAGAAAAAAAAAAAAAAAGAAAAAATTGGGAGACTCGAACCAGCGATGTGAAGGTGGAGCGGAAAAGAAAGTGAAAGAAAACATTAACTTTTATTGCTACGCTACAAAGCCACAGGAAGTGAAAAGCATTGAAATTTAGCGATGTCAATCAAAAAGTTGACTTGCAGAAATGAACGTTGGCTAGTTCAGCTTTCCGCAGTTTCATTTATTTGTTTCCCCACAATGTTGGAGAAAACCAGCTCCCCACAAAAAGGGAGTGTCCAAATGAATAGCAATTGTCTGCTATGATGGGTTTCCTCCAGATTGATCAAAGCCGATTGCTTTCTGGACGTCCCGGCACAAAAGCCCGAGAAGTGCTTCGCTTTTGATTTAGTTTCACTTTTATATAAAAAACACAAACAAACACACAAAAGGAAGGAATAGCGCAAATTTTATAAAAGTGGATCAAAATAAATGTAGACACGATGTCCCTTCGCAAATTGTAGATATTATAATCTGGGGAGTATATAAAAAGTTCTAAATAATAGTACCCCCCCCCCACAAGAAACCCGGCAGAAAAAGCCTTTACTGGACATACAAAAAACGTGCGCGGCCATTTTGTCTTTTATATATAGTCTTGGAAGTTTTTTAACCTTTAAAACTATACAAAATAATAAAAAAAAATTTATTTTTATTTTTATTCTTTATCATACGTTAGAAAACTATTTAGTCAGTAAGTCACTTAATAACCTGCAATCACTGCATCAACTAATATATATCTTGATTTTGATCTTAGAATTCACTTTTCTCCGGCCTGATAAAGTGGTGCCTTCTGAATAGCAGCACTGCAGAAACATGTATGCACATATGTAGCCAATAATGTTTGTATAAATAAACATACTTTAAACATGCTCTGTTCATTCATCAAAAACTCTGATAAACACACGTCTCAATGGATTTACATCTATTTCAAACAAATTTGAACCTAAATACAAATTTTTGGAAATATAGCTATAACATTCTCCCAAATCAAATATGGTTGCATAACACTGATTCTCCACGTGTGCTGTGAATTTAATTTTTTTTTTTTTTTTTAGAGTGGATGCTTATAGACACTGCAATGATTTTTTTTTTTTAAATCTTATATTTTTGCAAACTTTAAATATCTCCAATTCTTTTTATGAACATTTTTTCCTATCAGATTATCTTTCATTTCAAGGAAAAATAAAAAAAAAAAAAAATTTTCCAACTGTTTTCTGAGGAACATACATTTGTCTCTAATGAGTTGTTTGGTGAGCTTCTGCTATTCAAAGAAACATGTATAAGACGTACTTCATAAAAAATATGAATAAAATATTAGGAGTATGAATTAAATACATCCTCTGGCTTTGGAATAATAGCTAACGATCTATATACACATATATCTATGCACATACACACACACACATATATATATATATGCACATACACACACATATGCACACACACACACACACACACATATATGCACATACACACACATATGCACACACACACACACACATATATATGCACATACACACACATATGCACACACACACACACACATATATATGCACATACACACACATATATATATATATATATATATATATATATATATATATATATATATATATATATGAAAATAAAAATATAACACGGAAATTACATAATTGTCGATGCAATAATTTATTTCAACTTTATGGTATTTATTTTTGAAAATACCATAAGGTTGAAATAAATTATTGCATCGACAATTATGTAATTTCCGTGTTATATTTTTATGTTATTGCTCTGTTTACCTCATTGAGCTCTCATACCCGGATTTCCTCCTGGAATTATTCCATTATAACACACACATATATATAGTGATTTAAAGGTTGTGAGGGTTTTTTGAAACATGAAAACGATGTTACTTTTTGTATTTAATATTTTATTTTTATATTTCAAGCGGTCCTCTGCTCTTGGTCACAAAAAGTATCGAAATGAAAATGAAAAACGCTGAAAAAAAGCTGGAAATTTGTAGTAGGACAGCATTCATTCCTTGCAACTATATATATAAGATACACTTGGTTGGAACTTATATTGACTGAAATATAAAAACAATATTCAAGATAAGAACAGTAGTCCGAATAATCCAAATGATATAAATTAATGAACGCCGATTCATAAAAAAGTTGTTTATTTAGTCACTAAGGGACAATTCAAAATTTCCCTGATCTCTAATTTGGCGCCTTCACCACTGGATGTAATTTTAAGCACAAATTGAAGAGTTTTCTGAAACATGTAAATAATGAATAAAAAAGATGATTATCCCGAAAGTAAATTAATGAACGCTGATTCATAATAATAAAGCTGTTTACTTTGGCAAAAAAAAAAAAAAAAAAAAATCAGAAATCAACTTTTATTTTTGTTGTTTTATTTACTTTGTTTTGTTTGTATCAAAACAAGCAAACACCATAATTCATGCAATCTGGATAATAATGGCCATAAAGACGAACCAAAGCCAAACAGAAACTCTAATGCGACTAATGAAAAACAAACAATAAAGCCATAGATAAAAATAAAATGACGATTCACTCATCTTTTTTTATTACTAGAAGAATACCCGTCCCAGGACAGGTAAAATTCCCTCTCAAATTTTGCTATATTTTTATGATCCCTTACAAAGCTTAAGAGAGTGTAAAAAAGAAACCGAAATTGGGGAATCTTGCTTAATTGATGTCTAATATCTATGGATAAAATCCATAATATAAATCTCACTTGTCTGTTTAAATGTATGTATGTATGTCTGCCTAAAACTTTCGACAGAGGCGACGCGTTTTCACGAGATTGGTATCATTTTGAAGCTCGATGTCTCGGACGATAAATATAAAAAAATTGGCCAAAAACATTAATTCCTTCACCCTCAACTGGGCAGTTTTCTACAAGGAGAGGTTGATTTTTTGCGAGCCATTTTTGCAAGTCATTGTATCGGTTGGATTAGTTTTGCCTACTTTTAACATTCCGAACTTCCGGTCGCGTCATGGAGTAGCGGTAAGACGTCAGGTTTTCTTTCACTTTTTTTCTGCCTTTGCATCATGAGTTTCGAGTCTGCCTGCAAACACCTCCAAACACCCTAGCTAGTTTAATATAAATCTAAAATATTTGAAATTTCAAATGAGTGTCTGTGTTCATACCAAACTTCTAAAACCCTTTAAAATATTCCAAAGAAACTGAAATTTGGTAAATATTTATTAATCGATGTCTAATACCTATCTAGAAATTTTGTCTGTCCATCCATTTGTGTTAATGTTTTTAAATGTAACAAGTACATTGTAGAATTTGTAAAAAAAAAAAATCTATTTCTAAAAGTAAGTTAAGATCTCTCATATTTCAAAATAACACAATGGAGTTACCACTTATCAAGGCCTGGAGGCCACTCGAGGATAAGGGTTAATGAGTGCACAGTAGTCAATG
The DNA here is from genome assembly GCF_053919585.1 of Euprymna scolopes. Classification (NCBI taxonomy): domain Eukaryota; kingdom Metazoa; phylum Mollusca; class Cephalopoda; order Sepiida; family Sepiolidae; genus Euprymna; species Euprymna scolopes. The sequence continues at coordinate 16,728,707 of NC_136498.1, forward strand.
GGAAAATGTTGTAGTAATCGTTAGTAGTGGAAATTTGGTAAATTGGATTACTTAAGAGGATGGCTAATCAAGAACTTGTTCACATTGGACTTAAAGACGACCATATTGTAGTCAGTTAATAATAATAATAGTTAATAATAAATAATAAATTCCCAACAAATAAGGTGAACGCCATGACTGGAAATTGAAATAAAACTTCAGTCTGATGTTCTACAAAGTAAGCTACTTAAACTCTCTTATAAATAGAGCTTAAAACATTACCTTAATAAAATAATTAGAGCATAGATTTATATTGTGTTTCAACACATGAATTCAAGCATAAAGGATAATAAAAAAAAGTAAATGAAGAGGTAAGTATTATCAATAGCATTTGAAATTATTTTAGTAGCTCGAGACAGTAATGCATCTATCATTAGTCTCTCCCTCTTGGATAGGGTCCCAAAAAGAGTCTTCAATCTAATAGGTCCCATTTTGTCAACTAAACTCCAACCCCTGTCCCATCGTCACAATGCTGCATCTCTGTGCCTGTTTTACAAGTATTTTAATGGAATGTGCTCTGATGAACTTGTTGCACTTGTGCCCATTTGACGTACATACCCTCGACAAACCCGCTTAGCAACAAAATCACACCCCTTCACTGTCGATGTCTCTAAATGGCAGAAAATTTTCTACTCTAATAGTTTCTTCCCTCGAACAACAAGACCCTAGAATTCCCTTCCTGCTACCTGCTTTCCTGACTCTACTGACATGCAGAAGTTTAAATGTAATGTAAACCAACATCTTGTTAATCTTCCCTAGGCATGGTCCCAAATAGTAGCCCCTTACGTTCAAGCGGTGATATGCCTTGTCAGGGGTGAATGTGAGTAAAAAAACAAAAAAACAATTTAGTTTACTTTAACTGTGGTTCTTGAAAAGAAGTTACTGGAATAGGAAGCTGTATTTACAATAAGGTATAAAAACAGTGAAATTATGGAAATCACAAAACCAATGACTCAAAACAAAAACAAAGGAAACTGGGAATAGATGGAATAAATGAAACAATTCTGAAGTACACGTGCCATGATAGTATTTATAAAAAAGACTGAAACTAACAATATTATGACAGGTGCTCGTCTGAGCTTCAATCTATGCCCCCCCTCGCCAAACTTTCACGAAAAACACTCGTCTAGCCAGAACCACTACCAATAGTTTTCCACACTCCCTATCCGTCCTCCTATGTAATCCAACTTCCAAAAATCCCACTATCTATGTTAAAAACGCTATAATCACATTGACTATTGTATACCCATTAACCCTTATCCTCGAGTGGTAATTTCTGTGTAAAAAAAAAAAATCACGTCTGTGGAAGAGAGGTTGCAGTCCTAAAATAAAGTAAGACAGTGTCTTTCCTGTTTATGGCTGTCCGACACAAATGAGGCCCCATGACATTATTGTAAGAAATCCTAATACAAAAATTAATGCTACCATCTGATTTCTCATAAAATTTTACATGAGAAAAGTTATATTTGATCTTGGTATAGAGCTTTGTATTCAATTACACCCCTGGTAAGTGATAATTAAAAGCGTTACCTTAGCTTCCAGCACGCTGGTAGCTTCAAAGATTCAGATTATATTATTCTTACGAACTGCAGCACATCCTACAGTCTCCTCTTCTCTTTGAAGCCATCTGTATAAACACAGAAATAACAGAGATCATGTTAAATAATTTGATCATATTCTTCCTGAAAAAAGAGAGGATGCACGGTTGGTTTGTTGATATTATTCAGTTGAGGTCAACTTTACGCTCTCTTTAGGATGGGATACTCAGCATGATTGCAGCTTATAGGTTTTTGAGCGAAATTTCAAACTCTTTGATACTAGTTTCCATCTGGAATTTAAAAGTTTTATCAGGTTTTCTTTTTTTCGTATAATCCTTTTGTTGTCTCATTTATATCTAATATACAAGATTTGATGAGCTTTGATTTTATCTAATACTAGCCTGGCGTTGCTCAATGCCCAGGTGTTTGGAGGTGTGTGTTGAGCAGAAAAAAAAAGTGGCAGTAGGCAGGAAAGCTCAAATCCATGATGTGAAGGTAGAAAAGAAAGTGAAAGAAAACCTGACGTCTTACTCCATAACGCGACCGGAAGTTCAGAACGTTAAAATTGGGAAAAGTTAATCCAACCGATATGATAACTTGCAAAAATGGCTTGCAAAAAATCGACCCCTTCTTGTAGAAAACTGTCTAGTTGAGGTTGAAGGAATTAATGTTTTTGAACAGTTTTTTGATATTTGTCATCCGAGACGTCGAGCTTCAAAATGATACCGATCTTGTGAAAATCTGATGCCCCTGTCAAAAGTTTTAGGCAGACATACATACATTCATTTTAAATAGACAAGTAAGATTTATATTATAGACTAGCGGGGGGTACCCGGCGATGCCCGGGTGTTTTGAGTATATCAAAACTCCGGGGAGGGTGGGGGGAGGGAGTTAAAATAATAAAAAAAAGTTTTGGTAGATGAGTATGAAGATCGAACCCGAACCCTTGAGGTAAAGTTGGAAATTAAAGTGTGAAAAAAAGACGTACGACGTTAACCACTGGGCCACGGAGACATACAAGAGAAATATGTTTGAATTTATTTAACTATTGACAGGTGGCAGCAATAAAAGTTAACTCTGCTGCTTCTATTTGACCTAATTATTGAGGTCAAATAGAAGTCACGCAGTTAACTTGGGTTTGTTTACCCAACTTTGACTGGTTTTTCTCCAACAGATGTTGGGGAGAAGAAACCAGCTTCCCATTTTCCAGATTGATTAACAATTGTCTGATATGAGAGGACTTTTTCCCCACATTGATCAAAGCTGATTGCTTCTGGACATTTCCCGGCACGATGCCGAGAACGTTGGTAACTTTGAATTAGTTTCACTTTTTATACGAAAAAGCCCAATCAACATGCGAGAAGCCAAAAAAGCAATAATTTTGTAAAAGTCAATGTAAATAAATCTATACGCTACGCGCTTTCCCAAATCCTAGATATTATTATCTAGGGCATATATAAACAGTTGTAAGCGATAGTAACGACCCTGGGAGCGTGTGTGAAAGAAGCCTTTGCGAGACATACACGAAATGGTCACACACATTTTGCCTTTTATATAGACTAGTGGGGGGGGGGGTACCCGGCGTTGCCCGAGTGTTTGGAGGTGTGTGTGGTTGTTAATAAAAACCTAAGAATAAGCGAAGTAAAAAAAGAAAACAGAAAAACTAACGTTAAAACTTATGTGGAAAATAAAGCGGGGGGGGGGGGAGGAAGGGTAATCAAAACAAAAAACACAAAAAAACTAACGTAAGGCAAACGAACGATGTTAAATGTAAAAATCTGAAAAACAAAAACAAAAAAGAAAACAGAAAAACGAACGTTAAAACTACTGAAAAATAAAAACCAAAAAAAAAAAAAAAACATGTGAAAAATGGCTTAAATAAGCCTGTTTCGATATTAAAATCTTATAAATTGGTGGGCACCCGGATGTTTTTGGGTGTGTGTTTGTACGGTCGGGGGTAGGGGGTGTTAATGAAAACCTAAGAATAAGTGAAGTAAAAATAAACAGAAAAACGAACGTTACATGAAAAATGGCTTCAATATTCAAATTAAAAAAAAAAGAAAAAAAAAGGCATCTCATACCACGATTCGAACCCAAAACGTTTAGATAATGACCCAACGCTCTAACCAACTGAGCCAACACAACGTACATGAAATTTAGTCAGTTCTTCAACTATTTAAACTAAATCAGGTCATGACGTCATATGACGCATGCGTAGAACCGATGTCTTCATGAGAGGACGGTTTTTGTTGAAAATTGTTGATTTCAGGGTGAAAAAATTAACGTTTTTGGCCAATTTTTTTATATTTTTCGGGCAAAGGATGGAGCTTCAATATGATAGCAAGTTTGTCAATTTTTGTTCTGTCTGTCCCAAGTTTTTAGCGGACACACAAACACACATATATATATATACATACACACACACATTTTCGCTTTTATATATATAGATTAGGAGTCCCCCCGGCATTGCCCGGTAGTAAAATATGCTTGAATATTATATTATAATTAATGCAGAATATTTCTTTATTATAAAGAGATATCGTAGGTATTAAATGTAACGTTAAATTCCTTAAAAAAAAAACGAAGTAAAAAAATCGAAAAGAAAGTGAGACGTGTACATGCGAGTTTTTTTTAAACAGTTCACTTAAAAAAACAAAAACAAAAAAAAAAAACACTCGAAACCAAAACCTAAACACAGTGAGTCGGGTACAATAACTAGGTACGGGCAAAATGAATGCCGATGCTCAAAATGTATAAATACTTTGACCCCTCCCATTACTTCAAAATTCACTAAAAATCAGGAAATCAACCAATTTTAATGAAATTTTCAGTATTTATCAAATAATGATTGTGGAATATAATGAAATAATTATTTTTATTTAAATCTTAGTGAAAATGTATCATTTTGTTTAAACAAAAAATACCTTTACTAAAGTTATGTTTTTCAGTAGTAAATAAAAAACGCAAGAATTTATTTTTGCTTTTTTTTATGTAAATAAAGCATCGTAATTTGTAACAATAAAAAATAAGTTTTACAGGAACATTACGAAAAAAAGCCCCTGAAGTCCGTATTAATGAAATCGATATAACTCGAAGAAAAATTTCTCAAACTACCAATATTATCATTGAATAAAGCATTGTTTATTTAATATTTTCACACAAAAAAGTTATAATTGCAAAAATTATTTCTACTTTTTTTTTACACTTACATTTTTAACGTAATCTTTACATGTAAGATTCTTATATTTCCATTGCCCGCAAGAACGTATAATTATCAGCGTAAAATAATATTCATATAATCTTGGAAAATCAAGTAAAAAAACTAAATTGAAAAACAGGAACATAGAAAAATAATTTAATTAAAAAATGATAAAAATTATACGAACGTTCCATGTCGGTAAGTACGGATGTGCAGAGTTGAAAAGAAAACCAGTCTGTTTTGCCCACCCTCCTCCTCTTTTTAACTACCCGCCTCTTTGTGTTTATCAACTTTAAATTTCACATAAACATTATGATAAATTTTAACGTAAGTCTGTATTCTTTTAGTGTGTAATTTTTTCAATGATTATAAATTGTTTTCTTAACCAATTGTAATTCTGTATTAATATTAATAAATAATGGTGTTAACTTTTTTCTTTTTCAAAGAATAAATTGTCAGTAGTATAATTAATGAATTTAATTAACTTTTATGCATTTTTAAATGAAGGAAGGAGGGTCTGCGACTAAAAAAAAAAAAAGAAAAAAAAAAAAGGTCGCTCGATATACCAGAATAATGTTAAATAAAGACATAAATTATGTCTAATTTGTCCTTCCATGCATATTTGAATTTTGCCGCCAGTTTTTTGATACGATAAACAAGTCTCGTTCCAACCAGTGATACATTTTTGGATAATTATTACTTTTTTAGTAAAAGTTAAGTACATTTATTGTATTAATTCATTATCTTAAGACTTTAACTTAATACTTAACTTATATTTTTCTTGCTTGAAAAATGTAAATGCGATTTTTGTCATAATGAATTTTTACGTGACATCTAGCGTTTTTCAGATTTGAAATAAAATTATTCCATGTATTTTTTTTTTATTTCACACACGTTTTTTCTTTGAGAAATTAACTTGAAACTATAATCTTTCAAATGCAATAAAAAGTACTCAAAATTTAACAAATTATTATGATTAACCGGCGTTAAAAACCATGTCCCCCTACGGAAGTAGCCATTAAATTGCCCGTACCTAACAATAACCATTAGGGCGACTTGACACGATCTCAAATGCTTTCAAACCTACTTATTCTTAACATAATGAAGCTGTCATGTTTCACAACCACGCATGTACAGCCGTAAGACAATTGACAAACATAAAAATTCGATAACCACCGTGTACCATTTTTTTCAAATTTAACCTCTTAGCAGCCCTTTTTCCAGATGAAAATGGATTAAAAACTTTTTCACATGTCTGAATACCCTATTTACCAAATTTCAAGTCTGTACATCAAAAATTTGTTTAGTATATAGGTTGAGAAGTGTCCTCACACAGACATACACACACATTTTCACTTTTATAGAAATATAGATTAGAGAGTGAAGACGTCCTGATTTGCGCAGAGTTTAGGCTGCCATACCAGTCTAGAATCACTTTGGGCTATTTTGAAGCTTGGTGGACTTTTCTGTCTCAGACTGAGGTCTGGTTCTGTGCAGTTTTGAGAGTTTCACTCTCCCAGGCTTTACCTTCTCACGCTCTTAGGAGTTTGTTACTATTTGCTTTAGGTGCATATAATGCAAAAATGCTAATGGGGCTGTTCAGGCATTTTTGTAGATCAGAGTACACTTCCTTCTGTGCACTGACTTTTCAATCCTCAATTTCTGACCTTGTGTCGCATCTTTCTACAGTGAAAAGGAGATAAACACTGACTTTCTGCTTTGGATACAATGAAATCGTCATGCATTAGTTGCCCTTCTTGATGAAGGTTTTCTAGCATTTTTAGGAATTGATATATACAAGAAAGGGTTACACCGATATCAAATATATAATATGTTAAGGGCACATTTTTCTTTTACTGTTGTTCATTCCAAACATGGCATATTGCCACTGAAACATAAGGAGCTACTCTGATAGAGACCTGATTTAAAGTTTGTTTTCTTCATTGACGACTAGCACTTGGAGTCGTATAAAGCAACAATAAAAGTTTGAAATATCTATATTTTATGCTAATTATGATTTTTTTGTATTTCATCTATATATATATATATATATATATATATATATATATATATATAAATTTGTATTTTTGTTTGCTTGTTTGTTCACAATCTGATGAATATATACAAAAGGTCCATTACTTCACTCTTCCATTTATTTCTATATATATGATTCTTGCAAAATATACAATTAAGAGGTCACCTCATTTGCATATTACATAAAGGAAAATCGTATTTTACTAAATAGCAATATGTTAGTTAATGTTTCTAGCAAGAGAGCTTGCAAAATACCTTATCCTTTCATTTGCATTTCAGGTTTGAGCCTGCCTACGTCACTATTTTTTTTTTTTTTTTTGCGGTCGTTCGGGCACTCGCTATTTTTATTGAAAAAAAGTTTATTTTATTTATTTTTTTTTTTTTGGTTGGGTGGGGGTTCTTTTCAGTGCACGGGCAAAATAAGTGCTCAATATCCGGAGAATAGTTTCTTCTCTTTGTATCTCTTCTGCTGAAATATCTGGTGGAGAGGTTATCACATACTTCTTTTTTTTTAGGGGGGGGGGGATTACATTTACATGTTTTTATCCGTTCCTTTATTTTTAAAATTGTTGTGGGGGTATCGACATTGCCCATGATAAAGATGATTACTATCCTTATTATAGCAGGTGTGTTCCTAACAGAACTTCATGTCGACCTGGGCAATGCTGCGTATTCATGCTAGTATATAAATATATCTGTTATGTCACTATTTAAGTGTGATGCCAGCCAAATAAGTAATATAATTCTCAGCGTTTCAGAGGTGTCATATTATAGCTTTTCTTCCTGAGATTCTTATGGGTGACTCTGCTCTTAATGAGAAATTGACTTCTACTTCTTGACCTTTCTTTCTCATCAAATCTTTTTTCAAGTCCATATATTATTAGGTTGATGCAAAAATAATGTCGTTTTTATATATATACTAGACTACCCGTGACCCGTTGGGTCAGTATGTTGTATTAGCTATGGAATTAATGTATGAGCATGACACTTGTGACATAAAGGAAATAGTTTTTTGTGACATAACAGAAACATTTCTATGAAAGTATATTAAAATGAAAAAAGAATATAGATAGATTTCTATGAGTCGTTCTGTTTATAATTGTTTATTTTTGAAAAAAAAAAAAAAATTACAGCCATTGAATTATAAGTGGTTTGCCATACTTATAGGTAAATGTGCACTGAACAGATACCGTAATACTTAAAAGTTAAATTTAAACTTTGATATATTTTTAATTTCAATGCAAAAAAAAAATAATAATAATTGGGATGCTGAAAATGTACACAGTAAAACAATATGTTTTATTGTCACATGGATTATTTATTTGTAATGCAAATAAAAAAAACATTTTCGGGGTTATTTATTTATGTTGGTAGTGTAGAAGAAAATGTATGAATGTTTTTTAAGAAAGGTGTATTACAAAATGGAGAATAAATTTAAAAAAAAAATGAAGCCGGTGGGTAAATCGCCGTTGTAAAATGCTCTTATGGTTTTCAACAGGTTAAAGTAGATTTATTTGTAAGAAAATTGTGTTAAAATAACTTAAATGTAATATGGAAATGAACGATATAAAAAAATCCAGAAAGTATTAACAATTGTTTATTTAGATAATTTAAACACGAAAAAAAAAATAATTGGGACGCTGAAAACGTACACAGTAAAACAATACAGTTGCGCATGCATACATAAACAAATAATCAACGCGACAATAAAACGTATTGTTTTACTGTTGCGTTGATTATTTGTTTATATTTTGCAGCTTTTCTCAATAAATTTCAACACATCCATTGTTCTGAGGTATTAAAATTCTCAGAGTTTTAGGAGCTACAAATTGTAAACGAACTTTTAAAGAAAAAAATCTTTTTAAAATGATTGTATTCCTTGTCAAACATTAAATTTTGTTGTAATTCTATATAATTAATTCAGAATTTTCATGTATAATATAAATCTCAAACGTCTGTTTATGTCCGTATTATTTGGATTCATCTTGAGTGAAAAAGTTGTAACTGACTGATTTCTATATAATTTTGTTTGTCTATACTTCGTGATAACTCTTGGATGTTCCCCAGGGGCTCTGTTAGTGCTAATAAAAACATTCCATTTTTGGGACTATTTTATCATATTTGTCCAAAATTTTATGTGTATGTCTATTCAGCAGTTTTGACTACTGACTACTGTTCTCATCTTGAGTGTGATTTTCACAACATTTCGGTCGATGTAACCTCTGACCTTCTCCCGGTGTATCTTGTCGAACTCGGGAATGTTTCTGTCGAACTTGGGAATTTGGTACTACTCCCATCTTTGTAGCTGTTCAATGAGTCTGACAGAAACATTCCCGAATTGGACAAGATACACCTGAAGAAAGTTGGAGGTTACATCGATCGAAACGTTGTGAAAATCACACTCGAGATGAGAACAGTAGTCCAATGAATACAAATAATATGAATAACCAATCTTCATCTCAAAAATTCAGAAACATACGTTTATGTGTATGTATGTTTCTATGTCTGCTAAAAACTTTTGATAGACACGACGGATCCTGATGAGATTGGTATCGTTTGGAAGCTGATGTCTCGAACAACAAATATCAAAAAATGGGCCAAAAACATTAATTCCTTCATCCTTAACTCGGCCGTTTTCTACTAGGAGGAGTCGGTTTTTTCATCAACATTTTTGCAAGTCATTGTTTTGATTGGATTGACTATTGTGAATTCCAACGCTCGCAACTTCCGTTTTCGCCATCAGCTAAGATTTTACATTTTTTTTAACCATCTTTTTCTCTTTCGCGTTACGAATTCGAGCCTGCCTACCTACTAGCACTTTTTTTTTTAACACCTCTCTCCACTTATGCTGCCTATTGTTGTTTTGATTTTCTCCCCCTCCCCACTACTACCATTTTTTTTTTTGGGGGGGGGTCCTTACTATACAACCTCGACACAATGCCAGGTACCGCTAGTTTATATATATATATATATATATATATATATATATATATATATATATATATATATAAACTATATATATATACATATACATACATATATATATAAAATTGTAATTTCTTTAAATTCACACAAAAGAGGGTTAATAGCTGAATTTACAAGAGCCTAAAATATAATTTAATGTTTCACACTTAAATAGTTATATATTTATGAGATTTGACAAAAAGGCTCTGAGAAGCATCTTTAAATTTAAATTTTTAAATAAACGCACAAAATTCCTTTGAAACCACGCTTAAGATGCAAATATCTTTTGAAATTCAGAGTTTTTCTTCTAGATGCATGCCTGAATGAGGACCAAAGATTTGTTTCCAAGTGGTTTTAATGCACCTCCTGATACAAATCTGAAAATTTCTATGCCCTGGCACAATACATACAACGCCTAGCATTCTCAAATAGTCACTCATCTGGTACTGGCCAAGTTCATTGTTGCTTAACTTCAGTTATCTAAGAAGAACTGGTGTGTCAATGTTGTTGTACCAGATATGAGCAAACCAAGCATAGAGCTGAATGCAATTTGGACACCTCTGATAGAGAGAGAAAACCTTGAATAACAACATAGGTTTAACATTAACAAAAACCAACTAAGAATTGTCCTAGTGACATAGGGCCGAGTGATCCTAGATGTTGTATCAAAGTTTACAGTTACCCAAAGGTGCTGAGTTCAATCCTGAACAAAGGCAGTGAAAAAGTAACATTGAAAACAGAGAATCGGCAACTATGTCCCAAAGCCTAGCTGGAGTCCGAACACGGTACCCCCGTAATAATAATAAAGGGTTGGGTTCGAGACTCCTAACAAACGGTTCCCCAGTTAGATACAAAACACCTGACGAAGGCCGGAGGGCAAAACGGCCGAAACGTTGTTACAATAACAACCAAGATGAGGAATCAGTCCGACAATCTCAATCAATGAAAACACCTCATCTCAAAAATACAGACAATTACTATGATGTTGGTGTCATTCTTTCTGAAGTTAAATGCAACTATTTAAGGCAATTCTAAGTCAGTAGACCGTTGGACTTGAAGGATTATTTTGCACTTGGATATGGATATTATGATGGCTTGTTTCCAGAGTATAGAGGCATCATCTGTTGTCTGCATATCATTATATGCTTCTAATAAATATGTGCATAATATTTCAGTGAGGTTTTTGAGGAATTCTTAATGTATTTCATCTGGGCCAACTATCGTGTTATGGACTTTTGCTGAGAGTCTAATAGTTCATTGCCATTAAAAGAGTCGATTGTATTATTGCTGCTATTTTTGTTTGAAAGTTCATTTGTTTTCTTTGTTACTCTTTTTTTTTTCCTTCTGTAATTATTTATATAAAACTAGCCTGGGTGCCCGGCGTTGTTCAGGAGTTTGGAGGTGTGTGTTGGGCAAAAAAAGTGGTAGTGGGCAGGGAGGCTTGAACACATACTGAGAAGTAGGAAAAGAATGTGAAAAAAAAAGTGACGTCTTTGCTGTTGCGGCCATTGCCAAATCGGAGTGGCAAAGGTTTAAATTAAGGCTAGTTAATCGAAAAGAAGGGATAACTTTCGGAAATATCAGCGAAAAAAGCGGCCCCTCCCTGTAGAAAAGTGTCCAGTTAAGGGTGAAGGAATTAATGTTTTGAACCAATTTTTCGATATTTGTTGTCTGAAGGGTCGAGCTTCAAAACAATACAAATCTTGTGAAAATCCGTCGCCGCTGTCGGAAGTTTTAGGCAGACATACAAACATACATACATTTAAATAGACAGGTGATATTTATATTATAGACTAGCGGGGGTTACCCAGCGTTGCGTGGGTGTTTGGAGGTGTAAAAGAAAAAGAACAATTTTGGTAGGTAGTTAGGCTCGAACCTGAACTCTTGAGGTTAATAGGCTGATGACTTCCTGCCACACTACGATGGCAGAGAAGTGAGAATGTGTGAAATAAAATGATTAAAAAGTGATGTGACAAAAGGTGCGTGCTTAATGAGCTCAAACATCACACCACAGTGAATGAAAAATGACAGGTGCGTGCAGAATTTAATTCTGCACTTAATTTTAACTCCGAGATAGTTCTTTTGGGGGTGTTTTTTTTACCCAACTTTGTCTGGTTTTATTTCCCCAACGTGTTGAGGGAAAACCAGCCCCCCCCCTTTATTAGGGGAGTGTCCAAATGAAAGCAATTGTCTGATATGATGGTGAAAACCGACATTGACCAAACGTTCATCGCTTTCTGGATGTTCTCAACCCATGGGCCGAGAAGCGCTCATTAGTTTCACATCAATTTCGCTTTTATACGAAAAAGCTGAATCAACACGTGAGAAGCCGAAATAGCAATAATTTTGTAAAAGTCGCTGTAAATAAATCTAGCTGCGATGTGCATTTGCAAATCCTAGATATTATTATCTAGGGGGTATATAAACATTTCTAAGCGATAGTACCCCCCCCCCGAACCCCAGCGAAAAAAGCCTTTATTGGATATACAAAAACTCTTGCGCGCATTTTGCCTTTTATATATATATAGATGTGTGGCAATTTTTGGAAGATTTACTGTTTTTTGTGTTATTCATATTATTATGTATTATCACTTGGCAAAATTTTGAATAATAAACATTTAATTGATAAGTCTCTTGTAAATACAAGACAAAAACTTCCACATTTATTTATAAATAAGTAAATTTTTTAAATAATTTCAATACAAATTTATCTATAAAGATTTTTATGGGTACATAATCTTATCAAACATTTGAATAATACTGGGCGCAATGTCATTATTATTTTTTTTTATTTTTTTATTTTTTAGTTTTAATACGATTCTCTAGCTATATTTCCACTGGTGATATTTTGCAGAAAGGCAAACTTACTTTGAAAACTCAAAATTTTCAGAGTTTTCTTATTAATAGAAAGTTTGGATCAGGTCAGACAAGTGAAAAATTGTGCTGAACATCTATAAACAGCACAACCATAGTTTTACTTTGTTTTTTAAATTAAAAAATAAGAATTAAAAATATTATTGTTTTTCTTTTTACTTGGGGGCCCAGAGGCCACTCATGGATAAGGGTTAAGTGTTAGGTATATAGTGCAACATCAAGATCAGTCATGGCAGAACTTAGGTAATGCTAGATTATCTAAATGAGTGGCTCAATAGGTATTTGTTCACATTAGATTTGAACTCTACCATGTTGTAGTCAGCATGGAAGCAGACACACAGTACTTATCTTCTACAGGCGGACTGTTCTAGAAAAGAAGCTCTGTTCATGCAATTTTCATTTAGTTTTGAACATAGAGAGTGAGGAAAATTGTTGGTAGTTGTTTCAGCTAGACGAGTGTTTGTTGCAAACATTTTACAGGGAAGGACCATGAATTGGAGCTCAACTGAGCACCTACCATAAAAGTATTGGTAGAGCAGAGGTAGACTCACAACATCTCTTCTGTGAGAAAGAGAGAGTAAGGAGGCAAAAAGGTCATCGCCCACTAATCATGTGTGATATTACTGTCAGCACATTAGTAGTGTATCTCTCAGAATGGAAACCATATTGTATGTCGCTGAATAGGTTGTTTTTGCTGAGGTGGTTGACAACTTCTCGGTTTATCATGGACTCAACCAATTTACTCTTGATGCACAAGAGGTTGACTGGTCTGTACTTAGATGCAGAAGACCAATCCCCCATATTTTTAAATACTAGGTTTCCTAAAGTGTTGGCAAGCATCTTTCCTTAAGAACACCTTTGTTAATATTGGAGCTAGTTTCCATTATAGCTTTTTGAGCACAATGATTGGGATGTTGCTAGGGTCAGTTGCTTCGCTGAATTCAAGGTTCTCGATAAGTTTGGAGATATCTAGGATGGATATATGGATGTCACTCAGTGTATTGTTAGTGCGACCTATATAAGAGCCAGGTACGTCCAAGGATGGAGCTACTAGAAAGCAGGAGCTACTAGAAAGATCTTATCCTGCCTTGACAGAGTTCAAAAGAGACTTCGTAGCCTAGTAAGAAATGCCCTTTTCTCTTCCCTGCAACCTCTTTCTCACAGAAGGGACATTGCAAGCCTGTCTCTGCTTTGTCGTTATTTTTATGATAAGTGCTCGTCTGAGCTCCATTCTATGGTCCCCCCTTGCCAAACATTAACAAGAAACACTCGTCTAGCTGAAAACACTATCAATAATTTCCCCCACTCTTTATCTGTGCCTAAACCTAAACGTAGATTCCATGAACAAAGCTTCTTTCTTAGAACTGCACACCTATGGAACTCTCTTCCATTTGCCTGCTTTCCAGCTTACTACAATATGGTCGTCTTCAAGTCCAACGTAAACAAGTTCTTGAGCCGTTCCCCTTCAGTAATCCAATTTACACTACTAACGATTACTATATTGTCCTATTGACTACTGTACACTCTTTAACCCTTATCTTCGAGTGGCCTCTGAGCCTTCATAACTGGTGACTTCTTTGCAAAAAAAAAAAAAAAAATTCAGGTGGAGTTTAATGTGAAGTTATGAGCAAAGAGCTTTGTTTTGTTGAAGTAATCATCTCAGGACCGTTGATCATGGTTGGGATTAAAGTTATGTATCTGTTCAAACCCTTGTTTGTGATATGCCCCAAAACTCAAGGGAACCTAACCTTTGCTAAGCTACTTTAGACTTAACAGTTAGGGCAAAAGATGCTCTTGCATTTTCAATGACCTTTCAGCAGGGGTTGCTAGCAGTCCTATAGGCGGCTGTAGTTTCTGAACATGTTTCTTTTAAAAACAATTAAAACAGTTATTTCTATGGGCAATTGCAGCAGCACATTCAGCGGTGTACCACGGTTGGCTATTTGATTTAAGGTTCTACGTTGGAGGTTTGGGTTCCGGGTTTAATCTTTTTAAAATTGTTTTTTCTGTTCATGGTGAGGTTGGTAAGTTTTGTGGAAAAGGACAAGAGAATTGATTAGAAAAGGACATGGAGGGAAAGAAAGAGGAAAAAGCCGTAACAGTTCCCACTAATAAGTCATTTAGAAGCCCCCAACATAAACTACAGCATGGTCCAGAATCCATTTACCAAATGGCAATAAAGCAGCCCCAGTACTTTGCACCTGCTGATAGAACAGCCTCCTTTGGAGTTACACTAAGGTTCGGGTCCCTGACTATTAGGTGGATAATTCCAGCCTACTTAAGTTTACCTCCAGTGATATGGCAACAGGAGTAGGAGTAAAAGAATAATTCAGTTAATGCTCATACAAAATTGCCGACCAGGGATAGAGGGATAGCATTTTCTTCTCCCTTTGTCAGAAACATCGTTCATGGGAAACAAGGACTGAGACAAAATATGGGGGAACAAGAGTTACATGGCTGCCAAAAAAGTATCCACAAATGCTTTTTCTACTCTCCATTTGTCTTATTTTATGATAGAAAAAAAAAAGAAGAAAACTAAGTATTTTACTTAATAAAACTTTTACAGGGTTATTTTCATGTAAACTGAAGAGAATTTCCCCTCGCATCTTAATGTTTCTTAGGACAATATTCTGAATGTGCGCTCAAAAAGTAGCTGCTTGCTCTGACCTCATCAAAAAAAAATTTCTGCCCAGATGAAAATGGCAAAATTGTCCACCTCTTACGCTTGATAGGGCATGAGCGAAGAGTAGATAGTAGCAGCCTTAGAAAATTCTGCCCTAAAAAATGACTTCCACAGGAAAGTGAATCACAGATAGGATTTACCAAATTCACTAAGGGATTTATCCTTTTTAAGATGCAGGACAAGTGATTACACATCGTTAGTGAAGTTCGGGGCTGGGAGTAAAAGTACACATTCATTTCCAGGCAACATTGTGTCTGTCTTAGTATGTTACAGAGGATCAACTTATTTGCATTATTTGGATAATCCAGACTACTGTTCTCATCTTGGATATTATTATTACAGTAATCTGAATAATCTAAATTATCAATCCTCATAATGATGATGATGATGATCATCATCATCGGATTGATGTTCATTTTACATCTTGGCATGTAGTTGACAGCGTTTAGAAATTGACTTCCAAACCAACCTATCACTAGCCAGGTTTTAATTTATCCTTCTTTCTCTCGTCCATCTTATCACTTTCTCTCAGGTTTTCCTTGGTTCTATCCTGCCAACTGATCATTCTACATCAACTGTTCTACATCTACTAACCTGAATTTGTTCGAGCATGTTTTGGATTCTCGTACATGCTAGCTTCTTTCTTCTTTGAAACTGGCCATAAATCACAGTATGACATAATATTGCATTGCCGGGTTTATATAACTGTGTCTATCTATGCCTAGTGTATATAAGGTATACATGTTTCTGTAATCAATGTTCGTGTATCATCTAGTCGTTAGAATTATAAGAACAATTACTTTTCTTTGTATATGGGGTGTCAGCATGTGTCAATCTGTTAAGTGTATATTTAACAGTCTTTCTGTGTATGTGGGGACTTTCACATATTCGGGACAATAAACAGACAGTCTTTAACAATGATGAATAACATCCTTGTTTGCTTGACACCCGACAGGTCACCTAGTTTATTCATTGTCTCCCTTTCCCCTGGCAGCAGCCACCTGAAATGAAGACATCATCTTCCGAATGGAACACCCAAAATGCTGAGTTATCATTTCCAGATCTTTATTTCCAAATGTTCTACATCTCAGAGTTTACAACTCTTAACCTTATACCTTATATTTTCCTTAGTCTGTAGATGCTTCCATCGAACCACAGAGACAATTCCTGTCTGCTAACTAACCCAGTAGCTAACTAACTCACCAATTCGACTTCCTGTTACAGACTCTCTTAATTCTGATTTATCCTGGCTTACGTGTCTCTTACGTCAGCCAGAGTGGGCAATCATGTTTGTCACATGAGCCACATCGCTGTTCACTAAACCAAATTCTAAACTAGCTTTGTTTATGCTTTTCTTCCATTTATAACATAACGCCTGTGGAACTCTCTTCTGTTTGCCTGTCTTCCAGCTGACTACAATTTGATTATCTTCAAGTCCAATATAAATAAATTCTTGATGGATCCTCTCTTAAGTAATCCAATTTACCAAATTTCCACTACTAATAATTACTACAATATTCTCCCTTGACTACTGTACACTCAATAACCCTTATCCTTGAGTGACCTCCAGGCCTTGATAAGTGGTGACTCCTATGTAAAAAAAAAAGAAAAAATTCCCCAGTTAAATATTTAACAAATATTTAACAAACATTCTTTCGTTTAAAACATTTTTCTGAATATCTTTTTAACCTAAATAATTTAACAATTAATCATAATGATTGTTATGACACTTGACACTGCCCGCCACAACACAAATACTATACTGCGATCACAGCCTAAGGGCTACAATGTAACAATGACTGATCATTAAATTTATTTATTTATAGCTCTAATGTTTTTAAATTTAAAGGTTTGAATATTAAGCTTTATTTTTTTCTGGAAATGGATTCCAATGAGAATTAACCTTATTATATAAAACAATATATATATTTTATTATTCATTTTCACTCCAAACAAGGTCTATTACCATTTGGATGTAAGAGGGCTATTATTTTGGATCATGTCAACATGGGGAATTGAGAAGCAAGATGTCTGTCTGCATTACATTTAAACTTATGCATGTTAGTACAGCCAGAGAAGCAGGAAACACAGAGAATTACCATATCTAGCAATCCAAGGGGAAAGGCTATCAGAATCGAATGCTTTCCATCACCTACAAACCTCAAAACTAAAAGGGTGAGATTTTGCTACTTATTGAGTTAGTTGGGGATATTATTATTATTATTAGTATTTAAATTTGAAACATTTATTAAATTATTATATTTTGAGCTCTTTGAACTCTTATCCACTCTTTAGACGTGACCATATCAATGAAGTTGCCTATTCTCCTCACACTGTCTGGATTCAATCTTACTCTGAGGACATCAGATCTAAGTTTGCTTTTAACACTCATATTACATATCTATTATATGATTCTCATATCAAAATTCTGGAAGAGTTTTACTATTTATGTATGACAAAGTAAGGCACGACCAGTGTATGACAAGGTTCAACTGCTCCTGTTGATTATTTGTGTGATATTTAAGCACAAGAAATTAAGGCACGGCAAATTATTATTTTTGTTATTTGTTTTTTGCCAAAACCCTTTATAAAAACCAAACAAGTTTTTTTTTTCAGACTTATAGAGAATATTTTAAAAGGAAAGAAACGTTTCTTAAAAAAACAAAAAATATTTTAAAATCGTAAATATCTTTGTTTTTATAGTAAGTGTTTTTTGTTTTTGTCATAGTAAATGCTTTCTAAAAAATGACACTGGCAAGTAAATATATTAACAAATTATTATTTTAATTTAAATTTCCTCAAAGCTCGATCTGACAGTCCTAAAAACAAAGAAAAAAAACTTACTTATTTTTTTATAAAGATAAAAAAAAAAAAAAGCAGCATGCCAGACCGTCTAGATTAAAATTAATTGCTTATAATTCTCAACATATGAATACCAGGTTGTTTGAATAATGCGCCTAAATATAACATGTATAGAGAATCAGCTGGAGTAGTTGTTGTACATTTGTCGTGCATAATCAGCAAAACTAATGACATTCTAAAACAAATATCTTAGCCAAGAATATTGTGTGCAAACATCTTCACCAAGAATACTGCGTACAAATATTTTAGCCCAAAATAAAAAGCTACATGCATGCATATGTGACAGTTTAATTTCTTTAAACTAACAAGATACGAACCTAAATACTTCTCTGAATCCCCAGACATATCAGTTGGTGAGGTAATAAAGACACCTACCAATGACACTGTAAACTTCATCAGCATATCGTTCTACTTATAATAATATTTAAAATGACAATATGTCAAATGGATGAGCAACTACTTAGCACTTACGAAGGTGCATGTGCATCAATGCATGTAGAGAAGTAGGGAGGAGGTTGTCTCAGAAGAAAAGCAGGGGGGAGGTTGTCTCAGAATTGTCACAGGGGTGGTCCCAGTAATGTTTGCGTCAATCTTCAAAACATATGTTCACTGCACACCTTGTTTTCATAATATCTGATATTTTGATGCCATTTCGTGCCCATGTTTGTAATCGTAGTCACGTGCATTGTCCTAAATAAACAGCTTCATTAGCAACAGGAACGCACATGGTCAGTAGGAAAGGTAAGAACAAAAACTTTCTTATTTTTTTGTATTATTTTTTTTTTTTTACTAAATCCAGGTCCATTCCGTTTTTTTGATATGATGTTTGTATATTTTTGAGATGAGGACTGATAATTATTTTTTGGATTGTTTGGACTATTGTTCTCATCTTTTCATCAAATATTTTTCACCATCCACCAATAACATCGAGTGTGAATATACCTGAAAACAATCGGAAGTTAGATCAGCCAAAACGTTGTGGGGGTGGGGATGGGGGAAACAATCAAGATGAGAACAATAGTCCAAACACTCAAAATAATACAAAAAATAATTATCAAAATATACAAACATCAAAAACTTACTTTTTTAAATAATGAGCCTCTAATTATAATTCTCTGTATATTCATTTTAATCATACTGAGCCGAATACTCATTCAATTTTTATCAGAGATATATACAATCTCGATTTAATTTGAGGCAACATTCACCAAGGATTCTATAGAATAGAAAAAGTTCTGCATAAAACACAAACCATGCACGATGGTCCGCTACACTCAAGATAGTGAGGGGCAGCCAATCGTATATCAAGTGGCAAACACTGTAGACCTGTAGCCCGAAGCTAAGTTTGATATTGACTTTGATGGCCGATATTATTTGGATTCATCGGATTACAGTTCTCATCTTCAGTGTCATTTTCACAATGTTTCAGTCAATGTAATTTCTGATCTTCTTCAGGTGTATCCTGTCAAACTTTCTGTCGAACTCGGGAATGTTTCTGTTGAACTTGGAAAAGTTTCTGTCGAACTCGGGAACTTGAATAAAATTTTGAATGGAACTCTTTATTTAATTCACGGAGTAGCATGCTCTCGTTCCATCAGCCATGACTGGATAGAGGTCCTAAGTAATTTGCAATTGTATGCTTGTGAAAATGATACTCCAGATGAGAAAAGTAGTCCGAAGAATCCAGATAATATGACTAACCAATCCTCATCTCAAAAATTCAGAAACGTGACTTTGATGATGTTTAACCACATCTTCAGCTGGTCTCCCGGGCGTCTTCACTAATGTTCAAGTAGTTCTGAAGCTATTGATTTGTGGATGAACTCTAATGGGTTACAGTGCCCAGCATAACCGAACCAATGAAATCTTCTCTTTAAAAGCACTTCTAGCCTTTTGAGATATGCAGCTCTCATCAGCCAAGTTTTGTAGCTATAGAGGAGCAGCGTCCAAACAAGGGTTTGATAGATCTAGACTTTCGTGCCTAGTGTGATCTCACATTGAGACCACAGACAGGGTTGTAGGCAAATGAATCGCAGTTGTAAAAAGCCACCATTCGCTTGTGCATTCGTTGCTACATCTGAGCTTGTCCACCAATCACTAGCCTCTCCCTTTTGAACAGGATGCAAAAAAAGTATTTCTAACCTAATAAATTTTGCACTATCTGCCAAGCTCTAAACTCTGTTGCATCACTGCAGGCAGTGTTGCATCTCTGTGCTGGTTCGAATGATCTCAATTGGCAGTAGAAAAGCACATGGTCAGCAGACAAAGCTAAGAAAAAATAAAATTAAAATAATAAGCCATATAGATTGTGTCACTAATACAAAAACCATGTTTTTTTTTATAAAGTACTAACCTTCAAATAGCACATGTCAAAATTTTAGCCCAATTGGATTATTAATTTGCAACAGTTATTCAAGTTACTATTGCAAATTTTCAAAATAATAGAGAATATCTGAATTTCGTGTGCTGATAAAGCACAGCTTTCTAATGGGAAAAAATACTGTTCAAACAAAGCAATAGCTTGCTAAGTCTATCTAGACTCTGTTTCATCAGAAACAACAGTTAAGAGGCGGTATGCTGACTTTAAATGTAGTCATACACGCATAAATGGTGAAGACTCAGGTCATTCAAATCCAGCAAGTGTTCTGAGAAACATTAAAACGTCATTGCGGCATAGTGGATAAAGTAGTTAGTAAAATTCAGTCATAAGTTACACTCTTCTGAGGGTTGAAGGTTCAATCCTCAGTGCAAGCAACACTCAAAATACAACTTCAAATTATTTAGGGCTTCTATCAAGTCATGTTTGATGAAACGATAGCATGCTACCCTTGTGGATTAAATAAAGAAATTCCATGCAAACTTCAGAGTTTGACAAAAAAGATTCCAGAGTTTGACAAAAAAGATTTTACATGAACAAAATGTTCAAAATGAGTGTTTTTTTGTTTTTTTTTAAATTATTTTGTTATTTACATAAATGAGAATGTAAGTAATTTTTTCCCCATTAGTTTGCATAGGAAAAAAACCCTTACTTTTTTCTTTAATTTGATGGGGAAAGATTGCACTGAATAAGCCTTTTAGAAACATCTTGACTTTATTATCAAGAAAAGGAAACATGTTCTGAAAACGGACAGAAGCAATTGTATGAATAAAAATGTTTTGTTTTTAAAAAATTCAGGACATTTATTAAATTAACTCTAACCCACAAAGATACACGGTTACTACATCTGTAAGAAATCTAAATCTTATACTTCAGTGGCTTGTAGCCTTGATAAGTGGTAACTCCAATAATAAAACTAAAAATTCTGCCATTAAATCAATGATCATGATTCTTGCTTAGCTTACTCTGACCTTTACTTACTGGTTCAAATCTGTACCAGAGAATGACAAACATTCCATTTCATCAGCAGGTTCAAATTTATTAACTACTGAAAGAATGATTTAATATGAAACAACTTGAAAAAATGAATTGAACTCATGCGCTGAAAGAAGTAAAAATATGTCCGCAAGTTGAAATGAATAGTTTGCATTTAAACTTGCTGATATATATCTATCTACATTATTCATTCATCTAAAAAAAGTTTTTTTTTTTTTTTACAAAGGGGTCACCACTTATCAAGGCTCGGAGACCACTCGCTGTTAAGGGTTATTGAGTGTACAGTAGATTGTGGGATAATTTCTTGGTAATCATTAGTAGTAGAAATTTGGTAAATTGGATTATTTAATGGGACTGTTCATCCAGAATTTGTTTATGTTGGACTTGAAGACAACCAAATTGTAGTCAGCTGGAAAACAGACTAATGGAAGAGAGTTCCACAGGCGTGCAGTTCTGAGAAAGAAGCTTTGTTCATGGAATATATGTTTTGGTTTAGGCACAGATAAAGAGTAGAGAAAATTATTGACCGTGGTTTCAGCTAGACAGATGCTTTCCATGAAAGATTGGTGAGGGAAGACCATAGACTGGAACTCAGACAAGCACTAGCCATGGAAATAACGATAAAGTAGAGACAGGCTGACACCGTCTCTTCTGTGGGAAAGAGATTGCAGGGAAGAGAAAAAGGCATCCCCCACTAAGCTATGAAGTCTATTTTAAACTCTGTCAAGGCAGGACAAGCTACTTCTAGCAGCTCCTGCCCAGATATGGCAACAGTACTCCATCGTTGGATATACTTGGCTCTTATATAGATAGAGAATTGCATCAGGAGTGAGATATCTACTGGAGTGGTAGAAGGATTTCACCATTTCCCAGCAACCTTGGAAACAGATTTGATGTACGTGTTTCATTTCAGATCAGGAGTAGTAGTCAAGCCCAGACACTTGTCGAAACATGGAGCCTCTCCAAGACGAGAGCCATTCATTTCAATTGATGTCAGATAGGGATCAGAGCATTGATGATGTAAAGGTAGAAGCTTGGTTTTAGATGCATTAAAAGTAATCAGCCACTTCTTTCCCCACTGTATCACATGCTCAAGATCAGAGGAGAGAGAATCAGAGAGAACTTGGTCATTTATTGCCTTTGATGTGTTGCCATAGATGGTCGTGTCATCAGCATAGATGTTAATGAATGATCTAAGTATGTTTTGGGAGATCATTGATGTAGATCAAGAAAAGAGTTGGGTCAAGGATGGACCCCTGAGGAACTCCAGCATTAATACTGAGAGCTTCCAATTTCTGCCCATCAACCACTACTCTTATGAACCTATTAGAGAGAAATGATTTAATAATTGAGAAGAGATTCCCAGCTATAATGTAGCTTGAAATTTTGTAAAGTAGGCCATTATGCTATACCCTATCAAAGGCCTTTGATATCTCAAGAGCAATTGCCCTAGAAAGGAAGTCTTTGTCGAGAGATTCACTAATACTATCAGATATAACCGTTAGCACATCTGCTGTAGATCTAGCAGAACGGAAACCATATTGCATGTCACTAAGAAGGTTATTTTTACTGAGGTGGTTGGCTACTTTATTTAACATGGATTCAAGCAACTTACTCATGATGCACGGATTCAAGCAACTTACTCATGATGCACAGGAGACTTATTGGTCTGTACTGAGAGGGAGATGACCGATCACCTGAATTCTTAAATACAACGCATACTGATGAGGTTTTCCAGGCTGTTAAAAATCAATTCTCCTTAAGACAACAGCTTTGTAAGTATAGGAGCTAGTTCTGGTTGAAGCTTTTTCAACACTATAATTGGAATGCTGTCAGAGGCAGTTACTTTACTGGAATCAAGGTTTTTGATTAGCTTGACAACATCATGCACAGATATTTGTATGTTGCATAGCATGTTTTCTGTGACAGGAAGAAATACGCGGAGGGGGGGGGGCGTCATGACCATGGTCGCATAGGGTAGAATTACCTGCAAAGTTCTTAGCAAAGAGTTTGGCTTTGTCTAATGCTGATGAAATTACCTCAGGTCCATTGATGATGGTTGCTTTTACTCATAAATCATCCTAGGTATATGATTACTATTTCCTGTTCATTTCAGTGCTATGTGACCTGTAGTTAAGTGTTAATCGGTTAAATATTTTCACAAACCCACACGCACATACATCTGTTTTATTTTCATAGATAGTGATTACACTATCTATGAAAATAAAACAGTTTTGAAACAAATTACCTAATCAAGTTAAAAGTAGCACTAGTTTGAAAAAGTTAATAAACTGGATGAATGCAGAAATTATATGAGGTTGGTGGAAAAACAATATCGTTTTCTCACATATGTTACTTTTATATACGAATTCTGAATTAATTCATTGATATATATAGCCACGTTATATATAGTCATGTTAAATATCATTTTGAAGCACATTTTTTACTATCATATTGTGTTATTTGTTACTGTTCTCAATCTCTTCATTCATTTTTTTCAGACTTTTCAACAGCATATACAAAATTTAAATCTGCACGATTTTCTTGTTCCAGTTCAAACTAGGCCGAAAAGCTGCAGAGACAGCTCATGATATCAATGATGCATTTGGCTCAGGAACTACTAACGAACATGTGACAACAGTGGTTCAAGCTGAAAACGGTTGTGATCAGTCGACTACGGTTGATAACGGACATTTGAAAGTCTTAATTGAAGCTGATCCTTGCAAAACCACAGGAGAAGTTGCTGTTGAACTCGAGGTCGACCACTCAACACTTGATTGCTATTTAAAGCAAACAGGGAAGTCCAAAAAGCTGGATAAATGGGTGCTGAATGAATTGAATGATAATTTTAAAAAATCGTTGTTTTGAGGTGTCTTCTATGCTCCTTCTGCATAACAAAAACAACCCATTCCTTGAGTGGATTGTGATGTGTGATGAGATGTGGATCCTCTATGACAACTGGCAATGTTTGGCACAGTGGTTGGATGCTGGAGAAGTTCCACAACACTTCCCGAAGCCGAAATTGCACCAAAAAAGGTTATGGTGACTGTTTGGTGGTTTGCATCCGGTCTCATCCATCACAGCTCCTTGAATCCAAGGAAAACGATTACAGTGGAGAAGTACTGACGACAAATTGATGAAATGCACCAGAAGCTCCAAGGTATGTGGTTGTGATTGGTCAATATGAAGGGACCAATTCTCCTCCATGATAACGCTCACCTGCATGTTGCTCAACTGAACCTGCAGAAGCTGAACAAATTGGGCTACGAGACTGCCTCATCCACCATATTCACTGGACCTCTCTCTCACCGATTATCACTTTTTCAAGCATCTCGACAATTTCCTGCGCAAAAAATGCTTCAAAAGCCGAGATGATGCCGAATTGGCCGTCAATAATTTCATCGCTTCCAGAACTCCAGATTTCTATGCTAATAGGATAAATAAACTTGTTTCTTGTTGCCAAAAATGTGTTGATTCTAATGGCTCTTTTTATCGATTAAAGTTTATTATGAAAGGAGTTATGATCTTTTGAAGTTGAATGTCAAAAAACATTATTTTTGCACCAACCCAATAGTAAAAGAGAATAAATTTATTGGGGGGGGGTATCTGATGAACTTTTATCTGTATATTCCTATTATTCAATTTCATAGATTGCACCTTCCTTCACACTGAATCCTGTTCTCCACAACGCCAATGTATCGAAAGTGCCTTCATCCTTCTCTCAACACTGTCTAACGTTAACTTGAGATTTGTCACCTGTTCTTTAACTGAACATCTTGGAAAAAAAATCACACTCAAACAATTGCACTATCAACACTGTTACTTATTCATTTATAAAGAAATAAATAAACGGTCAGAGATAGGTTAATTTTTTATTTTATTTTTTTTTTTTCATTTTCACCTCAAACAATGCACAGTGCCACTTTGAAGTAGGGGCTACTATCAGGGACATAAGTTGCAGGGATACTATGTAGGGAATTGAGCAGCGAGATGTTCACATTACACTTAAACTTCTTCATGTCAGTACAGTTAGGTAAGCAGGAACCTGGAAGGGAATTGCAAAGTCTAGCAGTTCTGGGAGAGAAACTATTAGAGTAGAAGGCTTTCTTACATCTAGGGATCTCTACTGTGTAGGGGTGTGATTTTGCTGATTGGCGAGGGGGGGGGGGTTACATCGATGGGATACAAGGGCTTGTGGGAGCATTCACTATTAAAATAATTGTAGAACAGGCAGAGAGATGCAACATTTTGTTGATGGGGCAGAGGTTGAAGGTTTGATGGCAGTTTAGGACCTATCAGGTTGGCGACTCTCTTTTGAATCTTGTCCAGGAGTGAGAGATTAGTAGCAGATGCACCAGCCTAAATGTGAGAACAATACTCCATACATGGGCGAATGGTGGCCTTGTAGAAATTCAGGATACTTTTAGGTGTAAGTAACTTTCTAGCACGGTAGAGAGAGCCCACCTTCTTCGCAGCTGCCTTGGCAATGCTCTCAATGTATCTGTTCCAGCTCACATTTCCTGTGAGTGTTAAGCCAAGGAGTTTGAAAGGAGTACTTTCAGTTAATGTATCTTTAGTCATAGCTATTGTTGGTTGAGAAGGTTTCATATAATTATTGAACGAAACAAGCTTAGTCTTTACAGCATTGCATGTGACCATCCATTTTTGTCCATATTCCACTACAGATTGGAGGTCTTCCTCTAGTGTTTTTGCCATTTTCTTAGATATGTGTTCATTTGTCCCCCCCCCTGTACCTGTTATAGAGCATGATGTCATCAGCAGATATACCCATCTCAGAAACAATTTTATCAGGGAGGACATTTATGAATATAAAGAATAATAAAGGTCCAAAGGTAGACCCTTGAGATACACTCGCATTTATATCATATTGTTTAGATGTATGACCATCAAGGACAACCTGGATACTTCTTTTATTTAAGAAGGATTTAGTTATGTTAAGTATTTGTTCAGTGATACCATAAGATCTGATTTTCCTTAGAAGACCACCATGCCATACCCTGTCGAAAGTCTTACATGTATCTAGGGCTATCACTCCACCCTCACCTGCTTTGTCCAGTGTACGATATATATGTTCAGAGATTATAGTTAGGATATCTGCAGTAGAGCAGGCTTTTTGGTGACAACATTAAGATTGAGATCTATAATATACAAAAATTGTATTCGGAATTCCGGGCAACTCTCTCTCCTGGTGAAAGCGGGGATAAAACTTTCACTTCATATTTCAGAAGGTATGAAGATCTATAAAAAAAAAAACAGATTGTGAAAAATGGGCAGACACTAAAAAAGTTTGTTTACTGCTCCAAAAATTAGGGATTATCAAATATAAGTTCGGGGACTATATTTTACCCCAAAGAAATAGTGATATTTTTTTGCTGAAGCTGTGTAGCTTCTAACAGAATTAGTTAGCCCTAAAACTTCTTTGTTCCACAAAAGGTGGAAATGTATGAACTAAGACAACAAAGATTACTTAACATTCACAAAAATCATTAGCACTGATGATAAAAAATTTTCTCAATTTAGCACTGATAACCTTAAATGTTTAATATTCATGCAAGGCAGAAATTAGAATGAAATGAAAGACACAGAAATTAGACACAGAATAGGTGAATCAAATTTAACATGACAAAAATTAGTTAAAGACTGGCAAAGGTATTGTAAAAATTGAATTTAATTTAAAAATCCTATGTAAAAAATATCCTGGTTCATATACTGCATAAGTACCCTTCAACCATTATCTCCAATCCTCAAAATGTTGTTTCATTGTTCACCTGAAAACCCCATTAACTCTTATCTTTGAGTTGCTTTTGGGACTTCATAATCGAGCACTCAT
This sequence comes from Euprymna scolopes, assembly GCF_053919585.1. Classification (NCBI taxonomy): domain Eukaryota; kingdom Metazoa; phylum Mollusca; class Cephalopoda; order Sepiida; family Sepiolidae; genus Euprymna; species Euprymna scolopes. The sequence continues at coordinate 16,756,124 of NC_136498.1, forward strand.
TGGTACAAATAAGATAGTTGGAAAAATTAATGAAAAAAAAGCTAGCTTGAATCAAATAGCGCTATGTCAGACGGATTTCTTCTTGAGTTTGACCTTGAAAATTCGATTGACTTCTTTTTATGTTAGAAGAGAAAACATTTGATTAAATAAGAATGATTAAATTCTAGCCATATTTCATAAATTATCTGTGAGTAAAAGTCTTGTGTGACCTTTAATATAGATGTGAAAAATCGATTCCTCTGGAAACAATAGCTATTTTTGTTCTTCGAACACTTTCCCCTTGAAGTAGTAATTGTTATTGGCTTTTGTTGTTTATTACCACGGAATCCATTTGAAGAATAAATCCCCAAGAGGAGCTTTACACATCATTATTTTTCTTGTAGAATACAACTTTGAAAAATGTCAAATGGTAATGGGACAGAGATACAACTAGAATTGGATTCGTGTCTTCCTGTCAGTATAAAGATCAAAGAGACAACCAAAATTTGAACTGTTTATTGATTTACTTGCCTGTTTCGGATATTTATTGGCACCACGTGCAAATTGAACTTTACCATTTCTACAAAGCCCACTGCAAAGAAGTTAGGCTCCCTCTACCAGGCTAGAAGAAAATATAAATTGTAATCTAGTTAACATTAAAATTTATGTTTCTTAACCTCTTAACCTCATGACTATGTATAATGTAACTTGTTTTTCTGATTAGTCTGAATTTGGACTCAAATTTATAACAAACTAGCGAGAGTACCTGGCATTGTAGGGATGTGTGTGTGTGTGGGGGGGGTAAATTTAGAACAAAAAAGAAAGTTAACGATAGCAATTTTAAAAATAAAAAAAAAGAGGGGGGTGGCGGCAGGTAGGCTCGCACCCAGAGCCTTGAGGCCAATAGGCTGAGTCTGAACACCTGTACTACAGAGACAGTGGCAATGTAAGAGTGATTAAAATGTGAGTCAAGTCAAAAAAGTGAAAGAGTTTGATTGACAGGTGGCCGTTTAATGAGGTCATCGCGGGAGCGTTATGATGACGTAAGCAATGGCTATTCAGCAGTGAATATTTTTAGTGGGGGACAGTTTTTAATGATTGTTTTTTTTTGGGGGGGGAAGGAAGGAAGGAAAAGCGGCTCCCCTGTTTATTATTAGGGGAGGAGTAATAAAGCAATTGTCTGATATGACGATGAAGCAGACATTGACCAAATGTTTAGCTGGATATTCAAATCGAGTTTCACTTTTTTTTCTTTTTTATTATTATATCAAAAAAACGAAAGCAACACATGGCGATCCAAAAATGTAAAATATTTAAAGTCGGGCAAATTAAATAGACAGGCGACTCCCATTGTTAAGTTGTAGATATTACGATTTAGAGGTCATATAAAAAGTTTTAAGGAGCAAACCGAGTGAGCAGCCCCCGGAAAAAAGCCTTTTGTGGACATACACAAAAAGTGTACATACATACATACACATTTTCGCTTTTATATTTATAGATGTAAAGATTTGAGAATTGGAATAAATCCGTAGGGTATGCTATCAAGTCTGCTGCAAAGACAATAAGATCCTTCTACCAGGCTAGAAAACGTCTTACATCTACCAATATCCTATATCTCTATAAATTCATCATTCATCCAAAGGATAGGTTAGGGAAACTGGAGAAGGATGAGATGGAAGAAATAAGTTAATAGAAACATATGAATAGTATCAGAAAAAAGAGGTTGGTAAGCGGAGATGACAATTTTGTTCTTGTGCCATCATGAAAATCATGAACGTTAAACATCTCTATAAAGCCACCATTTATACATGCATGGAGTATTTTTGACACGTCTGGGTTGGTGCACCAACTGTAAGCCTCTTCCTCTTGGACAGAGTGCAAAAGAATTTGAAACCTATTAGGTCCTGCCAAACTCCATTCCTTATGGCATCATTACAGTTTTGCATCTACTTATTTTACAAATACTTTCACAGAGTGTTTTCTGATGAACTTACTGCACCTCTATCTTCCCAATTTCAGGAAAAAGGACCTACCAAATAGCAGAAAAATTTCACCCATTCACTGTAGAGGTCCCGGATACATTCTTCTGACTTTTTGGAATTCATTCCCTACTACTTTGACCATATCAACATGCAGAAATTAAAGTGTAAATATAGACAAACATTTTGCTGCTCAACTCCCCACCCAGGTTGTTTCTCTCTAAATATGACCCTTATACTTAGATGGCTTGTTTGAGTCAAACAAAATCTCATCAGTATGTCCCGTATTTAAGAATTCAGGTGATCGCTCATCTCCCTCACAATACAGGCCACTAAGTCTCCTGTGTGTCATAAGTAAGTTGCTGGAATCTGTATTAAATAGAGAAGTAATCAACCATCTTAGTAAAAATAACCTTCTTAGTGACACGCAATATGGTTTCCCTTCTGCTAGATCTACAGCAGATGTGCTTACAGTTATATCTCATAGGATTAGCGAATCTCTCGACGGAGACTACCTTTTTAGGGCAATTGCTCTTGACATATCAAAGGCCTTTGATAGAGTATGGCATAAAGGTTTACTTCACAAGATCTCCAACTACGGTATAGCTGGAAATGTCTTCTCAGTTATTAAATCATTTCTCTCTGATAGGTTCATAAGAGTAGTGGTTGGTCGGCAGAAATCAGAAGCTCTTAGTATTAATGCTGGAGTTCCTCAGGGGTCCATCCTGGGTCCAACTCTCTTCTTGATCTATATTAATGATCTTCCAAATCACATCCTTACATCATTCGTAGACATCTATGCTGATGACACTACTATCTATAGTAGCACATCTAAGACTGTAAACGACCAAGTTCTGATTCTCTCTCCTCTGATCTTGAGCAAGTAGTACAATGGGGAAGAGGTGGCTGGTTACTTTTAATGCATCTAAAAGAAAGCTTTTATCTTTACATCATCAACGCTCTGATCCCCATCTTGCATCAATTGAAGTGAATGGCTCTCGTCTTGGGGAGGCCTCATGTTTTGACAAGCTTCTGGCTTGACCTTTACTCCTGATTTTAAATGGAACATGTACATTAAATCCGTTGCCAAGGCCGCTGGAAAAATGGTGGGATCCTTCTATCGATCCAGTAGATATCTCACTGCTGATGCAATTCTCTATTTATATAAGAGTTAGGTACGCCCAAGGATGGAGTACTGTTGCCACATATAGGCAGGAGCTGCTAAAAAGGACTTATCCTGCCTTGATAAAGTTAAAAATAGACTTTGTAGCCTTGCGGGGGATGTCCTTTTCTCTTCCCTGCAACCTCTTTCTCACAGAAGAGATGTTGCGAGTTTGTCTCTATTTTATCGTTATTTTCATGGCAGGTGCTCGGCTGAGCTCCATTCTATGGTTCCCCCTTGTCAAACTTTCACAAGAAACACCAGTCTAGCAGAAAACACTATCACTAGTTTCCCCCACTCTTTATCTGTGCCTAAACCCAAGTGTAGATTCCATGAGCAAAGCTTCTTTCTTAGAACTGCACGCCTATGGAATTGACTTCCGTTTTTCTGCTTTCCAGATGACTACAATATGGTTGTCCTCAAGTCTAATGTAAACAAGTTCTTGATGAGCCGTTCCATATAAGTTAACAAATTTATCGAATCTCCATTACTAACGATTACTATATTGTCCAATTTCTACTGTACACTCTTTAACTCTTATCCTCGAGTGGCGTCTTGGCCTTGATAAGTGGTGATGCCTACGTAAAAATATATATATATATATATATATATATATATATATATATATTTCCCCAAAACCTCTAGCCTTGATGGAGGGGAGACTGAAACTTGCTACTATGGTTTCAAATGATCTGGATTAACAGATTCCAAATATTTCTCGTGTTATATCTTCCCTCTTTTGGAAATAGGGTACAATTATGAATATCTCCAGTATCAAATAATCTTTATACACAGTGAAATTTACTTTATGTATTAAAACCAAACAGAAGAGATATAACATATGAGAAATATTTGGAATCAAGTCTCCCCTTGCTGTTATTTTAGATCATTTTAAACACTAGCAGCAAGTTTTAGTCTCTCCTCTGTCAAGGCTAGAGGTTTTGGAGAAATATCAGATATTTTGTAATTCATATGCAAAACTAGGAAAACAAATGACTATGATGATTGGTAAAGGTGCAGTGTCTTTCCACCCTCAAAAATCCTTTAAAATTACCACTAATATAAGTTTTAGAGGGTGCTGAAAACGAAAATAACATAAAATTCCAAGGAACGAGTAGTTTCCAAGATATGAAGAAATTATTGTTTCAAAAAGTGGGGGATCACTTTTCTATATTAATTTAACGTAAAATTAACACTCACTTTATAGCCACCTTTTTTTGGGAGGGGGGCATTTATTTGGTAATTGTGGCCTGGTAGACAACACAAAACCTACCTTAAAAAAACTTGTTTTTATAGGTTTTCAGGTGTGCTGAAAACGAATGTTGAGTTAAAATGTTTTTGCAAATAAATATTTTTCTGAGCATTAAGCAAGGTAATTCTTTACTATTTTTTTTAAAGATCAAATTAAAGCAAAGCATATTTATAGAGATGTGAACAGGAGACTATTTTGTTTGGTCACATTGAAAGCATAGATGAAAATGTTTAGGTTAATGTAAAACAGTTGAGGTAATAGAGTAAATTTGCAGAAACGTAGACAATAAGGATTTGAAAGAAAACGGCGTGAAATTTCTATAAGCTGTCAAACATATGCATGCAAAACAAGCATTAAATCAAATAACTTGAGTTTCACAACAACCACTATTGCTTCTACTGCAAAACGTAATAAAAAAAGGTTCATACAAGGTCAAAGAGCATTTCACTAGAGTTTAAATCAAATTATTGAAAAAGAAAAACTTACTTGAATAAAGTGCATTGCGCTATGATATTATTAGCAATGAGTACTGCCACAGCCAATCCATTATGGCCATTGTTGTACATGCAAGTGCGCTTATTTTTGCTTAATACTCAGAAAAATACTTATTTGCGGAAATGTTAAATGCGATATTTGTCTTCAGCACACACGAAAACCTATAGAAACAAATTTTTTAAGGTAAGTTTTGTGTTGGTCTCCCAGGCCACAATAGACATCACCCTTAAAAAAAAAAAAAAAGAAACAGGCCCCCCCCCCAAAAAAAAGGTGGACATAAAGTGGGTGCTAATTTTGTGTTAAATATAGAAAAGTAACCCCCACTTTCTGAAACTATAATCTTTTTCATATCTTGGAAACTACTTGTTTCCTGGAATTTTAAATGTTATTTTCATTTTCAGCACCCTCGAAAACCTGTAATTTTTAGGGTGGAAAGATACTGCACCGTTACGGAAACATTTTATGACTGTAAAAACATGCCAAAAATATGCTCTCCATGATGGGTGATCCCCTTAATGTGCGACCTTAAGGGCAAATATTACATAGCCTACTACACAATTTAGGCCATTACCTTACAATGAGCCTTCATTTGTTAAATTCTGATCAATAGTCGCTGAGATTTCAAACTTATAGAATTGCCAAAAAAGGAGGTGTGTGTGTGTGTATGTATGTATATATATATATATATATATATATATATATATATATATATATATATATATAATCGTAGCCAAATTGAATATTGAAATGCTTATATCTTTGGTTCTATGAGACGAAAGTACATGAAAATTTGCAGGCTTTTTGAAGATTATAATACCATTCTATGGTTAAAATTTTATGACAATTGGTAAAAAACAAGAACCTATATTTTCAAGCCAATAAAATATGCCTACTTTTGTATATTTAGTGTCCTGGCAAGTCAGCTTATTTTGCTGCTTTGGGATGAATTTTGCTTAGGGGTTTTTATGCTTGGTTGTCTCCCCTGTGGCCTTGCCAAGCCACTAATAAGGAAAAGAGCCCCTGATGATTGCTAGAGTAGATTAGACCAAACCAAAGCATCGCAATCGCTGAGTTGACTTTGTTTAAAGAAGTCATTGAATTTTATTAGTTGTGTATATTTTTATGCATAGGATTCATTCCTAAATTAAGCAGCCAATTATTATGAATTTGAGAACAGAATTGCTATATGCATAAGGCTGGATAATGTAGGCTAAATCTTCTATCCTCTATTACAACAGATACATTGTTAGTTTCTTTTACAACATATACATTGTTAGTTTCTTTTACAACATATACATTGTTAGTTTCTTGTTTATAGATCAATTAAAATACACTTGTTTTATGAATAAACATTCAAATTCTAATGTTGGACGTTTATAAGAATCCTCATCAGGAAAATAGAATATTTTTTCCTGTTTTTAATGCGATGTGTGGTCACTTAGCCTTTTGTTCTTATGAAAGATTAAGGTATTTTGCTCGGGCATGAAAGAGTGACTCCACTCTTCCCAAATTGGGGCTTTTCCTCTGGATATAGTTTAAGTACTTAGTGTGGAAGTCACCTTGGATGAGTTGAACCAGCTTCTCATTCGAAGGAAGTTCTTCAGTCATGTAGTTTTAAATCAAACCACACACCAGTTTTTAGTCATGTTTACCCTAAACAAGGCCACTTGGACTATTTAGGACAATGTTTAGGCAGAGATGAGCGAGATGTTGGTTAACGTTACATTTAAACTTCTGCATGTATGTACAGTCAGGAAAGCAGATAACAGGGTAATATTAATTACATTGAAGATGTCATTCTGGTATAGAATCCACCTTGATTGGATTAAGCTGCCTTCCTCCTTTGGGGGATGTTTCTAGGGAATCAAACTCAACAGACACATATGGTTTAATGTCAAACATCGGACCATAATATTAATTGCAATGAGAGGGGATGTGAGTTTAAATGTCATTAAATTATAATCATTGAAAGCAAATGATTTTGCTAATGAAACAAAAACAATCAGAAAAATTCTCTTGTGATTTATAAAAACCTTCCTCGACACGGAAAAAAAAAGTCTTTTTTTTGTTGCATTGTATAGTTCTCATTAGCTTGATGGTTTTACTAACTCAATTTGTTAAGTTACTAATGACCTTATATGCAACAAGGTGGAGGGAAAGATCATGCTTTAAAAAAAATAAGAGTAATAGATAAGGTCACTTAGGTGTTAATTTACAAATTCACAATATTTTGGTAAAAATGTTAAAAAATGGTGGTAGTGGTGGAGGTCGTGGAATGATTAGGAACACTAAGAGAGTACTAACACTGATCGATGGTATGAACTGCGTTTGATTGCTTATTTGTATGGTTTATGAAAAGAATTTGTTGACATTGGATTTGTAGAAAATCAACTTATAATCAGTAGGAAACAAGTCCTGTGAAAATGTGTTCCACAGATGAGAAGCCCTTGGAAAGAAGCTAGGTGCATAAAGGGAAAAAGGGAAGTCCTTTTTTTGTTTTTAGCTGTGATAGAGTTCTTGGTGTGAATATCTTTCAATAACAAACCAAAAATTGGAGCTCAATTGAACACCTATGGAAATAACAATAGCATAGAAAAATTAACATCTTTTCTGTGAGACTGGATTTGAGGGATGATGGAGGTGATGTGTAGTTAGAGTGGAGTGAAAACCTTACCCAAGAGTGTCCAAAACACACCAACATTATTATTACTTACATTAGGTTGGTAGTCTTGTGGAATTTTTAATTTTGATTTCAAATGATGTATTTTCAAATAAGTTATCATCATAATACCTTTACTTTATATATTATTTTAAAATGTGTTTTGCACTCTAATTGTTTAAATTACAATCGTTTTAAAACAATTATGTCTTTTTTCAGAACGTTTAATACAAAATGAAAAAAAAGCAAATTTGCACAATTTTCTTATTTCAATTAAAGCAAGACTGATAAGCTGCTGAAACGGCTTGCAATATCAACAAAGAATTTGGCCCAGAAACCACTACTGAATGCAGAGCATAATGATGGTTTAAGAAATTTTGTGGCAGTAACGAGAGTCTGGAAGATGATGAGCATAGTGGTCAGCCATCGGATGTTGACAACGATCAATTAAGAGCCTTAGTTGAAACCAATCGATGCATAACTGTTTGAGAACTTGTTTCTGAATTAGACATATTGTATACAGCGATTTCCAACCACTTCAGAGAGATTGGAAAAACAAAAAAAACTTGATAAATGGGTGCCTCACAAATTGAACAACTAAAAGAAACACTGTTATGAAGTGTCATTTTCCCTTCTTTTGTGCAACAAGAACGACCCATTTCCAGACCAGATTGTGATTTGCAATGAAAAGTGGGTTCTTTATGGCAATTGGCAATGCTCAGCTCAGTGGTTAGATGCCAACAAAGCTCCATGACACTTTCCAAAGCCAGAGTTGCACCAAAAGAAGGTCATGCTGACTGTTTGGTGGTCTGCGACTAGTCTCATCCATTAGTTTTCCCTTTACAGTGGGGAAGTACTGTCAACAAATGGATGAAATGCATCAGAAATTCTGACGACAACACCCAGCATTAGTCAACAAAAAAGGCCCAATTCTTCTCCACAACAATATCTGACTGCACGTTGTTAAACTGACCCTGCAGAAGTTGAACAAATTGGGTTATGAAACTGCCTCATCTGCCATACTCTACAGATCTCTCACCTACAGACTACTACTTTTCAGGCATCTCAACAACTTTCTGCGTGAGAAATGCTTCAAAAACCTAAGCAACATCAAAAAACCATCAGCGACTTCATTGCCACTAGAACGCAAGATTTTTACATTACAGTCAAAAATACACTTTTTTGCATTGGCAAAAGTGTGTTAATTCTGATGGTGCTTATTTCAAACAATAAATTTTTGTTTGAGCCGAAATATGTTCATCTAAATTTAAAAGTTAAAAAAACACAAGAACTTTCTTATCAACTTGATATAATTATTTTTTTTATATATTACTATTTATATTATATTTATATTATTATTTTTGTGTGTGTTTTTTTTTTAGCTGTGATTGAGTTCTTACAGAGAATAACTTGCAAGGATAAACAAAAGATAGGATTCAGTTGAGCACCTTCCATGCAGAGAGAGAGAGAGAGAGAGAGAGAGAGAGAGAAAGAGAATGAGAGAGAGAGAAAGAATGAGAGAGAGAATGAGAGAGAAAGAGAGAATGAGAGAAAGATTAGCAACATTTCTTCTGTGAAACTAAATGATTGAAATGATATGCAGTTGAACCAAATTATGGTAGGTTTGCAATAACAGATGCCACATACAAATTTATTATATCTAAAGTTTTACCCAACATCTTATGTAACTTTTGAAGATTGTTACAGACACATTTATTTATTATCATAAAATCCTATCTTATTTCCTATGAATGACATCATCACGATTACCAAGAACTATTGATGAAGTAGTTTGTATTTTCCTCTCTACCTGAAAAGTTCTCCCACTCTTCCAGTCAAGACTGGGTAAATATAAAGCAAATATGACTATATTGACCTGACACCCTTATTAACTGGATTAAACACTCAGACTCATACAGCATCCCTTACACTTCACTATTCGAAAATAATGATTTCTCCCCATTGACATTCCACTTATTCTCATTGGCTGCGACCATGACATTCTATTATTTTGGGTTATACACAATCATACAAAAAACGAACTCCCTTAATCAATATGGCCGCTCAGTCACCAGGCACTGTTTTAAATCATTTATACTTTCCTATCGTTGCTTTTCCTCTACTTTACAAACTAATGTTTCCAAAAAATTAACCATAACATTTAGCTTAGAGTTACACAAACAAAATAGTCATAACTTTGGTATAATCAAGTTAGAGCAGCTAGCTCAGGTGATGTTTACATCTACTGCACATACCGTGGCGTCGTAAATTATGCCAATTTGCATTATTTGGATTAAATATTGTTGTCATATTTGAGCTGGTGCATCTACCACTAGTCTCTCGCTCCTAGACAAGGTTCAAAAGAGAGTCGCCAATCTGATAGGTCCTGAACTGTCATTTAAACTTCAGCCCCTGTCCCATCGACGAAATGTTGCATCCCTCTGCCTTTTCTACAAGTACTTTAAAGGTGAATGCTCTGACAAGCTGCAAGCACTTGTGCCCCCTCGACCTAAATACCCCCCGACAAGCAGCTAAATCCCACCCCTTCACAGATATCCCTAGATGTAAGAGAGCCTTCTACTCCAGTAGTTTCTTCCCCAGGACAGCTAGACTTTGAAATTCCCTGCCGGGTCTCTGCTTCCCCAATTGTACTGACATGCAGAAGTTCAAGTGCAATGTGAACCAACCTCTTGCTGCCCAACTCCCTACACGGTACCTCTGATGCCTATGTCCCTGATAGTAGCCCCCTACAACAAAGTGGCAATATGCCTTGTTTGGGGTGAAAATGTAATAAAAAAAAAATATTTTTTAAAGTTTGTATTTGACTACATTTACGCCAGATTTGTTTTTATTTTTTTACTTTCTTCGTATGTCAAATAATTTACCCTGCTAACGTACAAATTTCCCTTTTATTACATTGTCTACGAATATACTTATTTGTTATATGTTGTTGTTTTTTTTTATTTTTGTTATATATTGTTGTTCATGCTTTTGTTTTTTGGGTTTTTTTACTATAGTTGTTTTTTGTTTAGTTCTCTATTCAGGACTCCTTTTCCACACTGCTCAGACATTAACCTTTTTCTTTTTAGGTACCTTTTTTTACCTTAGCACCAACTATACATTTCCTTTAAACTGACAACTTCTATACGTTTTAGACTATGCTGAATAAGACAATCTATTTTAACTTTGGTGAAGACAAATAGTTTTCGAGATATAATGACATGCATTATGCACTGTAATTCACTGTTCTACACATGCATAATGAAAAAGTGTACTTCTCGATGCATGACATTGCCACCCAAACCCACTTTGTTTTTGATTTATAGTCTGTGTGGGTGGGTATGCTGACAACATGTATCAAGGTTGAACTTGGGACAAATTCTTTGACAGTCCCCCCCCCTCATAAAATGGAGGGTCTATTCCGAAACCTGTTCTTAACATTAGGGCATTGGGGATTGGCCACCAACAACAACCGTAGTTTATTTTTTATAAAGAGGGGGCATGCTTCTACCGGGCAATGCCGGTTAACAGGTCCTGCTAGTTATTACTATTTTTCCTATTCTTTTTTTTTATATTATTACTATTATTCTACATATTTATATTATTGTGTTATCTTTTATATTACTTATATTATTGTACATTTCATATCATTTTTTATATTATGATTTATATTATCGTAAATCTTATGCTTTTATATAATTAGTTTTCCACTATTATTTTAAAATATCATAATCTTTTTATATTATAATTCTTATGTAGTAATAATAATGATAATAATAATAATAATAATACCCAAGAAAAACAAAAAACTTGTATAAACTAAATTATACCTAATAAAAGGTATAAACACATGGGCAACATCACTAGTACTCTGCACTGGTCATAAGCTGAACCAAAGAAGAAATGTGGCAACTTGACCAGAGGACCAGGAAACTTATGATAATGCACAATGCATTACACCCAGAGGAGGATGTTGACTGACTCTACATTCAAAGGAAAGATGGAGAAAGATAACTGGTTTGTATAGAAGGCTGTGTGAATAACATGAAAAAAGAATTTTTAAAATGCCGAACACCGAAAGACTTACCACTACAGCAAGAGACATTATAAATATGAGCAAGACAGAGAATAGAGAGGCAAGGGATAAGACAGAAGAAAAATGGAAAGAAAAACAGCTACACAGACGATTCATAAGGATAATATATAAAAGTTATAACTCAGTAGTTCACTTTCTCTTTTCCCTTTTTGAGCCTATTCATTGTCCACTGGTACATTTTTTGTTCATACAAGTCTCAGTGATATGTGGTCAGTCTCCTCACCCAAACAGAAGAGTTCTTTCGATGTTCATCAAGGCATCTTGATAAATAGTGTAAGCGAGAACAAAGGGTTGAAAAGTCTTTCATGCAAAATAGCATTAAACTCCTTATTTGGGGATTTTATATTTAAGAGTGAAGTAGAGCTGACATAATGAAAATTCATAAAATACAGAAAATTCAGTAGTTCTACATGCATATATAAATGTGTGTATAATATGCTTTCTCAGTTTCATTTTACTTCAGTTGAAGTTCTCAGAAATTAAAGAGCTTCATTTCCGGGTCTAACGATTTCTATATGAGATACATTGATATTCAAACATTACATTAAAGTTCTCTTTTAGATATCAACCACTGAATTAGTAAAGAAGTGCGGAACATAATTCTCCTCTCCTCAATTGACCAAATAAGTATATTATAGTATATGTTTCTTGTGGTTTCTTGGTTTAAACAGATTCCAGAACAAGAATTCATCTAGTCTGATGCGGTATCCAGCTCCATATTGTTACTTGGGGTAACATCACTTGGAGAGGTGCACCATTCGTTGTAAAAGCCAGTGTGGGTTAGCCATACCAAAGAGATCTTATTTAGACCACAATTACTATGTGATTTTGAATATTTAGTATTGAAGGGAAAAATATCCTTATGCCATGTTATCCTGACAAACCTCAGCACAGAGAAACCCTAGACGCTTGAGGATAGTGTGTCTAGTAGGCATTCAAGTTCTACGCCTGTCTGTATAACAATATGTTAATACACAATAATTTAAAGTACGGGAAATCCCTTCTGTGTAAAATTGCATACACAAATATTTTTTAAGACGTACAAAGACAGTAAAACATTTTGGATTTGACTATGAAAGACAAATATAATTTCTGTCCTGAAAAAATGCCTTCAACACAAAAAGGAATAAAAAGATAACAGGAACATAAGTTACTCATGAGACTGCATACTTTCTGCCTGACAACGTGATACTTTTTATAGTGGAGAATTTTGGTTGTCATAGAAACGTTGATGACTCAAAAACTATTTATTTGGTTGGGGCTGGAATTTAGTATGGTAGTTAGAGCGAACTTTTCAAGGGCAAGGAAAACTTTGTTCATGGTCGAAATTTGGAAAAAGTCCAACGTTAAAATTTTGTCAAAATTTAGACAGTGAACGAACTTTTCAAAGTTAAAGTTAGATGTGAGACTTTATTAGTTAAAATATGAATCAACTTGTGAAGTTATCGCCCAAAGTTTGACTTTCACTTTTTCTGAGGCTTTGACCAAGATATCCCCTAAAGTAGATCAGTTCTAAGTTAAAACATGACTGATATTTTAACCAAGTTTAGTGACAATTAATCAAGCAATGTGAATGCTAGGCTGTACACAAACATAGTTACAAACTTGAATGAAAATATAACCTTCACCTGGCTAATAAGTTTTAAGTTCCTGAGTTTACTAGTTTTGGAACTGCAAGAGCCCAACGATTTGCACACACAGGGAATCTGGAGACGGACATATTGATACTTCAAAGCTGTGATTCAAACTAAATTTTCTTCCTTCATTTAGAGAGAGGAGGGGGTTTATCACAAAAACAAAATTAATATCACAATGCTTACTTATAGCGAGGGAAGGGACTGTTGAAGAGATAAGTGGAAAGGGGAAATTTTTTTCTTTTTCTACTAGCACCACTGGATCTAATTAGAACCTCTGGCTAGTTTCACTGCTTAACCTATTGGTCGGCGATTCTAGAATGTTCCAAGATCAGTCCTTTTGTTTTTCAGATTTGATGACACCGAGCCTTGTGTCAGTTTCGGGAGCAGTGCTCCTTAACAGGTCTTAAAAATGTGTGCACCCTTCATCGAAAATGACAAAGGGGAAGAAATAGTCCTTTGCCAGTATTTGTATTGATATTCATGTAAAATGATGTTTAAAATAAAAAAAAAAGAAATAGGAAAGAAAGGAAAATTTTCAAACCATAAAATTAGAAACAAGAAAAGAAAAACATGAATCAGTATACAAAGCAGATAGAAATATATATCTACCTCTCTCTCTCTCTCTCTCTATATATATATATATATATATATATATATATATAAGCATGTGTGTGTTTATGTTGGTGTGGCGGATAAGAAATCGTAACAAGCATAATAAGCTACCCCTTTTTTTCTTTTTTTTGTTCAGCTTACTCTTCCTACTTCTCTCCTTTTCACTTCTTTTATCATAGAATTTTTACATGGAGATGGATGCCATTCGATTCTGATGTGGTTGGATGAATGCTAAAGCACAAATGGTTCTGCTTTCTTACCCTCTTTCTTTCTCCAGTTCTTTTGATAAATCACTTCCTAAAGCTCCCAACTTAGCATGAAGAATCAAAGAATTTTCAACCAATGAAAACATTACCAAATCTGAAAAAGTAACACCTATATGCGAATGTAATAATCGAGTGTGAAATTCTGCAAGCTAATAAAACAGTTGATGAACAGAAGTTCAGAGTTCTTCCTGGACACCATGGCACCTGCCTAGATTCTCAAAATACCCATCCCAGAAAACTGCAATGAAGGACATTGAAATCCCTTTAAGCTTGATGCTCAATCTCCAGTGAACACATGCTACCCAGAAGCTAAACTCTCTACCCCCCCCTACATCGGAACTTTGAAACAAACTTTGTCTATTTCTTATCTATGAACTTTAAAATTTCAACAAACTTTGGTTTTTCAAAGTATATTTGACATTTCTGCAAAATTGTTGATAAATATATTTTGTTCCTTAATTCATGTATTTTTACTCATTCCCAAAATGACCCATTCCCCTTTTCATTGAACAATTTAACTACATATTTATTGTTAGCGCTGTTCTTGGTACTTTCCAAAGACTTCAACAAAATACACTACATGTAGCCAAGAGCAGTACTACAAACTGGTGTAATCAAAATACAGTTAAAAACTGTGCACCTCAATCTGCATTAGCTGTACAAGTAGATGGCTGAGATTTGGCTGAAATAGCTTAAACACAAATGGGTGATGATGAAATAAAATCATATTCAAACTTAATAAAATATTGCATATCAAACAAAGTAGACTGAGTCTTATGTGGTATTTCAACTACGTGCCCTAGACTTTTAAATAATCATAACATTTGGTTTGACATCAGAGTTACAAGTTGGCATGTGTTGAACAGCTTTTACAAATTCACTTTTAAATTAACCTATCTCTGACCAGGTATTTAATCATTATTTATGGCAATCCTTATCACTTCATCCCACTTTTCCTTGGCCTTCCCCTTTAAACTGAACCTTAGTACCTCACTTGTGCTACATCCACTAACCCAAGAACTTTCATCTATTCTTTCAATGTGGCCATATCATCAAAATATTTTGATTTTATGTACACTGCCTTGAAAATTCCACTAATAGTTGTATTATGAGCGAGCATAGAAAATGTATAAAGTCTTCAATCAGCTTCACTTTCCCATATATACGAATGTATATTTGTTAATGTGTCAGTTTTATCAGTACTTTAAAGGCACATACACTCATATGGAATATGCTGTGCTTTCAATAATAATCAATTTCTTTGCGTTTATAAAACAAATTTATTATGACAATTTGAGCTCATTGGTTATGGAGAGCGTAAGATGGAGGCGAGTTGTGGGAACGATGAAAGAATGCAAACAAGCCTGTTCACTGTGTCTGGTTCTCTTTGTTCTGTCTCCTGACCAGCAAAAGCATTTGCTTAACAAACTTCAAAGCCTTTGTTATATTATCATTGCACAAATCAGAATTTGGTCAGCAAATGGAACACAAGTCATTCTTCATTTTTACCCAAAACTTGGCACTGCCTGGCATCATAATCGAACATCAACACAACCCTTATTATGCATAAGTATCAAAAGACCTTTTTATTTACTTTTGTTCATCCCAAACTGATCATATTACCATTGAGACACAAGGAACTTCTGGAATGAGGGCCAGATTTAAAGGGGTTTTGTAAGTAGGCAGCAAGCTGTTTGTTTACATTACATTTAAATTTCTACATGTTAGTACAGTTAAGGAAATGGCAAGAAATCTAAGGAAAATTTTCCAGCAACAAGGGATCTCTAAAGTGAATGGGTGGGATTATACCGCTAGTTAAGTAGATCTGAGGTATTTTTGTTGAAGAGTGGGTGGTAGAAGTAGAACAAATTCATTACAACATGTTAATGTTTCTTTGTAATACATACCTTAACTGCAATATCACGGCACAGCTGAAGACTGTCATTATGTACACTGATATAACTGGAAAAAGTTTCTCCCAAAAAGATGTTCCTGTACAAAAATAAAAAAATAAAAATCCTTCATGAGTCAAATGTGAGAAAAACATGGCAAAATGTTTCAGTGGGAAATCAATAAATAAACAACATAGAATTTTTAATGTCTTTAACAAAAGAAAAACAGGAAAAAGAAATTATATTTTAGAATTTTTAATGTCTTTAACAAAAGAAAAACAGGAAAAAGAAATTATATTTTAGAATTTTTAATGTCTTTAACAAAAGAAAAACAGGAAAAAGAAATTATATTTTAGAATTTTTTAGATGAGGATTGATTATTCATATTATTTGGATTCTTCGGACTACTGTTCTCATCTGGAGTGTTTTTCATGTTTTGTAACCTCCAACCGTCTTCAGGTGTATCTTGTCTCAAGAATCTACACCAAATTCTGGACAGAACCCTTTATTTAATCCACAGATACTCTTGTCCCATCAGCTATGACTGGGTAGAAGTCCTAAATAATTTGCAATTGTATTTTGAGTGTCACTCACACTGAAAATTGAACCTTTAACCTATAGAAAACTGTAACTTTACTACTGAATTTTACCAAGTACTTTAACCACTATGCCACGAATCCTTGAAAAATAAGACTAAAGATGAGAACAATAGTCAGAAGAATCCAAATAATATAAGCAGTTTTCATCTCGGATATTATTCTCACGTTTTGGCTGATGTAACCTCTGACCTCAAATAATGTAGGGTCTAGCAGATCTCCCTGAAATCATAAAAATTGGTCAGTCATCTCATCATAAGATGTATAACAATAACATACTGAACTTTCGAAAGTCTACAACAATTTTAAATGCCTGTACAAAAAAAGTCTGGAAACTTACTGAAGGCACCTCATAAAATCTTTTTCAGAGAAAATTTTATAATTAAAATTTACATTTTGCTGGGAGCATTTTTAAATGAAAGTTAAATATCAAGAATGGAAGTTTTTCTTCATTGTTTATGACCATTTGGTACAAGAGAAACAGTCCACTGATGCCGCGCATGACTTTAGGAATAGAGGACTGTAAGCAAAAAAAAAATTCTCTATATATATATATATATATATATATATATATATATATATATATAGAGAGAGAGAGAGAGAGAGAGAGAGAGATATTATTTTTCTTCAACTGTAAGCGTCTTTAATCACCGAAATAAGAAAACAACTGACATGATTTATACAAATAGATTAGAGAGGATTAGATAGAGGAGTGTGTTGAAAGTAAACAGTCTGTTAGGATTTCAAAACATTAACGATCGTTAATGTTTACATTGTACAGTTATATACCAAACTTAATTATCACTTGTATATTGTTTACATATATAGATTGTTTAACATATTCTATCAGCAAAAATAATACATAATTATGAAATAACTAAGTTTTTAACTAATCATCACCAAACTTGATTGAAAAATCGGCCATGGTTTAATTTGGAAGTGATTTAATTTTGGGATATCAAAGTCAAAGGTCAAAATGATAGAAAAGATGAAAGCCACACTTTTGGAGATAACTTTGGTTCTAGTAATCAAAAAGCCTCACTATTGGCCCATATGATAGCTAATGATGTCCCGCATCTAATAAGACCATGATACATTTAGTGATCGTCGAAATTTAGATGTACTTTTAACTTTCAAATTTTTCATCTTTATGTTGTCATGGTGCTTGATCCGATGTTGTTTTACAAGCAATCAACAAGAAGGTTGCTTTTACAATACCTCTTTTTGTGAAGATGTTTTTCAAATGTGGAATTTATTATGTACAAGTGATTTTTTTTTTAATTCTATAGATTTTTATAAACAATTTTCATTTTTATTATTTGTAATCATTAGTTCTCACACAGCTCATCATCAGTGATTACTCACTGATAGCCGGTAGTGTTCCCTGAAGTCTGAGTGACAACAAATCTCCACAGATTTTCAGACTCTCCACCTCTTTCAATAACCAATAGTCACTTGCCATTGACTTCTTGCTGGCAATGACCATTGGTATTCACTAGAATTTGAGTGCCAACAAACCTTTCCAAGATCCCAGTCCTCTTCACATTCATCCAATGGTGATCTAGTTAGTACTTTCTCTCGGTTTTTCCATCATTCTTGACCCATTTACGACTTTTTGGTGTGGTGGTAATCTATTCCAACACTACCACTTTTTTGTGGGGTGGAGGTGAGAGGGTGTAGTTAACTGACAATATTGAATTTTCAGCATAGCTAGTTAGTATCTGAGAGTACGTCTCTCAAGCTCCTTGGTCTAACGTTCACAGGAAACATGAGTTGGAACAATTACATTGAGAGCATTGCCAGGGCCGCTGCGAGGAAGGTGGGCTCTCTCTACCGTGCTAGAAAACTTCTAACACCCGAAACTATCCTGTACCTCTATAAGGCCACTATTCGCCCATGTATGGAGTATTGTTGTCATATTTGGGCTGGTGCATCGGCTACTAGTCTCTCGCTCCTTAACAGGGTTCAAAAGAGAGTCGCAAATCTGATAGGCCCAAAACTGGCATCTAAGCTTCAGCCTCTGTCCCATCGTCGAAACGTTGCATCCCTCTGCCTGTTCTACAAGTATTATAATGGTGAATGCTCTGATGAACTGCAAGCACTTGTGCCCCCACGACGTGAACACCCTCGACAGACCCGACAAGCTGCAAAATCCCACCCCCACACTGTAGAGATCCCTAGATGTAAAAGATCTTTTTACTCCAGTAGTTTCTTTGGAATTCCATTCCAGGTCACTGCTTCCCTAACTGTACTGACATGCATAAGTTCAAGTGCAACGTGAACCAACATCTCGCTGCCCTAATCCCTACATAGTACCCCAGTAGATGTTTCCCCTGACAGTAACCCCCTACACCAAAGTGGCAATGTGCCTTGTTTGGGGTGAAAATGTAATAAAAAAAAAAAATAAAAAAAAAGTATTTGTAGCTCATGTAGGTTAGTTTCCGCGTTTGAGGGTTTTTCTTTAAGATTTTAGCTGTTTTCAGATTTACCGTGTGTTGTATAGTCTAACATTATTATCATTAATGTTATGATGTGGTTTTTAAGTTTTAGATTTTTGTGACCTTCTGCCTAAATATTCAAATTTATTCTCGATGGGAGTTTGTTGATAGTTTCTGTGAAAATGACTTTTTTTCTCCGAGTCTGAGGTTTTGTGTTTCTGATTGAGTTTAGGCATCCCAGAACCAGAAACGATCAAAAGAACATATGTTAACATGACACACTTTACTTCTGCTTAAATTATAAACAATTATTATTACTTCATCGAAAAAGATAATTTTTTATCTGCTTAAAAAATTCATACATAGCATAATGTATTATGTGTACCTTTCAGTTAATTGTTACTTTAAAATCAGAATGCAATATAATTGACAGATTTTTTTTAATTATGGAAATTGCGCCAGACAAGGTATGAAGCCACTTGATGTTAGGAACTAACAATAACAAAAGATAATTATCACAAAGACAGGGGATACTTATAGTCCTAAAAAGATCAAGGTTATATAGGCAGGAAAAAAACAATCATCAGGAAGAGAGTTCCACAAGTTCTTGGAAAGAAGCTACTAGAATAGGAAGATGTATTACAATGAGGTATTAAAACAGCGAATTAATGGTGACCACTAGACCAACGACTTAAACGAGCTGGAACAAAAGAAACAAGGAAAAGATCAATTTTGAAGAACACATGCACTAATAGTATTCAGAGAGAAGATTGAAACTAGCAATTTTACATCTGCAGAGAAAAAGAAAGGGTGGGGGTCAATCTAATTAAAGATACGTTTCTGCACCTTATCAAGAACCCTCAAATGGGACATATTTACCAGCCCAAACATAACAGTATTCCATATGTAGTCTGATAGTAGATTGTAGAGATAACAAATAGCCATAGATGTGAAAAAGTACTTAGAACGATAGAGATAAAGAGAACTGATTTTACAAGAAACAAAAAGAGCAATTGTTAAAGGCATAAAATTAATTTTTAGATTTTTGCATGATAAAGAACAAATAACCATGTATGAGTATACAAAACTGGTGAAAAGTTTACTTTGTATTAACAGTTCTAAGGTGTAAAAATTATTTTTGATTTTCACATAACAAATGCATGTGTACAAATATACGTTTGAGATAACACTTTCATCACTAAACTCACAAAGTAAATGTGTCATTTATTTTGTGTTGAAAATGTATTGTCTGCATTTGTGTAATGATTTTTTTCAGATGAAAACATTCATGTTTATATTAATTAAATTTTCGTTTTGTTCAAAAGAGCATAGAAATGAATCTGTTTTGAATATTGGTTTTCAGATATAAATAGCTTCAAAATGACATTTTCAATGAATAATGAAAAAAAAACATTTTTATTTATTTAGTTTACCTGTTTGTATCTGCTCTAAAGGAAGAACCATTGCAACTTTAAAAAAATAACTTAAGCAAGTAGATAAAAATAAAGAAATGATAGTAATAAGCCCACGTGAGGCTGTTACACATATATAAGTAAACAACAATGTAATTAGTTGTTGTAAATATTTGTATCTAACATTATGATAGACAACTACTTCTAAGAGATAAAGGTGTCAATATTTCAGTTACAAATATAATAGTTTATATCAAAGCTGATATAAATAAACACATGTAAAAATTATATATCTTTTATTAATAATATGCAGCAACAATATAATTAATAAGTGAAAAATACTTTCATATTAACATTCTTCGTAGCCGGAAAAAGTATTTTCAGAAAGAACAAAAATGAATTGCACTTTTAGTGTAAAGAATATGATGCAAGAATAAAACATATAGAAATAGCTAGTCAGAATCAAATAGCGATTAGTCAGATGAAATGCTATGGAGGTCTAATCTTGAGAATCTGACTGACTTAATTTTATATATTGGATATTAATATTTTGTTTTTAATGGTATTTATTCTAGGCTAGTTGAACCAGCTTCCTTAGAAGGAGGAAGTGTTAAGAGAATATTAAATTCACAAACAGTATTCAGTCACATGAAAACACCTGTCAGAAGAAATTATGTTAGGTTTTTGCATTTCTTGCAGGGAGGTGTCAAACAGCGCCTGATATTCCCAAATAATCACCCATCTGGTACAAACCAAGCTCAACGTTGCTTAACTTCAGTAATCTAAAGAGAAGCGATGTGTCCATGTGATCATGCTTCATATTAACATTGGATGTGAATAAAATAAACAAACAAAAATCCTTCATACTGTGTTCGATAGATTTCTATTTTCTATCAGTTACATTGATTTCGATACACCTAACAATGGAACAATTCTGATTAAGTAAGGCATAAATTCTGCTGAAAGAAAAAAGCAATACTCTTGCTAATATTATCCTAAGAGTTACTACATATCAAATATTCCGGTCGCCTTTAGAGCCATACATGTATTCCAGTGATGCTAGAAATCCTGGCAATCTCTAAAAGGAGTATATTCAAGTAGAGAATCATAGTAGACTTTAGCAGAATACACCATGCTTTTTCTTACCACAAAGGAAACGTGTATATTCAAAGGATCATATGTATAAATATACACACACACACACATATATATATATATATATGTGCATACACATATATAGACATACACACACATACATCTCTGAAAAGTGTATATTCTAGCAGAGGGTCAAAGCAGGATTCAGCAGGATAAACGATACCATTTCTTACCACAAAGGAAACGTGTATATTCAAAGGATCATGAGAAGCTAAAGAATTCAATGGCGTTAACATAGAATCATAAATTGACAACTAAACCAAATGCTCTGTTCACAGAGGTCTTCAACTACAGAAGGAAATAGGGATAAAGAGGCTTAAGCCATTAACAAATAGCGTAGATTATGCAAAAGTTATTTTTGCTCATTCTTTTCTCTATCAATCAACCATTGAGCAACGATAGTGACGAGCACTTTTGTTAGTGTATTTACTAAGAATGAATTCAACCTTTTGCAAAACTATTTTGAATTCAAAGGGAAAGTTAAGTTTGGTTTGCAAATCTATAGGCAAGTACATGAATGTAGACATGAAAATACTTGAAACTGTCAATGGTGATGAAGTTTTGATTACAATCTCTACAATCATTGTATTTATATATACTAGTGAAATCTATGGAAATTCCACGGCGGCACCTTTCATATATAATATACAGTCCTGGTCGAAATCATAAGACCACTTAAGAAAGTAAGCGTTTACGCATATTATCGAATTTTTAATCAAACAAATGGTTGAAACCATTGCCAAAAGGGAAAATATGATGAAAAAAAAAAAAATGAAATCGGCTTCATTCAAAACCTTAACCCTGATCTAATAATTATTTTTTAAAAAACAAGGACTGTATTGCTGTTGGGCATTCTGTGGATGCCAAACATGAATATAGACTTCATATTATTGTAGCCCTTTTGTTAAAACTGAAAAGTATTTATCTAAGTAATCTAGTTAATGTAGTGTCAGAATATATCTGGTTATTACGGTTTATCTCTAATATCCTCATAGGAGTCTGTGAAATATTTCCATTGTATGGATATCCGACATGAATGGAAGCCCCATGGTATTATTATAACATCTTTAGATAGAACAGATACTACCCTTAGATCCGAGTCAGAAAGCCAAGAAGATATAGTTTCATGTACAGCCCAAAAGTGACATTATTTTTCTTTTAATTTTTTTTTGCATTGTGTCTTTGATGATCTGGAGATCCTATTTATTAAAAGGGAGGATAGAAGATAACATACTACGAACATTAAATTAGCGTCTTTATATACTAATTTAATCTTCGTAGTATGTTATCACTTTCTATCCTCCTTTTTAATAAATAGGAACCCCCGATCAAATAATTTATTATCTGGAAACTGTGATGTACGCACGTTAAAGATACTAAGGTATTAATATATAGCTTATATTCCTTGTACAGATCACTCTCCTTTGATAAATAAAGTAACTTCTAAACGTTTTAATGATTTTATCAGCTTTCATGATAAATTTTCATTTGGATTTCAGTCAGGTGATATTTTTGCAGTGCAACTTGCATTGTTTTATATATATATATATATATATATATATATATATATATATATATATATATAGTGTGCTGAAAGCAGAATACTAACTCAGGAAGGATAACTTTGTGATTGGGTTTAAATCTTCTGACTGGCAATGATTATCATTTCCTACACTGAGGATTGCATAAGCATGAAACACTAGTGTCCGTAGGTATAAAAATGATTGTCAATATTTATTTAAAAAATAATGTCATTATAATAAGCCTATTAAAAAAAAAAAAAGGAAAAAAGTTGAGACCTATTTAGAGAATTCAGAAAAAGTGTTCTACCTAAACACAAATACAATATTTTGACTTCCTGTCATTGAATACTTTCTGTTTACTATGTATGCCAGCTGATTCTGCATTTAAAGATACTTAATTCACCTCAATTACTGTTAATTTCTGGTGGTCTGGAGGTAGAACCCCAGCCTACAAAGTCAAGGGTGACATTGTAACTGGGTTCGAATCTCTTGCGTGGCAGTAATTATCACTTCCTACACTGATAATTGCGTAAGCATGAAACACTAGTTCTGTAGGTATAAAAATGACTGTTAGTATTTATTTAAAAACTATTATCGTTTTATATATATGTGTGTATGTATATGTATCTTCTATTATATAAAAGGAACTGAGAGAGAGAGTGTGTGTGTGTGTGTGTGTGTGTGTGTGTGAGAGAGAGAGAGAGAGTTCCCTATGGACTCTAAAACGGCTATACCGATTCCTATGAAATTTAACACAAATGTATTTATGTATCTGGCAGTGTTCTTAGAGACGTTTTGTATCACATTGTCTTTGATAAGTATCAATAATACAAAATATCTGATAAAAAAAAAAGGCCAGGTGATTTTGACCAAAGTTAACACCTTATACAGCCTAACACCACAAGTGCATTTGAGAAGTTTTATTACCACACAAGCATAAAGGTCCAGCATATAAAATCAACAGTAGGTTCTTTGATATGGCAGGATCCGTTCGAAAGGAACATTTTTGTTTAGAGTCTCACAGATATATATATATATATATATATATATATATATATATATATATATAACTAGCCTGGGTGCCCGACTTTGCCCGGGTGTTTGGAGGTGTCTGTTGAGCAAAAAAAAAAAAAAAAAAAAAGTGACGTTTTTACTGTTGCATCCATCACCAAATTCGAAGTGACAAAGGTTTAAATTAAGGCTAGTCAATTGAAAAGAAGGGATGACTTTCGAAAATATCAGCGAAAAAAGTGACCCCCTCCCTGTAGAAAAGTACCCAGTTGAGGGTGAAGAAAGTAATGTTTTTAGCCAATTTTTCGATATTTGTTGTCTGAAGGGTCGAGCTTCAAAACGATATGGATCTCATGAAAATCTGTCGCCTCTGTCGAAAGTTTTAAGCAGATATACAAACATACATACATACATTTAAACAGACAGGTGAGATTTATATTATAGACTAGCGAGGGGTACCCGGCGTTGCCCGAGTGTTTGGAGGTGTGTGTGGAAACTCCGGGGGTGGGGGTTGAAAAAAAAAAAAAAAGTAAGTATGAGGATCGAACCCGAACCCTTGAGGCAAAGTTGTAAATTAAAGTGTGAAAAAAAAAACAAAAAACGTGCGACGTTAACCACTGACCCACCGCAACATGCTTATGGAAACACGTTTGAATTTATTTAATTACTTGGATTTAGCAGGTGCTCGTTTTAATGAGTTAATGAGGTCAAGTTTGATTGCAGGATTTCATTTACTGCTGAACGCTTTTTTTCCCCCAAAAAATGTTATAGGAAAAAGACTAACCCACATGCGGCGAGCGACAAATATTGAATATTTATCTTCCCGAAATCGAGCAAATTAAATAGACAGGCGAGCTTCGTTGTTAAGTGTGAGATATTACGATTTCTATGTGATATAAAAAGTCTTAAAAAGTTGTGAACCGACCGACCGCTTCTCTGAAAGAAGCCTTATGTAGACACACAGAAAAAGCGAACACACATACATACATTTTCGCTTTTATATTTATAGATAATAATGATGAAATGTAGCTTGCTTGAAGCATTATGCGAGTTATATATTTAGGGAAGTGTTAGGAAGCTATCATGATGCGAGGAAGGAAGGCAAAAACAAGTGATATATAAATCTCTCTCTCTCTCTCTCTATATATATATATATACACATATAAATTATTTTTTTATCAATAAAAATTATGTTAATATTTCGTTAAACAATTATAATAGACTATGAAACTTTTAAGATTTCAGACTTTTTTCATATGGACCCTTTTATTGATAATACACACATGAAACTAGTCCCATTTAAAGTAATCTCCTCTGGCTGCAATGCACTGTTTACACTATTCCAACAACTTTTGAAAGGCTCCATGGAAGTCCTCTTGTGTGAGCATGTCAATGACCCTTGACACAGTCATTTTCATCTTCTCAATTGTCTCATAATGACAGCCTCTAAGGTTTTACTTGTATTTAGGGAAGAATCAAAAGTTACAGAGAGCAAGGTCTGGATTATAGGAAGGGTGAGGAACTGTCTAGATGCCCATCTTGGTCAAATTGTCTGATCTCATCTAAGCATCTTTGGGACTAACTTTGCGCAAATCTTCATCTACAGTTCCTTGCGAATAATTATGTGTACCGTTCCCACATCGACATCAAATCATGCACTTATTGTCTCTATATAGACACAAGATGGTCCTTATCTATGAAATTCTTTATTTGGCCAATCAGATCTGGTGTTCTAACTTCCGCACCTCTCATCATCCCTCACAGACTCCTTGTCTTCCTTGAATCATCCCTTATGCCACTCAAAAACTGATGCAAGATGATCCAAAAGCAGTCTGAAGCATTCCATACGTTTCTGTGGATTTTTTTCCAAGTTTAAAACAGAATTTTATTGCATATCGTTCTTCTAATGTGTCCTCACATCCAGATTGCATTCTTGAAATTCACCAGCTGTGACAATCAGGCTTTAGTAAGATGTATTCTGATTCTTGTTATAGCTGTTCATTTGAACCTGAAATCATAAAAATTGGTCAGATTGGTCAGTTATCGCATATGTAATGCAATAACATACTGAATTTTCAAGAGTCTACGACAATTTTAAATGCCTGTACAAAAAAGTCTACAAACTAATTTAAGGCACCTTGCGTGTGTGGGGGGGGTGTACATACATATATATATATATCTGTGTCAGGTCATGTCATATGCTACTGGTACCATGTAATCCAGTACCACCTGCCTCATGGTCGGGTCACCGGCGACTAAACTGGTTCCCCCACCAGACTTGTTTGGTGAGGAGGGCGGCTAGTCTCCCTGAAGGATTAAAAACAAGACCTTTCAAAGGGCGAATGAACCCTTTTTTGAGGTCAACGCCCAACTAGCACCATGTATATTTGTGTGTATGTATATATGTGTTGAGGTGGAGAGGGCTCCCATAAGTCGTGGTGAAGGCAACCTTTTTAGGAGAAGCAAATCTCTGATGTAAAAAACCATAAAGCAGGAGACCAATACCCGCATAAGGCTGGTCTGCAGTTTAATTTGTTGTTGGCTATCTTGCTCTTACTTGTTGCTGCATCTCAACATTTTGAACCGAGAGAGAGATTTAGCTGTCGTACAAAGCTAAGACTCTGTAACATCATCTTTGTATAGATACTCTCTCAGGCATTTGGGCCCATGGACTTAAAGTGTCCGAGGGAGTGGCACTCGTCTGACAAGACGTTGCAATCATCATCATCATCATTTATATATCTGGAAGTCATGCAAATGAGACAGCCAATAATGTAGGAAACTTGTAATCTAGATGAATGTTGCTTCGATGTCTATCCACACTGTGTCACTGATGATGTAAGTTAGAAAGTTTAAGTAAATAACTAGCCACGATAACATTAGTTTCCCTCTTTCTCCTGAGTAAATTCTATCCAAATAAAAATCTTGAAGAAAACCCAGCAAACGTTTCCTTGTGTCATTCTTTTTCATGCAAAGAAGTGAAAAACAGCAATGAAGAGAAACGGCAAAGTCAATTACTAATGAAGAGGAAAAAAAGAGAAACTTAATTCTTATCTATAACGTACATTTAAGCTTGTCACTGACTATTAAAAAGTAGAAAAAGATTGAATGAATTAAACTGTAAAAGCCACATAAAAGAAGAGAGAATAAAATATTTGGATCAGGAACATTTTAATAATGAAACGTTACAAAATGCCACAGAAACGTATGGAATGCTTCAGACTGCTTTTGGATCATGTGTAACATGTTCCTTATACAAATATTTACGCTCTCCTCTTTTATATGGCGTTTAACGTTTAATTCATTCAATCTTTTTCTACTTTTTAATAGTCAGTGACATGCTTAAATGTACGTTATAGATGAGAATTAAGTTTCTCTTTTTTGTTTACATA